>NW_022680357.1:15392967-15709217 GCF_004115265.2 Rhinolophus ferrumequinum | reverse complement strand
GGCAAGCAGGGTGTGTGTGTGTATGTGTGTGTGTGTGTGTGTGCGCGTGTGTGTGTCCCAATTCCTAGAAGAGTTCTCAGCACATAGTAAATGCTCAATGAATATTTTTCAAGTGAATGAATGCATGAGTGAATGAATAAGTGAATGAATTTTGATTATCACCCAATGATGTAAATACTAACATTAGCCCCATTTTACTGATGAGTAAACCGAGGCTTACAGTGGTAAGATGACTTGCCCAAGTCATAAAGTTAGAAAGCTCCTGGGCTGTGATTCTAACTCAGGCAAGTTGGAATTCACGGCCTGGCTTTTTTTTTAAATTACTGATTTAGTTTTTTCAGTTACAGTTGACCTTCAATATTATTTTACAATAGTTTCAGGAGTACAGCCTAATAGTTAGACACTTATATAATTTATGGAGTGATCCTCCCAATTAGTCTAGTACCCACCTGGCACTATACATAGCTGTTGCAACATTATTGACTCTATTCCCTGTGCTGTACTTTACATCCTTGTGACTATTTTGTAACTGTCAATTTGTATCTCTTAATCCCTTCCCCTTTTTCGCCCAGCTTCGCAACCCCCATCCCCTCTGGTAACCTTCAGGGCTTTTTAACTGTAGCAAAAGGGCCCAGGACCCTAAACCCAGAAGCTGGGACTACATCTCACAGCGCTATAGCTCTCAAACTTTCCTGTGCATCAGAATTATTAGCGACACTTGTTCAAGTTCCTGTTTCCAGACCCTACACCCTTGCGATTCTGATTCCATCAATGAGGACCGGGCCCAGGAGTTTGCGTAGGGAGAGAGGAAGGAAGATGAGGTGGTTACTAGAGGCAAAGGACCTTGTGGGGAAGAACAGGAGGGGAAATAAACCTGCAGCACGAGGGCAGGATGCCAACTCTCTTTCTCATCCCCCTACGACTTCTTGTTCAAATTCAGACTCCAAAACAGCCTCCACCAAGAGCGTTTTCTCTTTCATCCAAGAGGGAGCTGAAGAACGTTGTGTGCTCATTGGCTTCCAAAAGTGCAGAGGGAGCCAGGGAGGCCTCGTCCCACCCGACCAGCCTACCTTCCCTGTGGCCCAGCGATTGAGTTCCTCGGCCATGCTAACGATCTCTCACCGCAAGTGAGCTGACTCTGCCCACAACAGCTAATGGCGGTTGGTTTGCCTGCTCCGAGAAATCCATTGGAGGACTGTGCTCAGGCAAAGGGAGCTTGCAGCATCCTGACCGCTCAGGATGAGAGGTTTTCATTAGGAGGTCAGACATCATCAGCCTCTCTGGAGGCAAATGCAGGGCAGACAGCATATCATCCTCCCGCCCTGACTCTTTCTCCAGCGCAAAAGCCTCAGGGACCGGGTCCAGCCTGATCTCTAATGCAGCACCAAGAAGACTTCTCTTCCTTATAAATACCTTCCCTGGACCCAGCTGTCACAATGTCTGCGACTCCCTCGTTACGGAGCCATTGCCCACTGGCAGCCATCAACCACTGGGTAAAAGCCCAAACCTCGGCCAGAGGCTCTCGAGGGTGTGATTCTGCTCCCCCTGTCAATTTCCCCCACACTGAGTCAGTTTCAGGCCCACATTTTCTCTTGCCTCCTGGCCTTGGCACATGCTGGTCCCTCTGCCAAGAATACCCTTCCATGAGAGTAGACTGGTTAACCAATCTATGGTACACTCTTACAATAGAACATTGTGAAGCCGTGAAATGTGATGAATCCGAAGACTATGAGGCACCGTGGGAAAATGTAAGAATATACTGAGAACACCCGGTCGGGAAATCCTAATAGCAGGTAATAGTTACTGAGCATTTACTCTGTGCGAGTGTCTTAGGCACTTCACAGGTCCCGACTCATTGAATCCCCAAAACAACCTTAGCTGGAGGGTCCTGTGATTGTCCATCGCTTTACAGAGGAGAAATTGAGGCTCAGAGAGATTATATAACACATCTAAGATGACAAGCCCAGGCAGTGGCGGAGCTGGGATTTGAACCTAGGTCATTTATCTTTAGTGTCTGCACGCCTAACCCCCACACAGTACTGTATGAAATAGAAAGCACTGGTGCAGTGTGACCCTGGTTTTATAAAAACAAAAACAAAATGCATTACTTGTAGAAAGGGGGAGAGTTTTAAAGCCTCGCCTTGATAGGTGCCAAAACGTGCGCAGTGATTATCTCCCGAGAATGACATTGATGAGGTGAATGACAGTCCCCAGGCAGCAGCCCGAAATGGAGTTTACCGCAAAGCATGTCTACTGAGGATGGCCCTTGGGACCAGTAGCTATGGAAGGGACAGACAGAAAGCAGGAAGTCGTGAGGAGGACAGCTTGAGCTTCGATGCAGGGAGCCCTTGATCTAGGACAGCTCTTGGAGTGCCCCAAGTTGGGCCACGGTAGCCAGACCTTTCTGTCCCATCACGTCCATCGGTCATTGGATGTGGGCCACCGTGTAAAGGGTATAACATCAGATGAGGCAGCTTTCTGCAGCCGAGGCGATTCCTGAAGGGGCCGACAGCGGAAGGTATGCCAGTGGCTGTCTGGGCAGCATCTGGACAGCAAGTGCTTCCTCCAAGGGGCATCTGACGGGTGCAGCACAGGCTCCCACCAGGGATTTTAACTCTCTCCTTTTTATCTGTATGTTCTATGATTAATGCCTGTCACTTGTGCAGCAAAGGGGGAAACGGTACTAAACTGTGTTCAACTGCAGTAAGAGAGTCATAAAACAGTGGCTTAATCATTTAGGGGAGTATTTTTCTCCCCTGTAAAATAAGTTCGCGTTATCAGTGTCCTTCTTTCATTAGCCATGTTTAGCATGTGGCATCCGTCCTCATTATTACCTCATGTCTGCCAGAGGGCTGCTGCAGTTCCAGCTATCACACCTGCATTCCAGGCAGAGAGAAAGAGGAAGTGGAGAAAAGGAAACAAGAAGCCTCCCATCTGAGTCAATCCATTTAAAGATTTTTTTCCCCAGAAATTCCTCCCAATGATATCTGGTTACATGCCTCTGGCCACCTTTATCTGCAAAGGAGATGAGAATGTGTTCTTATAGTTGCCCTGAGAGTTGGTTCTGACAGTAAGGAAAGGGGGTAGGGGGATAATGGATATCGGATAGGCAACTAGAAGCCTCTGCCACAGGGACTGACTTAGTTTGGGTTCCCCTGAAAGCAGATCCTGACTCAAGGATTTAAACGCGCATTTACTTGATTCCGGGGGAAACACCAGTAGAGGAGTGGAAATGAGAAAGGGAAGGTAAGACAGCCAATAAAGGGTGAATTATTATGCAAGTTACCAATGAGGGCAACTGGGGCTTACTCCCATTTGGAAAAATTCTGAAAACCCATGGAAAACACTTGCCTGCGTTATTCTCCCCAAGGCCCAGGGGTGCTGGGATATTTATGTACAGATTCCTGTCAGTTGAGGGGAAGACGCGGAGGGTCAGGCATTAATTCATTAGGACTTCAAGCGGACACGACGGTGATCAACTAGGCCCCAGCTTTTTAAAAAAGATGCTGGTCGTTGGAAGTCGGGCCATTCACCCTAAAGTGGTAAATTCAAGATCATGGTGAAACGTACAGCAAATAACTTATTGTTAAGAAATTGTACTTGCTGTTACGTACAGGATTTTGTGAATTGCTTATTTCTTGTAAACTAGAGCAAGATGCAATGTCGGCACTGTAGTAACACTCAAAGTTCCTGGCTCATTCCGTCTTGTGGTGCCATAAACCTCCCACAAGTTATAGGACAATAGTCGCCTATCCCCAGTTCCAGGGTGTAAAGCCTAATTGGTCTTAACCAATCAGAATAAGGCATGCCCCTGGCAACTGTTACTGGCTCAGGAAAGATCACATGATCTAAACTGGCCAATCAGATTGCAGGAAAGGGATACAGTCTAGGCAGAGTAGGGAGATTTCCACATCTCTCCGGCTACACGTGAATGATGAGGCATGGAGACCCAGCTGCCACTAGAAGCCATCTTACACCTACAGAGAGAACCAGGAGCGCAGAGCAGAGCGATGGAAAGAACCTGGGTCCTCTTGACATCACTGAGCTACTACTGATCATTCCCTGCTTAAGCGTCCACCCTATGTGTGAACTTCCAGCTCTGTGTGATTAAATAGGTTATTCCTGAGCAAGCTTTAATCAGGATTTTCTGCCATTATAGCTAAAAGACATTCTAATGGATACAACTACCATAATTTTGAACACACTATTACTTTTGCTTGTTTAATTGCCGGCTGCCTCTAGATTTTTCCACTAGACTATATTCTCTGTGAAAGCAGAGACTGTCTTATTCGCTATAAACTTCCCAGGGCCTACCAGAGTCAAGTGCTTCTAGTAGATTCTCAATTAAAAAAATATCCGTACATGGATGGATAACATCCCCTATGCTTTATGAATCGGAAAGAAAGGAGCGGACTTCCAAGCAGTCCTGGGACACAGCCTATCCCACCTGTGTTTCAGCTTCTACTGAATATTTTTACTAATGTACCTTCCTTCATAGCTGTTGCAAATGGCACTCGTGTATTACTTACCTATGACCTTTTAAGTTATTCAAAATCTAGAATCAAATATGCAAGTAAAGGCATTAGTCATGTGTGTGGCCGTCAAGGTAAAATTCACCATTATTCCAGCTATGCTTCAGTGCACCTCTGCACAAACCTGTCCTAGCACCACCCCGAGCATTCAGCATCCAGACCAAGGGGAATAACCCCTACGATCCCAGAATGGGCACCCCAACTGGAATACCCTCTTCCTAACTGTTTTAGTTATCTACGGTGTGTAACAAATTACCCCCAAACTTAGCTGCTCTGAACAGCAAACATACATTATTTCACACTTGGTGAGGGTCAGGAATATGGAGAGGATTAGCTCTGCGGTTCTGGTTCAAGGTCTCACATGAGATTACAGTCAAGCCATTGCTTGTCGCTGCCAGACAGGACCCACTTTCAAGTTCAATGACATGTCCCTTGGCCACAGGGCTGCTCACAGCCTGGCGTCCCCCAGAGTGGGTGATCCAGGAGAGAGAACGCACATGAATCCGAGGGAAGCTGCAGTCTTTTATAACCCAATCTTGGAAGTGACACACGATCACTGCTGTCGTATTCTGTTCATCAGAACTTAGGCACTAAGACCAGCTCACACTCCAGGGAAGAGGGCTTACACGCCAAGTCCTGTGGGGAAGAGTAGCAGAGAATTTGTGGATCTATTTTTTAAACCACACTACCCCTGAGTCTTTCCTTTCCTCACTGGACGTTTGCCTTCTGGGATTAAGAGAGTCACAGCTTGGGCGGCCTCATGCTTGATCAGTCACCACCATCATTATCAGCTTTATTAACACAAGGGACTGATCGCATACGAATTGCTACCATTTTCTGAGCCACGTGCCAGGCAAATGCTTTATGTGCAATCATCCTCGCAACACTATTAGGTAGGTACTATTATTATTCCCATTTGTAGTTGAGGAAACGAAGGTTTGGAGGCAGTTAAGTGATGTATTCAGTGCTGCATAGCTGATAAGTGGATAAACCAGGATGGAGAGCCAGAGCTACCTATCGGAAGAGTCCGTGCTGTTAACCACCATTCTACACTTCCTCCCATTGGCCAATAAACGAAACTCCATTTATCCCAGCAACACCCCATGGGGAAAATCTTTAAAAATTAAAAAAAAAAAAACAAAACCCAAAACTTTGAAATCAGAGTTAAATTAGGTCTAAATCAGAGGATGAGAGGGTAGGAAACTAATATACAGAGCGCACACTCACGCATGGATCCAAATGAATAGGAAAAATCCAAGCATATCCCCCAATGAATGCAAATCTATGCAGATGTATGCAAATACCTGTAAGAGGCTAGGCCCATCTATGTAAATGACCATGTCCTGAAAAGCAATGGGGGGATCAGACCGGCTTTTCAGAAGGCAATGCCTCCTCTGTTGACCTCTCTTGGTATAGGGGTCACCACTGGGCAAAAGGGAAAAAAACCTCTAAATTGAAGGTTTTAAGGAAAATTGTACTCGGCGTGACATCCAGATGGTTGCAGGAGAACAAATACCCCAGACGAGGGAGGCACAGCTTCTCCAGGCCCCAAAAAGCTGCCAGATTCAATAAATTAGTATAAAAATCAGTAAGAAAACATCCTGTTTGCAAACAAGTGCCATTTTCTTGTCCCAAAGGTAAATTAGCAAAAGCCGAATTGGAAATCTATCCTTTCAGGGCAATCATTCTCAAACTTTGGTAATGCATTAGAATCACCCAGTGTCATTAGTTAAAGTCCCTGTGCCCGTTCCCAAGTCTCCTGAGTCAGTGGAGTGGAAGGCAGATGTGCTGGAAATCGGCACCGTGCAAACACATCCGCGATGATTCTGAGTCAGGAAGAACATGGATCACTTTTTAACAAACAGGCATTTAAAAAACACAGGCTTTGAGAACGGGCAGATCTAGGTTTAAATCTCAGCCTGACCTTTACTTACTATGGGACCTTGGATTGTCAACAAGGTATCCCAGTCCCAGGTCCCTCATTTGTACAATGGGGCTAATTGTCTTCTCCCTCTCAAAAGATTGTTTTGAGGCCTAGTCGGGATAATGCATTTAAAGGCCTTGGCACAAAGCCAGACATACAGTAAAAAGTCAGTGAATGTTTCTGACAATCATATTCTTTAATGGAAGTCAGGAACCAGAGACCTCGACCCAGTGTCCAGGCCGGCTCCTAAAATAGGGTTCTCCTTCATTATTAGCTGAATAAGCCTTTACCTTTCCTCCCACTTCCCACGGACTCCACCCCGAGAGGCGGAGTAACGATCTGATTGGTAAGTTGACCAGAGTCTGCATTCCATTGGTCCACTGTTCTTTTTGGAGTCTCCGACTCCCGGCTCCTCCCCTTCTCCCTCCCTTCCCCACTCCCCTCCCTCCCTTTCTGTCTCCCCTCCTTCCTCATTCTCAGCTCTCCCCATAAAAAAGTCCTCAGGTTCTAGTCCAGAGAGGAGTATTAAAATGGCTGATTAAGGTCCACACGTCCAAGCTATATTTTTCAATTGGATTAGCCAGCAACAGGCTTGATATTTTTATCCCTGTCTTGCTCCTGTGCCTATTAATTTCTCAATTGGTCCAAAATCCATAGAACGGAGGGGCAACCATCGGCCTAAAGCCCCACCACCTGGTGTGTGCCTTCTGGGCCCCGGGCCTCAGCCCACCGTGGGTAAATTCCCTTGAGATCTGTTGTCTGACTTGACAGTTTCCCATTGCGGCCAGTTATTCACTCACGATTAACCATGGCAACCACATTTATGCACTAATTTCACAGCTGTCAAGATTTCCTCTCAGGGAACAGCCTTCATGTGCTTGAATTACGATTTTTTCCCCTGTCAATCCTTATCAAGTGGGTTTGTGGGTGCGAAGTCGACAAACAGAAAGGAGCCCTCATAAAGGACACGTCAGGAGGAGCGCCCCGGACTCGGCCCAGTAACAATTAACAACTGGATTTTGGAGAAGCCTTCCAAAGCGTGTAATCCGTGTTTATAAACAACACCACTGCTCGACAGTGCCCCTAAAAACTGCTGCTGCATCCATGGGGTGTAGGCGATGTGCCAAAAATCCTGAGTGACACTTCCATACATTCCTTAGCGCCTTGAGTCCTCATGATGACCCCATTCGCAGATGAGAAGACTGAGGGTCAGGGAGATACCTGAAAGCAGTGCCCAAAGTCATACAGCCAGAAGTTGCAAAGCCAGGACTCAAACCTCAGTCTCTTGGCTCCAAAATCTTCATCTCTTTCCACCACACCAAGATGCCTCTTTGTAACCCTACCATCATGCACCCCTTGTATTTGAGAATATGTCAAGCCAAACCTCAGGATTGAACGGCCTGTTTTAATGCTTAAACTCGCAGAATAATTCCTAGGTACAGTCCCTGGCTCTTCCTCTTGCTAGCTGTGTGATCTTAGGCAAGTCACTTAAACCATCAATGACACTCCCCCCCACACACACTTCCTGGTATTCACACCCTTAGGTAAAGTCCACCCTTTGAATGTGCATGGGACCTGTGACTTGTTTCTAATCAATGGGACACAACACACAAAAGTGAAGGGATATCCCGGCGGCCGGGTGGCTCAGTTGGTTAGAGCGCGAGCTCTGAACAACAGGGTTGCCGGTTCGATTCCCATGTGGGCCAATGAGCTGCGCCCTCCACAACTGGAATGAAGACAACGAGCTGCCACTGAGCTGCCAGAGGGGTGGCCAGCCGGCTCAGTTGGTCAGAGCACAAGCTTTCAACAACAAGGTTGCCAGTTCAATTCCTGCATGGGATGGTGGGCTGCACCCCCTGCAACTAGATTGAACACGGTGACGGGACTTGGAGCTGAGCTGCGCCCTCCACAGCTAGATTGAAGGACATGACTTGGAGCTGAGGGGCCCTGGAAGAACACACTGTTCCCCAATATTCCCCAATTAAAAAAAAAAAATTTAAGTGAAGGGATGTCATTTCCATGATTAGGTTACAAAAGACTGTGACTCCGGTTTTGCTCTCAGACTCTCTCTGACTTCCCAGCTTGCACATTTTCATAAGGCAAACTGGCATGTTGGAGAGGCCCAGATGGCATCAGACAAGAGGAGCTGTGGCCCTCACTCCAACAGCCACGAGGAATTATATCCTGCCAACAAGCACGTGAGTCTGAAAGCAGATCCATCCCCAGTTGAGCCCTGACATGGCTGAAGCCCCCCGCTGACACCTTGATGGCAGCCCGGGAGGCACCCTGAGCCCCCAGACCCCACTGAGCTCTTCCTGAATTCCTGACCCACTGAACCTGTGCAATAAAGGTGTGTTCTTCTAAGTTGTGCGGTATTGTTTTAAGCAGCAACAGATAATGAGTATATCATGTAATCGCTGATTCACTCAAACATTCACTGAGCCCCTACGACATGCAGGCACAGTGCTAGGACAGCATGCAGAAGGAAGGAGGGCATAGTCTGCAGGAGACACGCACGTGCATGACAGCAGGGTACACAGCCCACGAGAAACACGCACAATCCAGGCTCACGGATGCAGAGTCAATACACATGGCAGTACCCTTTGTCAAAACAAGACTCCTAAGTGTTTAAGAATGCACCCTTTAATTAACACTGAAAGGTAAAGAGTCTAAAATCAAGGAGAAAGGAAAAACCTAAATGTGTCCCCCAACAGGGGAAGGACGAAAAAAGCAAACCAACCCCCCAAGAGATTTGCCATCCATGAAGTCCACCGAGTACTTAACAGCCATTAAAAATATTGAAGCAAGTCTGTATCTATTGACACGGCAACAATTCCATGACACAATGCTGGTTAAAATTGAAATAAAAAAAAAGCAGTATCAGGAAGAACTATTTGATATATCATGGATGTTTAAAAAGCAGTCCACTCTGTGCACGTGTGCACGCACGTGCACACACACACACACACACACACACACACGGCATTTATCTTCACTGCACATATATACATGCAGAGAACAACACAACGTCAGGGTGAGGGCAAGACTCTGGACTCAGACTTCCGGGACTCACCTTCTGGTTATGCCATTCCCTAGTCGTGCGACGCTGCATTTCTGACATCCTTGGAGTCTCAGTTTCCTCATCTGTAAAGTGGGAATTGTAAAATGAGGATACAGATTATATCACAGGGTTGTCGTGAATTAAACGAGCTGCTAATATACGGCTGGTACACAGTCAGCGCTCAGTGGGTATTCACTGTTATCAATACTAACACCATACGATGGTTATGATTAGTGCTATTATGAGTCTGGAAAGATAAAGACAAAACTACAAAACAATGTTTACCTTGGGGAGGGTCCTGGGATGAGAATCAAGGACAAAGGAGTCTTAGACCTACAGTGGTACCTCGGTTTCCGAACGTAATCCGTGCCGGAAGACCGTCGAGTTCTGAAACGTTGGAAAACAGCCGACAGCTGGGCCTCCGGATCTCACCCTCAGCAGAAGCCGCAGGACAGGTTCGACTTCCAAGACATGTTCAAAACCGAAGCATTTACTTCCAGGTTTACGGCGTTTGTAAACCGAAATGTTCGTCAACGGAGACATTCGAAACCCGAGGCACTACTGTATTTGTAATTTTCAATTTTTTCATAAGGACAATGTTTCAAGTATTGCGAAACCACCAAGTGCCATCAATAAAGAAATAGTCAGGTGGGTACAGGTGCTCAGGCATTGTGGGGCAGACAAAGCAGGTCGTCTGCTCCCCCGCGGTGGAGGGGATGGTGTCAAACCAGGCTTTACGGAAAATACAACTGCTATTTTCTCCATATACGTTTTCCTCTCTGTCACCTTTGTCTGAAGAAGCAGACAGGGAGGTTCCCCCCACCCGCCCCCGCCAAAGTCCCCTACAGATTGACAAAGGTCCTCCTGAGAGTCTGGGGAAGGGGCTCAGGGGCTGTTTCCAAAGCTCCCTGGGCACCCACTGGGTGGCCCGGCCAGCTGCCAGCTTGGTCTGGTTGGGCCTTCGAAGCAGCCAGCGAGTTCTTCCAGCCCCGCTGAGCCATCCATTAATAAACTCCGAATAACGGGCTGTTTTCAGGTTCAAGGACGCTGCTGTTGATGACGGAGGGAAACCTGTGTCCTGGGAAGGGGTTTGGCTGTAACGGTGATGGATGGCCGGCCACCTCCCTCATCTGGCCTGATCTGCCAGGTCCCTGGGCTGGCAGGGGCTGCCAGGGGGAGTGAGGAAACCCACTGGGGGGGCTTCCGAATAGAAACAACGAAACACCCCAACACCTCGTGGATCAAACCACAGTTGGGATCTCATTAATTCTACACCTTAACCATCTGAGCTAAATGCCTACTGTGAACAAGCCTCTGCTTTCAAAGCAATAAATTCAGCCAGAAGCAGCAATTAACTGGACCAATAAAGGTAGGACGGAGCAGAGAAGAGGCATTTATCAACAGTCTCCTAATTACTTGCTCATTTCCCGTCCCATTTATTTTCCCCAATAGTCTTTTTTCTTAATTTTTTTTCTTACCCAACAGTCATATAATGTCTTCACTATTATTATTGACCGTTTTTATGGAGGAGAAAACTGAGGCTCAGAAAGGTTCTGGGACTTTCTCAATACGACACAGCTAAGAAGCTAACGAACCTGATCCTTGTCACATTATTATGTCCCTTTTACAGATGAGGAAACTGAGGCTTGAGAGAGTCGATGGCTTTCCCAGGGAGGAGCACGGGACGGAGACGTGGCGTGGTCATTATTTCTGAACTCAAATGTTGACTTCTTTCCCCCGAGTTGATGCCCAAAGACGCAAGAAGCATCTCATCCTCTTCATCAGTCCCTCGGAGGCTGGATCAGACCTTTCCTGATCCCCCACATTACACTACTTCTTGAAAGCTGGTCCTGGCTTCACCCACAGCAGAATTGAACGACGGCTGGATTAAATATGTTAAAATGCATATTCCCAGGCTCGGCCCCTGGTCTTTGAATCACATTCTCTCCCCACGTGATCAGAAGTCTGCCTTTTAAACAAATACCCAGAAAGAGACGCGCACCGACGTTTGACAGCCACATCACAGGCATTCTTCCCCAATGCCTGGTACATCTTCATCCATGAAGGACACGGCAGCTCTTGAAAGAGACCTATTTTATATTCATGAGCCACACTGTTAAATCCATCATCATTTTACATTTATGAAGTTCATTTCTGTCCCCTTAATCAGAGCTCTAAAGCTGGCAGCCTCAACTCTTTGGCTGGCTGTTTAGTCTCCTTACCCTGACACCTCACCATGGTTTTAAAAAGAATCCGGTCGGGGCCCCAGAGACAGACCTCCAGGTTCACATCTCGGCTCCCCCAGTCTCCAGCTGTGCCACCGACACTCTAGATCTCAGTTTCCTCACCTGCCAGGGGGGTAACGCTAGTCCATGCCTCACAGGTACATGCGATTATTAAACAGAAGGAAAGCTTGCCGAAGAACATCTGGCATAGTCACTACTCGATAAAGGTGAGATATCACTACTGAAATGCAGATTTCTAGATTTTGCCGTGGCAACACAGCTGGATCCAGGTGGTTGGACTGGGGGGTGCTGTCACCCCACACACAGTGCTTGGTCACCTGGCCATCCCTCATGGGCACTGAGTCTTCAGCTGTCCCTGAAGGCCTCTGTGTTGGTAACACTGAGGGCTAAATTAAAAGCACGTGTCCATCACTGGTCCTCCCCAGGAGCCAGGGGTTTCAACACCCTGTCCCCTAGCACCAGCCCAAGCCATACCCAGCACCCACATTCCTGGGGATAGACCTGGACCAAAACGCCCCTTCAAGTCCTCCCAGGCAAACCCCTGACTCATGGCTCACCCTTCTCCCTCTGTACCCTCACCTCTAGCAGGACTGCTGCAGGTACTTAGGGATACCCACCATCCTGTGCTCCAGGGACGTACAAGATCCTCTCCCCTGGCTCACTTACCCTTTCTCCTTCCAGTTTCAGCTTCAACGTCATTTCCCCCAGGACACCTCCACGGCCTGTGGAGACTCGATTAGCTGCCCCGCTGCGGGACCCCGGTCCCCGGGACTTCCTGCTCTCCCAGCTACTAATTGAACTGAGTTCGAGTTACCTAATTTATTGTCTCCCCTTATAAACAAGGAGATCCATGAGGACAGAGTCTGTGTGCTATTCACCACAGAATCCTGGGTACCTAACAAAATAGTTAGCACAGAGTTGGTGCTCAATAAATGTTGAATGAGTGACTAAAAATAGGGATTCTGTTGAAATTCAGAAGGAGGACCAGAATTCTGTTTACAAAAGAGAGAGGAAACAAGCATTTATAGAGCATCCTACTATCTGTGAAACTTCATAACCGCCTTATGAAGTAGGTATAACGAGCCCTTTTACAAATGAGAAATATGAGAGTCAGAAAGGTTAAGTGATTTGTTCAAGGCTATTGAGCCAGAGCAGGGGACAGGAAGGTTTTTCTGTCAAGGGCCCCAGTTTTTCTGTCAAGGGATATTTTAGAGTCACTACCACACATACAATCTCTGTTACGACTACTGGATTCTGTAGCACAAAAGCTGCCATACATAAACAAATGACCTTGACCAAGTCCCAAGAAAATGTTATGTACAAAACAGGGATGTGACCCCTGTGCTATAGTGTGTAAACCCCTGAGCTAGGCAGGTATTGATCTGAGGAAGATTGGAACCCATGTTTGTCCACGACATACTCAAATCTTTCAGACAAAACGTTGAAGACAGAGGAGTAGCAGACATGGTTATAGACCCAGGAAGGGATGTTTGCTTTGGGAAAAGCCAGAACAAATTTAGTCTCTCTGATCATAGGAGCTCCTATAATTCCTTGAGTAAACATTCATTGAGGACCTACTGTGTGCAGGGCCTTTGCTAAGTATTCAGGGAGGGCCCTAAACATGGACAAGATCAGCCCGTGGCATTTCCTAGCCTACGGAGTAGTAAGTGAAGTGGTATGTGTGCACTTTCTTTCAGTCATTAAATATTTCTTGCATACCTACTACGTGCTAGCAGGTGAGACAATAGCGATAAACAAATCAAGGCTTAGTCCCTTGGTCTTAGGCAAGTTACAGCTCAGCTGCAGAAAGCGACGTGAAGCAATAACTGCACAGATAAATATTTAATTACAATTTGGGATAAATGCCACAAAGGAAAAGAACATGATGTCAAGAGAGAAGAGCAAGAGGAAACGCATTTAGTTTGAGGGGCAGGGGGCTGGTCAAGGAAGAACTCTCTGCAGGAATGGTAAACGCCCCAAAACTGAGATAGCAAAGGGCAGAGACAGTTCAGAGGAGGGCTAGGGAGAGACTTCTGGAAGCCCGTAGCATTTGAACTCTATCTACCCGGAAGGATGAGTGAAATGTGGAGGTGCAGGAACCAGGCTGCGTGTGCAGCTGTGCAGGCTGTGCATTGCACCGGTTCAGGGAGTACCGTCACCCAGACACACAGGGAATGGCGCCCCTGTGGTTGTGCAGCTGTCCAGCTGTCTGCAGCAACCCTGTGCCGGGACGGGGAGACACAGCAGTCCTGAAGGGGGGCCAGGAGCCCCTTCGTTCACCAGGACCACTGGCAAACTGCCCTGGCTTAAAAGAAACCTGTCATACGCTGCGTCTTGCCCCCCAGCCCCGGCCCCCACCTGGGGCTCCATCTATGCATGGAGGGGCTTCTCAGGCCCCCCAGTAGCTGTGATGAATGTCCCCTCGTTGCCTGTATCGACTCCCCCAGTGAGGCCCTTGACGGGTTCATCAGCCCTCCTCTGGCTGCACTGTGTTAAGTGGTCTTCAGCCCCATACTTATTACTGCTGTCTAACGAGCTGGCGGCAAAAGCTTGCTGATATAAAATTCATATTTATTGAATTTGATGGTCCCCGAGCCTACTCCTGTGTGTCTAACCTTCCTGTCCTGGTGGCTGGGACCACTCTGGATTATTGTGTTACAGTTTTATTGATGGGCAGCTCATTAGCTCCTTTCTGTGGACAAGAAGTCGCCACCCATCTTTGCTGATTACATACAGGGAGGTTTTCTGCCTGACAACTCTCTCAGCTGAACAGGGGAAGGTTGGGGGGTAGGCACCCAAATTCACATGCCTGCCAGGACTCAGGGGGTGGGGGATGGTAAATGAGGAAACGGGGCTGGGGGACAAGAGATTTTCCAGGAACTTGGAAAAGGGGGATTTGTATGCGTGTGAAATCTCTCCATTTTAAACACCTGCAATTAATCGGTAGTGTTTCTAACTCTGTGCAAGCCACACAAATTACGTCTAGAGGTCAAGCCCAACTCTTGGACCACCCGTTAGTGATTTCTAAGCTAAGGAAAGTCTGGAAAAGGCCCACTGGGGGTCTGCGCCGTGCAGGTAACGCCATGAGCTAGCAAAAGCCATCTGCCCCAGTAAATAAGCCCCTTGTTAGTCCCCAAAGGCGGCTGAGCCCTGTACAATCGGGTCACTCGTGAAACGGTACATTGGTCAGGGCAAGACACACACAAATGAAAAAATTACATCTAGGCAGGAAACTGCAGAGAACGTCACTTGACACTCACAGGCTGTTTCTCGCCCTGGCAGGCTTGAAGAAAGGGGCACACTGCAACAGATACGGCCGAGGTGGCAGCTGTGACTGCTGGATGGGGTCGGATGGGTGGGGACAGAAATAAAGGGATGGTGACTTTTCACTGCCGGAGCCCCCTGGATACAGCCCGTATGAGAGAGACGAGCAACTACATTTTGGAAATAAAGGTTAACGTTATCGTTATACAATAATAATCATGAAAAAAACCCACATTCTACGTGTTTATTATAATACTAGGTTGAACCATATGAAATTGCTGGTGTTTGACTAGTTCTCATCTATAAAGATGCCAGTTTCATTTAGTTCAACCTAACACATGCCAGGTATTGTGTGCTAAGCAGTCACCACGTATCATCTCACTCAGTACTCACCTCACCTCTCTGAGGGGCGTCCCATTATTATTTCCATTTTACAGTGCAGGAGACTGAGACCAGAGAGGTTAAATGATATGCCCGAGGTGCAAAAAGGCAGGTCTAAGATGTAAACCCAGGGGGTCTCAATCCAGAGCCTAGGACCTTAATCACGGGACCCAGCCACAAAGAGTGAGGGCCGAGAACCAGCCGCTGCAGCAGCATGATGTGACATGCGCACCCCCATTTGTAATCACATTACTCATAATCGCCAAAAGATGGCAGGAACCCAAAGTCCACACAGTGGAATATTATTCAGCCACAAAAAGGGCATTGTGACACATGCTACAATCTCTATGAACCATGGCAACATTACGCTAAGTGAAGTACGTCAGACACAAAGGGACACGTATTGTATGACTCCACTTACATGAGGTACCTAGAGTAAGATAACTTCATGGAGACAGAAAGCTCTGGTGGTTTACAGGGGCTGGGGGGGGGGGGAGAGGTGGGGACGTAGCGTTTAACGGGGGCGGAGTTTCAGTTGGGGAAGATGAAAACCTTCTGGAGAGGATGATGTTCGTTGCACAACAAAGTAAATGTACTGAATGCCACAGACCGGCACACGTAAAAATGGTTATAATGGCACATTCTACGATATTTAATTTTCACAGATAAATTGTATGTGTAGTTAGTTTTCCACAAAATAATAATAATAATAATTTCTCCCCCAAAAAAGTGCCAGTTTCAAGCTACACTCGCGAGTAGCCCAGGCCCTGCATTCTGAACCAACTCCCCACATTCAAGACTGAGAAGCACGGCCACAGGTGCCAGGACAGCTGTGTGCAGGGCAAAGGACACGTTCAGCCCTCAGGCTGGGGTTGGGGGCCAGTCTCCTCCCATCCCTGCTCAGCCCTGGGCTCCTGGCATGTCGGCCATCAGCTGGGACAACAGGGCTCACCTCCCCACTCTGTTTAGCTTGGCTGTGTGGGGCCTCTTGGCCGCCAACAGAAATCTCCGTGGTACCTCTGAGCTCTGCTACCGATGAAATTAATTCCTCCAGAGCCCAGAGAGCCGGGTGGGCGGGGAGCGCTCACGCGGCGGATTGAGCACACAGCTCTGGCAGCAGCTGTTCCATTTGGGGAACTAATGAGACCCGAGGAAAAACCTGCCGAGGGATGCCAAATACTTGTTTGCTTGTGGAGCTGATAGAGCTTTGGCCAAATTGGACAGCGATGCAAAAATGTCCATCATTTTTTGTTCAATTTTGCGGCTCTGTCTTGCGTTTCGGAAGAAGGATTAAAACGGTGCTTGTCCCCAGGCAACCCCTCATTCCACAAAGATGCCGTGGAGACAGGCACCCTACATCAATAGCGGGTATTCCAAAAGGCGCTCTGTCTGGACCCCTTACTGACTCACTCACCACCAAGCCCTGACCTCCCCCCTTCCAAATTGTTTGGCCCTGTCCTGCCTTTTTGTAGCCCATGCATCTCTCCTGGCAGCTGCTGTAACGTTGAATAGCCGCAAACCCAGGTGAGCAAAAATATAACCTCTCTTATTTTCTTGAAACTGAATTTTATTATTTTCCGGATCCCCTGCTTTCTCTGGGTGCAGTAAGTCTAATCCTATTCAACTGAGGACAAACTTGGACAATTCAGAAAGAACTCGGCAAAGTCAAGGTTTCCGTGGTTATGTCATGGTCTGTTCCCTCCTGCCTTCTCCTTCGAGGTGCGTCTAATTTCTGGGGGCCTGACATGGTAGCATCATGGCATTGGTGGGGCTGTGGCCCTTGGTCGAGCCTTTGGTACCCACTGAGAAATACATTATTGTGTCTTTAATCGACATTTTTACTCCTTGTTGACCCCACAGGGATTTTGTAACGCCTCCTGGTCTCCAGTCAGCGGTGGCCACGCCCCTCATTCACGGTGCAAGACTCAGCGCCCCAACCATGCTGACCTTGGATGACCTTTGGTGCAGAGGAGTGTGTTCCCTTCTCACTGGGAGACGCTGGGGATGGTGAGAACTCAGTGAGCCTGTGCTGACCAGCGTGCTCAGATAACACTCACAGCTGCCTCTGCTTCAGCATTCCAAGCTGGGTGGTGGAGGAGCTTCTGCGAAGCTGGACAGCTGAGGCACAGGTCCTCTCTGCTGGGACCCCTAAACTCGCCTAGAGTTTATTCAATCCCTTCCCCCTTGAGACTCAGCGTGGGAGGAAGAAAGAGACAAGGCCCCTTCTGAAAAATACTTGTGGCAGACTGGCTTTCCCAAAGATGGTGGCAATGATGTCTCTCATCCCACGTCTCTTTCCATAGTGTGACCGGGACACTCGGTCCCTCGAGCGATGGGCTCTATGCCCCCTTCCCTTGAACCTGAGAACTTTATGACTGCCTCGACCAATCGAGTAAGGCGAAGAGACGTTGTGTGACTTCCAAGGGTAGACCGTTGAAATGCCATGCATTTCCACCTTTCCCTCTTGGGACATGTGCTCTTGCAACTCAGACCCCATGCTATCAAAAAGTGCAAGCATCCCAGGGTGGAGGGGCTCATGGAGAGGAACCAAGACCCCTGGCTGAGCACCGCCCCCAAAAGCCAGCACCAACTTACCAGCCATGTGAATGTACCATCTTGAAATGGATCCTAACAGCCCCAACCCCACCTGTGCATTTCCGGCCGTAACAGCCTTCCCCTGGGCGTGAAGATGCAATGGTGGAGAAGCCCAAGCAGGGAAAGATCGTGATATAAAGAATTTCCAGGGGTGGTGGAATGCACTGAATAATAGCTTATAACATTACCATGCTCTTTTCACCAAAGCAGACGCAAATCTCCAGTGTACAAGGTTATCCCTTCCTTTCTTTTCCTTAAATCAACTTAAATCCCACTCTGGCAGCATGCACCCACAAGTTGCGAGAGTGGCACTGCTTTTCCCATATGTTGGTGTTATTTTAGGCTTTAGGTGTTATTTGTTATGATTTGGTAGATTATTTTGGAGGTCTGGGGAACGCTCACAATTTTTTTTTATATAAATCCGTAGTAATTGCTTCTTCACTTTATGCCATTTCAGCTTAAGAGAGTTATCATTGGAAGAGTACTTTCCGATGGCGGGGGAAAATCTGTACTCGCTAGTTTTGGGCGCACGCTATCACTGCTGAGATGTACATTGTGCAAGCCAGTCAGCAAAGATTTTTATAAAGGGCTACATAGTAAATATTTTTTACTTTGCGGACCATATGGTCTCTGTCGCAACTACTTAGTTATGCCATTGTATTGCAAAAGCAGTGTGGACTCCAAGAGTAGAGATTCACTGGATGTGAACCCAAGAAGGAATTTACCTGCTGAGATGGACTCCACATGGTTAATCGAAGGACCAAATTTTATAAATACTAAGAAGAGTCTAGCAGCCACCTGCTGGCAGGTAGGAGAGTGTCTACCTGGGAGAGTGACTGAACTCTCAGCTTCCTGCACTACGCCCTGCTCCTTTGAAAGGAGTTCCTGATTTCGTCTTTCAACCAATAGACTGAGACTTGACCCATCCAATCAGAACTGCTCCAGAACAACCAATCAGGATGTGTAATATCAACCAATCAGAACTGCATGATTGGGGGACTTCCTGTCAAGATGACGTAGTAGGTAAACACTGTAGTCACCTCCTCCCATGGCCACATCAAAATTACAACTAAATTATAGAACAACCACCCTTGACAACCGCCTGAAGTCTAGCTGAACGGAAGTCCTATAACGGAGGAGAAGCCACATCAAGACTGGTAAGAGGGGAAGAGACACGGAATGGGCTGGTCCCACACCCACGAATGGCAATTAAGATTCAGGAAGGCTATCCCACTGAAGAGTGAAAGATCCCAGGCCCCCACCAGGCTCCCCAGCCCAGGGCACCAGCACCGGGAAAAGAAGTCCCAACATATCTGTCTGTGAAAATCAGCAGAGACTCAGTCCAGGTGAGACAGAGGGCTTCTGTAGACCCAGGCATCCTCTTACAGAGCCTGTGCATAGACTCACTTGCTTGCAAACACTTGCCCTAAGTGCCAGAGAAGGAACAGCAGCATGAAAAGCACCAAAAGGGACATATGGGGAGGAACTAAATTGTCTGGTTTCAGGGCGAGGGCTGGAGAGGAGGCTCTCTCTGGGACTAAAGTGCCAGCAGGTGCCATTGTTCCTTTGTTGAGCCCTCCCCCCACACAGCCTGCAGACACGGGCGATCACCAAATCTGAGTCGCCATCAACCTGGCTAACACTGCTCTTGCCCCACCCTGGTGATTCTCTGAGACCCTGCCCAAACCCAACGGCCTGAGAACCAGGGGCACCAATGTTTAAGGGCAAGAAAAGGTGGATGGATGTCTTAGCTCAAGCAGAGAACAAATTCACCCTCTCTCCACCTGTTTTGTTCTACTCGACCCCAATGGATTGGATGACGCCCACCCACATTGGTGAGGGCCATCTTCTCTACTCGGTCTACTGACGCAAATGCTAATCTCTTCTGGAAACACCTTCACAGATACACCCAGAAACAATGTTTTACCAGCTATCTGGACATGCCTTAGGCCAGTCACATTGACACATAAAATTAACCATCACACAAACTCAAGTGCCCTGCCAACCTGCAACCTTCTGAACACTAAGATCATGTCCTTTCTCTGACCTTGCTCTCCACTGCCCTCCGTTCTCCCGCTCCTCCTTCATCTATGCAGCAAGTTTAGGCATTTTACAAGACAGCAAGAAGCACTGACTTTAAACAGAGTCTTTTTTCAATCCTGTAAAAACACGCCCAAGGGTTAGGAAATGCGATGCCTAGCAATCTGCTTGAAACAGGAAAAGAGAAAAATAAAGGTACAATGAACACAAATTAGCATACCAACACATTATCCTGCCACATATTGTATTACACTTATCTGTTTACTTGACTTCCTTTCACACACACTGTGAGCTCCTAGAGGGCAGAGACCAAATCTTATTCAAGCCTGTTGTTCAGCTCAGTCCTGGCACATTCTACCTGCTCCATAAATATTTCTTGAATTAAATAAAGTACATCCTGCAGGAATACGCGGTGGATGAGTGCCCAGAGTGGTTCTTGACAGCGTATTTAAGACTAAAGTAGCTGAAGCCCTCCGTATTTGCAACCGTTAAAATGGTGGAGAGCAATTTGGGTGACTGCTATGAATTAAGATATTAAATAAAAGACAGTCTTAGATAGAGACAGATGCCTGCACATAGTAGGATGTACATCAATGAGGGGAGGATGAAAAGCACGTTTAGTTCACAAGATGACAGAGAAATCAAGGGAGGCATCCATGTAGATTCTAGACGCGAACCTGAGCTCTTTCAGTAGATTTTGAGGTTAACAAGGTGGTTTTCTCCGTCACTGCCACTGCCAGTTCAAAACTCGAGTTTTTCGTCAAACTCACAGAAACGGAGAGAATTTCCTTCTCTGGTTTACTGTCTCGATTTTGCTGTACAGTAGCACCCCCATTTCACAGAAAAGTGAGACTAGGGTAACAATCCGGCAATCATAGTAAGTACCATTTACTGAGTGCCTACTACGTGCCAGGCACCGTGCTAAGGTTGCAGGAGGAAGATACCATTATTACCACCACCTCCCCAATGTTACCCTCTGAGGCTCAAAGAGGTTAAGCAACTTTCCCAAGGTCATGCGGCCGGCAAGTAGCAGAACCAGAAGTGGAATCCACATTTGCTGATCCCCAAGTATGGGTTTTTAACCCCTATGTTATGCTGCCTCCTTCCCCCAAAGCTCACACACCTGGAAATGCCAAGTCCTGTCCTCATGCGATGATAGCTACCTGGAAGCCCTCCCTTCAATCAGGGAAGATACACTGAGTGTGTCCTACGTGCTGTGCACAGGCCAGCCACGACCTCCACCCTCCATGCGTTCACAGGTCGATGCAAAGATATGGAAGCACATAAGTAAATGGGATGTGTAGGCACAGGAGTATCAATTAAATGTTGCATCACAAAAAAAGAAAAAAGAAAGCAGACACCTCCCTCTGGATTGGAGGGATTGACAGCTTCGTGGAAGAGATGCCTGAAAGATGGGCAAGTGAGCGCTGGGGAGAGCAGACTCCATTTGGGATCAACTGTGCCAGAATCTGGGCCTCACAGGGTCCGAGACGCTCTTCGTGCTGCAGTGTCTGGGTAGGAGTTACAGCATTGAACGTGGCAGATAAGCCAGCCCACTGTAGAAGGTATCTATTGTTTTGTCTCCACCAGAATTCTCTCCTCTTCTGGTAATTGGTCCTTTCCCACCTCTGTCCATAAGATTTCCATAATACTGACAAATTTGTCTTGGCCCTCAAGCCACGGTGGATAGGCTCTGGGATGGGAACTTAACCCAAGTTGGGTCAATCAGAGGTCAAGATTTTTTTTTACTTGCACCCACAGAGGGCAACAGATGGCCTCTAGCTGGCTGGCGCAACTATGATTTGCAAAAGTCAACATCTGGGGCTGCCATGTTTCCTACTGCAAGCAAGTAAACTCATCCATCATGAGAGAATGAAGCTAACACTTGGAGAGGCAGAAACAAGAGAACGATGGTTCTGGTTCCAGTGTTCATGGGACCTGGCTTCCTTCTTGTGGCTATTCGACTCTTGCTTGGATTCTGTGCCATAAATCCCCTAGTGGCTGAGGCAAATGTAAGTTGAGTTTCTGTCACTTTTAACCAAACCGATATACGTATTTGTGCTTCTTGGTTTCTAAAAGATAATCAATTAGTACCAATTCTGGCTTCTTCCGTTGCTCTAGATTTGGTTCCATTCTGAAATATCTGTACAGCACCTAGCAAGTGTCAGACGCAACTCTAACTAAGGTGAAGTGATTGAAGAGACTTGCTCCAGGGCACTGGAATTAAATTTAAATATCATTGGATTGAGAGAGCCTTGGAAAAATGGGTGAAGCTCTCAAACTTTGAAAACAAAATACTCTTTATTTATGATGGTGTCGTCCATCAAATGTGAAGAGAACAATGTCATATCTTGCTGTCACTTAATTTTGGTAGAAAAATATGTGCAAAAAAAAGTGACTCATTTTTTTGTTCATCCTAAGATTTAGTGCACAGTTGTTAGTATAACTGAAATTATATTAAATACGTGATATACAATGTAAAACTTAGTTTTTCCAATTTTTAACTCCATCTTTCCACTTTTCATCCCTTCATTTTTTTCCCTCACTATCTACAGTGAAATCTTGATTCCCTTTTAAAGGAGCTCCCCTTTCAGTGGGCTGACCCGTGCATAAATTATCTTTGGATAACAAGGACCTCCTGTAGTTAAAATAAGCAGTCATCATCAGATGGTGCATGATGGGAACATTTTCTGCTGCTTCCCCAGAAGGACAAATGACAAGTCGCAGCCAGTACCAACGGGTCGTGGGGACCCAAAGTGCCTGTGCTCATGAAACTCTCAGTCTAGCTGAAGACGCAAACCCCTGCCAATCAAAACACTCCTTCGTGGCCAAAGCTAGTGAAAGAGAAAGAGATTCTGCCAGGACTCCCAGTGTGTCATTCATCCTATCTCTGCCCTCCCCCACAAGTCCCTGGGCCGAGCAGATGCCCTAGAAGCTCTTAGCAGATGCTCTCCACGGGGCGGCATTTGTACCACAAATACCTTCCTCTAGAGCAGGAATCTGCAAAGGTTTTCTGTAAAGGGCCGGGCAGTAAGGACTTTAGGCTTTGCAGACCCTACAGTCTCTGCTGTTACTGTTGAACTCTAATGTTGTAACACACACGAAGCCACAGACAGACAACACATAAATAATTGCGCGTGGCTGTGTGCCAATAAAACTTTATTTACAAAAACAAGATGGCGGGCCCAATTTAGCCCTTGGGACTTTGTGTGCAGACGCTTGCTCTAGGGCATTTTAGGGAACAGGGGTGTGCTGGTCCTAGGCTTGTTTGTTGCAGACACTCCTCCCCCTCCCCCTGTTCACAGCTGGCCTGACTACTGCAGGCTCCTGAATCAGTCAGCAACTGGCCACAGTTGGCAAGACACTGGATGGTGGGAGGATGAGCAAAGCAAGAATGGTTTTCCTCCCCTGCACCCCAGATTTGGTTGGCTTCTTGGACAGCAGCCCTGACTTCTCCGAGGCTCCAGCCCCACAAGACATGTGCCATGGTTCCAGCTTCCACTGGGGGATCCCAACCCAAGGCTCTGCCAACCCCACTCCTTCCCTTTGTCCTTCCGGCCCTGCTGATGGTGGCAGTTTTCCTTGGGTGGCATCACAGCTTCTGCTAGGCTCCCCAGCTCTTCCTTCTCCTGTATCACCCACCCCTGTGTAGATACATTCCCTCGGTTATAAAAACTTCATTTCTTTTTCTTTTCCTGATTGGACCCTGGCGGATCCAGGAGGCAACGATTTTGCCTTTGCTTTTCGAAAGCAAACAGTGCTGAGAAACACGGCAGGCTGGGCCCGAGCGGGTTTGAAAGATACTATCCTTGCCGGGCTCTGTTGGAAGAAATAATGAGTTTAGTGGGGAAAGCACTTTGTGCTGAGAGTGAAGCTTTCAGCAGTGCTTGACCTGTGCTGATGGATGGGGTGTGCTTGGAGAACTGCACCGCGCGGCGGCCGCGGAAGTGACGCAGAAAGGGGGTGAGGAAGGGAAAGGATGGGGCAGGTTAGGGGACCATGCTATAGGACACCCCACCACAGTCAGCACTACGGGAGCAGCTGGCCAGCAGGCAGGTGGACACCCAGGGGCCCTCTGCTGCAGGAGCAGGCCTCTCATACAAGGTCAAGTAGAAGAGAACCTGCAAAGTGACTGAGGTCACTGGCAAACTTACCAAAAGTGTGGAGCTTACATGCTAAGACGGGAGGGTATTCATTACCTGCTGCCATGTCACAAATCACCTTAAAACTCAGCAGCTTAAAACATCCCACATTTCTTATCTCACGGTTTCTGTGGGGTCAGGAGTCTGGGCACAGCTTAGCTGCCTCCCGTGCTCCAGGGTCCCCCACAAGCTGTAATCGAGGTGTCGGCCGGGCTGGGGTCTCAGCTGAAGACTCAGCTCCAGGGAAGGATCCATTTCCAACTTCACACGGTCATTGGCAGGATTCAGTTCTTTGAAAGGTTGTGGGACTGAGGGCCTCGGTTCCTTGCTCGGGGGTGGCTGGAGGCCTCTGTCAATTCCTTGCCACGTGGGCCTCTCCCTATGGCTGCTTCTTGTCAAAGCACGCCAGCTAAAAAGGCTACAGAGTCAGCTACCAAGATGGAAATCACCGTCTAGTCCCAGAACTGACAGCCCCTCCCTGTGGCCGCGTTCTATCGGCTAGGAGGAAGCTCCTCAGTGGGAAGGGGTTACACAAGAGCATGAAACCACGAAGCGGGGGTCACTGGGGGCCTTTAGAGAAACTGCCTGCCACAGAGAGCAAGACACTAAGCAAGAAAAATAAGTAAAGGAGATGCCATATTAGGCATAGTAGATATGGGGGAAATATGGCAAGGAATAGGGAAGTAGTCAGTCAAGCCCTTGCTGAGAAGGCAGCATTTCCGTAAAGAGTGGAAGGAGGTGATGGCACGAGCCTGGCTAACATCTGGGGCCAGAGCCTTCCAAGTAGAGGGAACAGCAAGTGCAAAGGCCCTGGGGTGGGAGTCGGGATGGAGTGTTGAGGGCCAGCAAGGAGGCTAGACTGGAGTGCGGAGAGGGTGACCAGAGATGGTGGCAGAGAGGCAACGGGAAGCCGGACCATGCAGGCCTCAAGGGGGAGATGGGAGCTGCTGCAGGGTTTTGAGTAGAGAGCAAGCAGGCGCTGGATGAAGCACCCGTCACGGGGAATCTCTGAATTCTCCTGCTCCATGCCCCCTCCAACTCCTGCCAGCAAGGACGGCAGGAAGGCTGGCCAAGGTCCAGACAGCCAGCTGGGACCGGGCAGTGTGTGCAGGACCAGACGCTTCCAGAGGTGGCCTGGGTTGCCTTGGCAACAGGGGCTTCCAAAAGCCTCCCCAGGGACTCCCCGGGGCGGCAGCAGGCCTGGCTCATTTCTTGTAATCCAGCAGTATGAGGACATAAAGAAATCAATTTATTGGCACAAACAGTCCTTCAGGCTCCCGCTCTGATTCTCCCCAGAATTCCACAGTGCAGAGCTCCCCAGATCTCAGCGTGGAGTGGACAGGTGCACATTTCCCTGGGCGGGAATGGGCCCTCTCATGAAAGGGACACGGTGGCACCCCTGACGCTTCATGAAGTAAAGAGCCAAGGCTGTGTAGTGATGGTTCTGGTTCTGATCCACTTCTGCCACCTGCAGCTGTATGACCTCGGGCCACTCACCTAACCTCTCTGAGCTTCACGCTCCTCCCAGAGTTTTCCAGAGTGAAAGCAGCCGATGCATGTTCTGGGCCCGCCAGCTCTTCCATATAGGACAGAAGCCTGTGTGTACCCCGGATCGCTTTTTCCTGAGGCATCTCCTTCAGAGAGTTTTGTTCAAATGCCACTCCCTCAGTGAGGCTCTCCCTGCACAGCCCTCGTCAAAATCTGGAATAGCCAATGACCTGTCACGTGTGAAAAAGGGGCTCACCTTCATTCGTCATTAGGGAACCGCAAATTAAAACCACAAGGCACACTGCCCCTTTACAACCAGGCTTCTCAAAAACAGGACTCGACACACCCATTTCCATCTCCTCCCTCATTCCCTCCTCAGCCCCCTGCAGCCCCGCTGCAGCCTTACTGCAGTCCTTCATGAAGTCCACCCACGACCTCAAGGCTGCCCCAAGAGCCAGGCTGGAACCCAGGCTAGATCCTGCCTTTTCCACCTCCCCGTGCAGTAGACAGAGATGGAAACGCCACAAATGCTTCGCAAGAAATCTCTTCCCAACACGCTCATAGTGAAAGTCAAAAGCAAACTCATTTGGGACTATCCAGACTTTCTCCTGCTCATGCTCTCACCACATGTGCACACGCACATGCACACACACACGCGTACACGCACACATGCACATGCACTCATACCCACGCGCATGCATGTGTGCACGTGCGTGCGCACGCACACACACCCTGCTCCCCAACCCTACGTGAAGCTATAGGTTTCCGGGTGGGGGAGACACCGCAGACACCCTCCCTCTGGGCTCACCCTTCATCAGACACCTCTGTCTGAGCTTCATAAATCGCCCCTGCTGCTGTCTGGTTGCATTTCCATCAGACGGCTCCCCATTAATGCTCACAGCCAGCCAGCCTCTCCCGGGGGCTCTCGCGCCGGGGCCCCACTTTCCACACTTTATATTCCTCTCAAAAGCCCGCTCAGCTCTTCCCCCCAGGCTCTCATGATCGATGAGACAGATCACACATGGACCCCAGAGAGGAAGGCCACCTTTCATTCAGCACAGATGGGTCCTGGGGCTCCAGAAATGGAGCAGACACAGGCCCGGCACCTCAGTTTCTCTACTGGAACATGGACCAAGGACACCTCATTGAGTCCCGGGGAGGATTAAATGACATAATGCAGTCAGCAAACACCCTGCACCTAATAGGCGCTCGGCACACTCAGATTCTGCTGTGTGCCCTTGGAGGGATGGTTTGCATCATTTATGCTCGTCACAGGGTGCCGGCTGAGCCTAAAGACGCAGTGGAGCTGGCCCCACAGCTGTGGGACTTTGGCAAAAATCCCCACCACCTCTGCAAAAAGCACTCCTGCCAGTTCAGGTGCAACAACATGTACCAACGCATCGGGCAGGGTTTGGTCATCATTTTAGTGCTACAGCCATGACTTTTAACTAATATTTATTAAGCACAGTTGTCCAGCACTGAGCCAAATACTCCATGGATATTAACCCACTTAATCTTCAAACAACCCTATGAAACGAATATTATTATTATTTTCTTTTTTTATTACCATAACCTTCCCCACTTACAGAGACGGAAATGAAAACGCAAAGAGGTGCGTTTGTCTACGGTAGCTCAGAGAGCAAGTGACAGAACTGGGATTTGAACCCAGGCAGTCCAATGCCCAAGCCCTCAGCCTTAACCACCATTAGCTGCTTGTCATGATTCTTTCTACACACCCTGCCTTCCTCGCTGGTTGGGCAATGCTCAAATAGGACATAGTAGAGGTCCCAGGTCACATGGATATTCTGCCAAAAGCCTGAAAAACTGGTACTTCAAGCAAAATTCGTATACAATCTAAAATCCATCCTAATATCATCCATGGTTTTTGAGTCTTACTGTATTCCCAGCCTGTGTTTTCTCCAGCTTCGCAACAGAATGGCCATCCTTCAAACACCCTAAAAACACACCTGCTTGGGGGTTGCTGTGCTGGGTGATGTTTTGGCCAAGCTCGCAGGGTTTAATTCCCACTCCATGAAATGGTGTGTGTGTGTGCTTCCACCGTCCTGGGGGTGGTTATACCGCAAAGCCTGTACAGCATCCTACAATGGTGGATCACACGTACACCACCCTTCATGGCTCAGGCAGCCCTCTGTGTGTTTCACACGTGTGGATGCACGTATGCCTCCCAACTGCCCTAGAGGGTAAGTACTGCTGTTATCTTTCTCATCTTACAGATGGGGAAACTGAGGCACCGAGTTGCAAGCCCTTGCATGACATCACCCACTCTGGCTCCAGGGCCCATGTGCCATGCCGTCTGTCCAAGGAGCCCGAGGTGAACAGTGATTCTGACGCCCCTCCCTGCCCGCCATGCACCGGCCAGTTTTCTCCGTGACCCAGCTCTCTCCAACGGGCCTGTTGGTCTCGGGGAAGAAACAGTCTCGTTGAATCCTCTCTCGAAGCTAATTCGGCCATTTACTCTCAATTTGTAGCGGATGCTGTCGTCTCTCAGATTTCAAAGAAGATGAATGCACGGGTCAAATTGAATTAAAAAATTTAATTGAATAAGACGGAACCAGACAGCTTGATGGAAGACTTTGATCCGATAAAGAGAGAGTAGAAATGCGTGCTCCTCGGGCCTGGGTGTGATGGGAAGCTGTCTGGACCTCGTCTAGCCTCTCCTCATCTGCAGGAAAGCCAGTCATGCCAATTAAGGGTGAGATTGCCCTGGGCTGGTGTGGGGGACGCTGTTCCCAAGCAGTTACCAGATGACCACGGCCCAACGCTGGCTGGCAGTCTGCCCACCTGCCTCTCCGTCCCTGCCACCCAGTTCTGAGCCCTGAAAGTCAGGGACCTGGTCTCAGATCTCACAGACCTCTGTGTCCTGGCCACAAGAGGAAACCTACAAAAGAGTTTCTGAGAGAGAGAGAGAGAGAGAGAGAGAGAGAGATTAGACCAGGGACCCACCCCAGAGCGATCTGTCCAGCAGAATCTCAGGCCCCGCCCCAGACGTTCCAGACCAGAATTCACATCTTATCATTAAACTCAGAGACGGACTTGCTTTAACGCAGTGGTTCGCACCCATGGCTGCACACTGGAATCACCTGAAGAGCTTTAAAAATGTCCAGCTACTCGGACCACACTCCATCC
Organism: Rhinolophus ferrumequinum; assembly: GCF_004115265.2. Lineage (NCBI taxonomy): Eukaryota > Metazoa > Chordata > Mammalia > Chiroptera > Rhinolophidae > Rhinolophus > Rhinolophus ferrumequinum. The sequence goes on along the minus strand of NW_022680357.1, from coordinate 15,680,397 downwards.
CTTCCATTCAGAATCTCTGAGGGTGGGGCCCCAGGCATCAGCATTTCTTAAAGCTCCCACGTGATTCCAATGGGTGGCCACGGTTGAGAACCATGATTAAAATCAGGTAGGACAGCGCTGGTTTCCTATTTCCACATGGCATGACGTGGCTGGGGGTGGTCGGGGGGGAAGGAGCTGCTCTCCAGCCCCACGTGGCCACACATGGATGTCCATCACCTGCAGGTGCCACAAGCTATAGGCCCTGACGTCTATCTATGAGTGGAGTCCCTGGAGGACTTCCCAGGACCCACATTCCCCCAGCTCCCCCTCTTTTAAGACGGTCATTATCAGGAAGCCACCAAGCAGTTTCTAACAAAGTAAATGATGCAGCATATGCCCCAGCAATTCCACTGCTAGGTTTACACCCAACAGAGATGAACTTACAGGGCCACCAAAAGCCTTGTACAAGAGCCTTCACAGCAGCTTTCTTCATAATAGCCCAAACCAGAAACAACCCAACCCACCGTCAACAGAGGCAAGGATAAACAAATTGCGGTACGTCCATTCAACGGACTACATCTCGGCAATAAAAGGCAGCAAACTACTGATCCGTGCAAAACACGGATGAATCTCAAAAACTTGACAGCGAGGGAAAGAAGCCAAACACAAAAGCCTACATGCTGTAGGATCTCACCCACATGAAATGTTCTTTTCAAAATAAAGGTATGGTGACAGAAGTCAGAATAGTGGTAGCCTTCAACGTGGCAGGGGGACGTGACTGGAAAGAGTCATCAAAGAAATTTTTCTGGACGGATGTGAATGCTGTTTATCTTGATATGGGTGATGAGTATGCAGGTGTACCCACTGTAAATATCTGTGCATTATTTTACTCTATGTAAACGTTACCTCAAAAATGGTAACCACTAACTAAAACAAAAAAAAAGCTGTCAAGAGGCTGTGTGGGGTGGTGGAATGTGTGTGATCTGAAGAATCTGAGCCTGGACTTTCAACCTGAGACCCCCTCAAGGAGGGAGGCATAGAGCCAGGCCTATAAAAATGGGAACAATATTCTGAGGTCAACAATTACTCAGCTACCCGATTCCTTTCTCACTTTCCCAGCCTCCCTTTCAGCTCGGAGTGACCGTATGACCACACGCCATGATACGTGGATTGATGCCTCACAGAGATTTTCATTTCTGAGTGAAAGTGAGTAAGTAAAAGCAACAGCTGGAGCCGGTACCACCCTTCCCTCTCCCTCCTTCTTGCACTGAAAACAAATACGATGCCTGGAGCAGGGGGCAGCCCTCTTTTGATTATAAGGCAACAAGCAATTAGAAGAAAACCAAGGGAACTCAGAGATCCTGCCCGACACTGCTGAAGTGCGAAAGCCAGGTCAGCAGCTGCCTACCTCCAGACTTCTTCTTGGAGAGAAATCACCCTGTTTGTTTAGGCCACTGTGAGTGGGGCTCTAAGTCGCTTGCAGCTCAAAGCATCCCTAACTAAGGACTTCCAGGACAAGTAAGTGAGGTAATCTTTATGAAATCACAGAAGTATGTGCCTGACACACATTACGTGTTAATACAAGTCAATTTTCTCCTCCCAAACCCCCATTGCAGGAACCTGGACTGACGATGAAAACAGTATAATGGGTTGAGGTGGAATACTTTTCCCCTAATTAGTGAACAGGTAATATAGGCCTGTATGCTAGCCAGAATAACGCCCCCACCCCCCAAAGATGTCCACGTCCTAACCCCCAGAATCTGTAAATTTACTGTTTCATGGCAAGGGAGGTTGGAGTTAAGGTTGCCAAACAGCAGGCGCCTGGAGATGGAGAGATTACCTTGGATTATCTGGGTAACCACAACAGTCCTTAAGTGTGAAAGGGGAAGGTGGAAAAGTTGAGTGTCAGAGGGACTGGAAGTGAGAGAGTCAACATCCATGTCTGCCTGGCACTGCTGCTTCGAAGACGGAAGGGCCCACGAGCCAAGGAGTGTGGGCAGCCTCCAGAAGCTGGAAAAGGAAGAAAACGGATTCTTTAGGGTCGCCATGGGAACGCAGCCCTGCCGGCCCCTTGCTCTCAGCTCAGGGAGACCCATTTCAGACTTCGGACCCCAGAACTGGAAGAGAATACATTTGTGTTGTTTTACGCCACTGAGGGTGTGGTCATGTGTTACAGCAGTGTGTGCTCATGTTCAGGGTGTAACAAACAACATCTACTCCCAGCAGGATGAAAAACCTTCCAATGTTCCAGCCAGAAAAACATTCTAAATACTGATCTGGCTGGGGGTGTATGCATATGCAAACATATGTAAATGATCTTTACTATACATGGATTATACAGCAATTAAAGAGTCAAAAAGCCACCTTGGGGTGGCCAGTTAGCTCAGTTGGTGAGAGGTGGTGCTGATAACACCAAGGTTGCCGGTTCAATCCCCGCATGGGCCACAGTGAGCTGCGCCCTCCTTAAAAAAAGAAAAACAAAACAGAAGCCACGGTGAATGTCATGACCAGATCAGACAATTGCCCCTAAATCCAGAAAACTGAGTCAGCAGGCTGGGTGCTGCTGAGAGCAGAGAACGGCCCAGTTTTATCAACAGGCACTAGGGACCTGGGGCAGAAGCCAGCTCAGTTGAGAGGCCTCCACCCAGCAACTCTCCTCCCCACACACCTGTCACTCTTGCTTCCAAACCACTCCTAATATCCTCTCACATGCATATTGCCACTGTTACCTGGGTGACCAGTAACATCTTCATGGGCGCCAGCTGTCCCAGTGTCATTATTAATAGCATGGCCCAGGTGGGAAGATAAATCATATCGCCACTGCCCTCGCACAAATGGTCGACAAAGGCATTTGGGGAGAACGCGCCCAGGGCAAGAAATCACAGCCCCTGCTGTAGTTCCCCCTTGCGATGCTTCTGAGTCACCGCAAAACACAGGCAGAAGCACTCTCACTCACTGTGTAGGTCTGACCACGCTGGCACCCTGGACCCCACCACCTGCCCGGGTCTCGTCCGCAGGAGAATGAGCTCAGAGCCGCGGGGATGTGGTTCTGTAAAACCTCACTCACGTCCTGCCCTGGCCCAAACCAAACCACCCGCTCCATCCTCCCTGGGCAACGTCCACGCTTAAAAGCATCACGTGGGACCCATTCGATGTCAAAACCGGCCTCACTCCCCGGATCCCTCCCCAGCCTCGGGACTTAGATGAAAGGCAGGCAGATTTGGTTTGCACTTATTTGGGGGCGGAACTTTTTTTCTTCTTTTTTTTCTCGAGCTGCCTAAATGACATCCTGCCTTCTCAGCATCCGAACACACACTGTGTAATTGTGGCGTCCTTGTGAAAGTCACCTTGCTGCAATGGTCTGGCCAACGTGGCCCAGGGCTGCCCAGTGGGGGCTGGCTGCCCAGTGGGGTGAGGGTGCTTAGATGTTGGTTTGTGGCCCAGCCACCTCCTGAGGCTAGAGACACATACGAGGGTCGTGTTTGGCTCAGCTGACAGCCAGCATCAACAATCAAACACATGGGTAGATGGGTTTGCAAATGATTTTAGCCCCCGGCCTAGTAAGTCTTCCAGCTGAGAACACAGACATCAAGGGCAGGGACGATCCATCCTGCTGTGGCCTGTCTGAAGCCCTGGCCTACAGAAACTGTGAGGGGAAATAAAATATTATTGTTATTTAAGCCAGTGTGTTTTGGGGTAATTTGTTACACGGCAGTTGATAACCAATACAGAGAAAACCTAATGATGGCTTCTCATGCAGCATCTAGCTATAAACCTTATGGAAGAACTGGCATTGCTACTGTTTCAAGTACATAACCACCTCTGGACTGATCCCGGAAGCCAAGAGAAAGCTACACTCTGATTGGCCCATCCACTGGCCAAAATGGGACACCACGATGGACCACTCTACTTCCAAGAGAAGGAGGGGGACAGGGGTCCTCCCAAGAAAATAACGCTGGCAGACAAAAGCAATGTCAAATACAGGGAGCTCGTGGCTTAGCCATCTCCCACACCTGCGTTTCCTGCTCCTGTGACCTGTGAGCTGTAGTGATGTCTTAACGGTCAAAACTGTTAACCCTTTACTATTCAAGATATCCCCACTGATGGTTCCCACGGATAACTGTGCCAGAGCTATCAATGCCACTGCCATTGCCAAAACCAGCTTCACCCATTAATGCCTTGAGCTACATTTTTACCTTTTCATGGCACAGTATTTTACTCCTGGCCTTAGGAATCAAGTATTATTCTGAATGGGACGCACGACAGACCCTGGGCTGTACCACCAAACCACTCAAAGGTAGAGATCCAAAAGCCCAGAAGGATTGGATATCGCTGGCATGCAGAGGGAGGGGGACCAAGGAATGCAGATGGTGGCTCGGAGCTGAGAGGGACCCCAGCTGGCAGCCAGCAGAAGATGCAGATCTCAGTCCTGCAACTGCAGGTACTAAACTCTGCCACCAACCAGATGAGCTCAGAAGCAGAATTCCCCCCTGAGCCTCCATATGAGACCTCATATGGAGGTCATATGGAGGTATGCTGCCGGCCATGTTTCAGGCTTAATTTGCTTTAAGTCCCATTTGTCCGTCTTTCTGAAGGTCCAGGGTTCCATCCAGAGAGCCCTCCTCCAAAACCATATTTCAAATGAGTCCGTTTTTTTCCTGTCAGCCTTCTTCCCTCTCCCGCTCTCGCATCCATACGCAGTAATGGGGAGGACAAGGGTGTGGGTGATCTCAGCCTTGGTCTCCAGTGACACATCTGGGCTCGTGATGGTCCTTCTAGTTCTTCCATTGCTGTCCTTCTGCGTCTCAGCCCTCTCTTGATTTCTTGGCTGCAGTTTCCATTTGAATTGATGCCTGAACCAGAGGAAGCAAAATCTTTACCAGCTTCTGTTTATGTTAAAGTTGTGTGTGTCTTCTGTGGTCATGGTTTTTGTCTCCTTGATGTTCAAATGCAAGTCCTGCTTTGGCCTTTTCTTCTTTCACTTTCATCAAAAGTCATTTCAAATCATTGCTACTTTCTGCCAGTCAGATGATGCTATTTGCATTATCTTAAGTTATTGATACTTCTTCCACCACTTTTCACTCCTCCTTCTTCCGAATCAAGCCCCGTTTTTCGTATAATATGTTCTGCTAAATTAAACAAATAGGTGTAAATATCTCTTCGAGTCCCTATTTTCGATTCTTTTGGGGTATATACTCAGGACTGCTGGATCATGTAGTAATTCTACGTATTTTTTGAGGACCCACCATACTGTTTTCGATAATAGCAAACAGGTATAGTTTCAAGCTGCTAAATGTACGCTAATGTGTTAGCAATTAATTACACTTGAGCTCTCTCTCTCTCTCTCTCTCTCTCTCTCTCTCTCTCTCTCTCTCTCTCTCGGTCCTGGAGATAATAGCAACTGTTTCCTACACCCACCATTCCCATATTATTTAGGGTTTTCTTTACCTCTCTTTATAGCTAATCCCCTGGTTAAGATTCTTAATCTATTATTTTTTTTTTTATCTTTTTTAATCCCTGGTTTTCTTAATCTACTGGTTAAGAATTCTGTATAAGATTTTCCCTATTGAAATTACTGGTGAGGTTTGTGTCCCCTGATGGGTGGGATCGCTAATAAACATTGTGTTCCACATGGAAGTTAATTTGGAAAAACAGTTACACAGTCAGCCCCCAGACCAACAGCAGACTGGGTGACATCTGTTTGAATTTGTTTGGGTTTGTTTTGGGTGCAATTCATATCTCGAACCTCTGTGATATGACATATTCCTATGCTTAAATGGTATATTGGAAATAAACCAATGACAGCATAAAACCCAAGATAAAACCAACTTGGGTTTTATCACTTCTGTCATTCTCCTGGGCCATTTGGAGTTTTCATTTATTTGTGTTTAAAAATTTAAAATACTTAAAAGGTACGAACTACAAGGTGTAACTTTTTTTGGTTCATGTATTAAATATTTCATATAGTAAATATTGTATGATTTACTATAGTAAATCATACAGTAAATATTTCGCTGAATTTGATTCATAAATATTTTGCTGAATTTGACTAATATGTTTAAAATAGAACTTCAGATTCTTTTTAAATTGTTTATTTTAAATCTAAGTATGAATCAAGAAAATAATGATTATTACTGATTATTAAATGATTCTTCCTGAAAATAGTTTGGTTGTACAAAGGAGGGAGGTATTAAAAAATAATCTAGGGGCCGGCCCAGTGGCTCAGGTGGTTGGAGCTCCATGCTCCTAACTCCGAAGGCTGCCGGTTCAATTCCCACATGGGCCAGTGGGCTCTCAACCACAAGGTTGCCGGTTCAATTCCTCGAGTCCCACAAGGGATGGTGGGCAGCGCCCCCTGCAACTAAATTGAAACGGCACCTTGAGCTGAGCTGCTGAGCTCCGGATGGCTCAGTTGGTTGGAGCATCCTCTCAACCACAAGGTTGCCGGTTCGACTCCCACAAGGGATGGTGGGCTGCGCCCCCTGCAACTAGCAACAGCAACTGGACTGGAGCTGAGCTGCGCCCTCCACAACTAAGACTGAAAGGACAACAACTTGAAGCTGAACGGCACCCTCCACAACTAAGATTGAAAGGACAACAACTTGACTTGGAAAAAAGTCCTGGAAGTACACACTGTTCCCCAATAAAGTCTGTTCCCCTTCCCCAATAAAATCTTTTTTTAAAAAAATAAATAAATAATAATCTACCATGAGTGCAAAATCCGAGGTGTGCTCTGAGGGAATACACTCTGTAACATTAGCTTTGTACTCGCTGTATCATTATAAATATTACTTTGTCTTTATCAATATACTCAAGCAATTTTAAGTCAAACAGCACAAAAAAATACAGACTCGGTCCGATTTTACCTTCTAACTCCCCTTCTCTAAATTGTCCTCCCTAATTTAATTTGCTCCCAACTTTCTGTACAGAAACTCTGTTTCAAGCTTTGCTCTTAAGCCAACGCAGCAATAATGGGATTTCAAATTTCCTAAACCTTCCTCTTCTTGGCTGCTTCTTCCAAAATAAAAAAATGGAAGCATTGAATTCCCCCAAAAGATGGCAGTAGAGTTTCTGGCCCTGGTCCCTCTGACCTGTGGGCTTATTCCTCCTGGATCTGCCCTCCAAGATCTCTCTGTGTTTCTCTGAAGACCCAGCTGTCTGTCAACCCCGTGTCCTGTGAAGCCCTGAAAACCCAAAGCAGGGACACAGGGGCACTGATTCCCAAACCGAGTGTCCACGTATTGACCAGCTACCATGACAACGAGAGCAGAGCCACGTTAACCCTGAGCTGCTCCATCTATGAACCCCGCTGGACCCCACAGGGAGGAGGGTGATCGATTCTCCCTGTGTGACCCTCTTCCTTCCTGCCACCGTTGCACACTTACTCCACAGCAACGCTGAGCAGAAACGGGCCCCCGAATCATCATCGACACCCCTGATTTATAACCGGGGAGACACATCAGCACCGGCTAAGGTGACCCACTGTGCTAGAGTCCCCAGGGCCGGGGGCTGTGTGTCGAAGATGGCCCATCAGGTAGGTGATCTTCGTACACAGACCCATTAAGAGCTGCTGCTGTAAAGAGCACGAACAGAGCTTGTAGAAGCAAATGCCGGTGGGTTTCAGACACAAGATGCCAACCCCACCCAGACACGGGGACCTGAGACTGTTAGGTTGGTGCAAAAGTCATTGCGGTTTTTACAATTATTTTTAACCTTTTAAACTGCAGTTGCTTTTGCAACAACCTAATAAGCTATCAGATTAACAAAGATCCAAAGTTGGATAACCACAGACAAATGGCTAATCCCCCTGGTTTATAAAGTGTTTCCACCAAATGGATCATGAAAAGACCAATACTCGAATCCCATAGGAAAAGGGCAGAGGAGATGAGTAGGTAGGTGACAGAAAAGGTAGTATACACGATTCCTAAATATATGAAAAAAATGATCACTTCATTCGTAATAAGAAAATCTAATCAAACAGCCCATCCAAAAGTTTGGCAACACACTGACAAGGTGATGGGGAAACAGGCTGGTGAGCAGGCAAATTGGTACGGCCCCACGCAGGCGGCACCTACGAAAACTACAAGCTTTTCATCGTTGAGCCAATTCCACTCCTAGGAATTTGACCAACTGATACAAGTACGTGTGTGAAAAGATTTAAGTACAGGGGTATTCACATGCAACAGTGTCTGTAGCAGCAACAGATCAGAAACAGCACATCCCCCAACAGGAACCAGTCACATTAATTACACTTCAGCCACACGGGGAAACAGTCTACTGGACAACCATTTAAATAAGAAGGGGTCAAATCAGTGAAACACTCCCAAGACATTTTAAGTGAAAAACAAAAAAATGACAGGGTGTAAAACAGTGTGTGGTTAATGACAACGTTATTTTCAGCAATGATCATTTGATAAACACGAATGAGCATTATTTTCTCAACTCATATTGGGATTCAAAATAATTAACTACTTTTAAAGAACACTTTTCTATGTCAAAATATTCAATTTATACCCATATAGTGTGTATACTTTCATTACACAGATAACTCTGGAAAGACACATACACACACACAAAACTGGTTACAAGGCAAAGGATCATTTTTCCAAAGACGACATACAGATGGTCCACAGGTACATGGAAACATTTCAACATCACTAACCAGCAAGGAAATGCAAATCAAACCCACAATGAGATATCACCTCATACCTGTCAGAATGGCTGTTACCAAAAGGACAAGAGATAAGAAATACTGATGAGGATGTAGACAAAAGGGAACCCCCATGCACCACTGATGGGAACGCCAATTGTGCGGCCACTACGGAAAACAGTACGGAGGTTCCTCAAGAAATTGAAAATAGAACAACTCTCTGACCCAGCAATTCCACCTTTGGGAATACATAGCCAAAGAAAATGAAAACACCAACTCGAAAAGAAACATGCACCCCATATTCATTGCAGTACCATTTACAACAGCCAAGCTATGGAAGCAACCTAAGTGTCCTTCCGTGGATAAATGGATAAAGAAGTTGTGGTCCATATAGACGATGGAATATCATTCAGCCATAAAAAGGAAGGAAATATTGACATTTGCAACAATATAGGTGGGCCTGGAGCGTATTATGCTAAGTGAAATAAGCCAGACAGAGAAAGACAAGTACCATATGACCTCTCTCAAATATGAAATCTAAAAAAAAAACACTCATAGATACAGAGAACAAACTGGTGGTTGCCAGGGGCAGGGGGTGGGCGTAGGGTGGGAGAAATGGGTGAAGGGGTTCAAATTGTACAAACATAAGTAAGTTGGGGGGGTGTAATGTACAACATGGAGACTATAATTAATATTATAACACTGTATTGTATACTTGCAAGTTGCGAAGAGAATAAATCGTAAACGTTCTCATCACACACAAAAAAATTCGTAACTATGTATGGTAACCAATGTTAACCAACTCGTACAAGGCGATCATTACGCAAGATACACAAATATCAAATCATTATGCTGTATACCTGAAGCTAATATATGTCAACTATATCTCAATAAAAAAACCATAAGGGCTACAAGCATACCGGGAGCCACATACAAGTGCTGGAAGCAAGATGGTTAATTTTCAGATTGTACAGAAATGGGGTGTAGCCACCACGTTCAAGAAAAAGCTCCCCCAGCAAGGACACAATGAATAGAAGGTGCTGGGGATTGAACTGGGACCTCCTGCACACTAAGCATGTGTCCTACCACTGAGCTACATCCCATCTTGTATGATGTTGGTTTTCAAACTATCCTTCAGGAAGTGAAAGAGAAATTTATTCCCTTTAAAAAAAAAAAATACTGGTCACAGTGGGGGGGTAGGAGGGGAGTAGCGAGCTGGTGTGTAGGGGAGGTTCCAGGAGCTAAGAGCAAAGGAAATTTACTTTTCTCTATGCCTTTGTATTATTTGAGTCTTTTACCATGAAAGCATTGCCTACTTAAAGATGTAAAATAAAATAACAGAGAAAATAAAAGGTTAAACAAACGTACTTTTCTGCAATAATGTCCCCACTTTACAGATGGAAAACTGAGGCCCAGTAAGAGAAGGTTTCCTCTGCCTGCCCACAAGACCCCCGCGCCCCCGCGCAATGGGGCCGCCTCCCTGAGACCCAGAACCCTTTGCTGTCCCCTGGGTTAGAGCAGGCCTATGTCTTCTTACCATCAACGCCATCTCCTGTCCACCTCTGTGCCCTCAGCACCCAGTGTGGGCCATCCATCACTTTTGTTCACCCATTCATCTTGCAGCCAACATCTGAGGACTGACCGTGGTCCAGACATGATGCTAAGTGCTGGAGAACACTGATGACCCTCAAGGTCAAGTTCCCCCCTGACCTTTACACAGGGCTGCCATGTGCAGTCACACCGGCTGCACACTACACAATTTCAGGAATTCCCATTCACATAGGTTATTATTTAACGGTGCCCCCTGGATTTTTGCAGTTCACATCCTATCTAACTATACTCAGTAACGTATGGGTATAGTAATGTATAGTAACGTAATGCAGGGAAAACGATAAATCAAACAAAGCAGGGATGTATTTCTTTTCATTAGAATCAGGGCCATGAAGGCCCAGAACCCGGTGTTAGAAGAGAGAACAAAAGGAGGGACCTATTTTGAGTTTCACATAAGCCATTCTGAGAAAGGGTTATTTAAACTAAGGAACTGTATTAGTTAGGAATTTTATTTAGTTGCTAGCAGCAGAGAGCCAACTTAGTAGCTTTAACAAAACAAGACTTTCTTGTTCTCTCATTCCACAGGGAATCAGTTAGGCAGCCCAGGACTGACCTGGCAGCTTCACTAGTTATCAGGAGCCCATGCTCCCGGTGTCTTTCTACTCCAGTGGGGGCCGGGGGGAGGACCTCCATTGTCCAGGTTGCCACATGGTTCAAAATGATTGCTAGAGCTCCAGCCACCACATCTGCATCAGACAACAGGACAGAGCAAGGACAGAGAAATAAGGGAGGGTATCCCACCTATCTAAGGAGAACACTATGTCTCACAGACTATTCCACTTCCAACTCATTGGCCAGAAATTGGTCATGTGGACACATCACGCTGCAAGGGACGCTGGGAAATGCAGTGTGTAAGGCATCGTCCAGAGTTGTTACCGAAAGGAGGAAATTGTGACTGAGAGGCAAGAACAGTCTGTGCTGAGAATAAACAGGAGTTAATTAAGTAAAAGAATCGACGGGGCCGCAGGTCCCAAGCAGAGAGAACAGCAAGTACAAAGGCTGCAAGAGGAGAAGGAGGTTGGTGTGTTCTCAGAACTGAAAGGAGGCCAGGTGGTGGGAGCCCAGTGAACAGGAGGAGACCAGGAGCCAGAAGAAGGAAGGACCCCGCCCCCTTATGCACGTCAGCAAACCCAGTTGCTTACCTTCCACTCTGGGCAAAGCCTTGGCGTCTGTATTCCAATTTCACTTCTTACTCACTGAGAGCCCTTGGGTAGTAGGTCTTTTCACCTCTCTGGGCCTCCGCTTCCTGACCTGTAAAACAGGCATTACATGCGAACAGCTTATAGATGTATCATGGGAACTAAGTGAGCTAATGCGTGTAAGGAAGTTAGCAGGGCACCTAACACGTATGAGCACACGTTATTACATAGTAATTACACCCCTGACCAAGAAGACTCACGCAACTGTGACACAGTCAACAGTCGAGGTTTTATTCCCCAGGTTGAACACACCACCTGGGGCACAGTAGTGCTCAAAAAATGACGGCTGCTCCTTTTATGACTATTGCCAACGACAGTAGCCAGCTTGCCAGAATTTCTTCCGGCCTCTTTCTTGGCTCCTGCCCCACCGCCCACCACCAGCCACAAATCTATCCAACGGCAAACTAGAGATGAGGGCACCCTGGTGGAAGTGCCACTCCAGGGAGCTAAGAGACCCCCGGGTGCCTGGTTAGAGCCCAAACAATCTATTTGCTCAGGCTGAGAGAGAATCTGGTTGGCTCCAATGCAGAAATGCTTTCTGCATTGAATCTGAATAAAACCCACACTTAGATTTCAGGAACCGCCGCCATTTATATCCCCATTGATTTCTAAGCCTATTTTATTGTTCCTCTTCCCGGTGAGGGTGGTATGTATTTTTGGGCTGCGTTCCTTTCATAAATAAGTAAATATTGCAGGGTAAATATAATAAGAGCTAACATTTATCAAGTGCTTGGCATGGTGCCAGGCATGCTGCTGTGGGACTCTGCCTCCATCATTTTATTCCACCAACGCCACAACCCAAAGAGGTTAGCACTTTAATGGTCCCCATTTGACAGAGGAGGAGACCAAGGCTCAGAGAGGTGAGGTCACTTCCCCCCAGAAAAGCAGGAGAGTAGGTGCTTTGGAGAACAGTGTGACAGTTCCTCCAAAAAGTGAAACTTGGAGTTGCCATGTGACCCAGTAACTCCACTCCTAGGTAGTACAGACCCCAACAGAAATGAAGGCATGTGTCCACACCAAACATGGACACGCGTGTTCACAGCAGCACTACTCACAATAGTCAAAAGTGGGGGAGGGTGGGGGATGAGGGTGAGGGGGATCAAATGTATGGTGATGGAAGGGGAGCTGACCTCTGGGTGGTGAACACACAGTGTGATTATGGATGATGTGATGCAGAATTGCACACCTGAAATCTATGTGATTTTGCTGACAATTGTCACCCCAATAAATTAAAAATAAATAAATAAAATAAAATAAAATAAAAAAGTGGGGGAAATCCAAACATCCAACAACAGATGAATGGATAAATAAAATGTGGTCTATCCATACCATGCAATATTACTCAGCCATACAAAGGAAGGACCTTCTGACACGCGCTACAACATGGATGCACCTTGAAGCCATACATAACGCTCAGTGATGGAAGCCGGGTACAAAGGACCACGTATTGTATGGTTCCATGATACGAAACCATAGGCAAATCCACCGAGACAGAGCAGACTGGTGGTTGCCAAGGGCTGGGGACTAGAAGGGAATGGGGAACCATTGCAATGGACATTGGGTTTCTGAGGGACCGTGATAAAAGAGTCTTGAATTAAATAGTGATGACAGTTGCACGACTCTATGAATATACTAAAACCACTGAACTGTACATTTTAAAATCATGAATTTTATGTTAAATGAATTATATCACAATTTTATTACTTTTTTTTTAGGGAGAAGCAGAGTGGGGGGTGGTTTAACCTCAAGGCTGTCCGACTCAACGTCTCGATGACCACATTCTGAGCAGCCCACGTGGACACAGACCCAAACTCCACATCCTCGGTGCCATCCTTCTTTCAGTTCCCACTAATTAAGCTTCTGGAGTCGGTCCCAGGCTGGACGGGGAAACGCTAAGTGCCCGATGGTTTGAAAACACCAGTCATCCTCATTTCTGCTGACACCCTGAGCCTGGGGCCGGCTCCCTCGCAGACCCAGAGCAGCCTTAACTGAGAGCAGCTGGGGCTGAGAAAATCTCAGCAGTGAGCAAGTTAATTACAACTGCCCGAACGCAGTCCCCTTGCCCATTGATACCCACCAGCCAGTTCCAGAAGGCGCGACGGCGGGTGCTCATGAATCTTGCTAATCGTACATGCAACAAACACTTGGCCTCAATGCCCAGGCTGTATCTTCACTGATACAAAATAATGTGTATGTCTCCTGCAAATCTTCCCAACTGCCATGTCACCCCTGCCCAAAGACGACCCCGAGCAAAAGACACCATGGGCGGGCACAAAGCCTCAGGTTCTGGGGTTCAGATGCCGCCTCTGCCACTTACCAGCAGAGTGGTCTCAAGTGAGTCGCTTCATTTCTCTGAGCCTCAGTTTCCCCGTCTGTTGAATGGGGCGAATAACTTCCACCTCTTTCATGGCTACTCTGGGAATTAGAGATGCCCAATCTTAACGTTCCAGCTTGCAGTGAGAGCTCAGTGCTGTTATATGAACCGCAGTATTAGATGAGCTGGATCATATCCATGGCATTTCCTCCGACCACTGAAATGTGGGGGCTGGCAGCGACCATGTGGCCCGAGAATGACTCTCAATCTCGTGCAGGGATCAGAGAAAGTGGCCCATCGCCAGGAGGAACTTCTCCAAGCTAAGGGGTCGCAACCTTGCAGACCCAATAGCTCATTTTTTACAATGAAACAGTCTATAATCCCCCCATTACTCCCCTACAGGGAAATTCTAGGATACCCACACACATCACGGTTTTTTTTAACCAATATAAAGACCTGATAGTAATATAAAGAAAAAAAATAAAGGGACGTCTATAATAAAGATAATGGGGATTTGGACATAGAGATGCCCAGACACCATTCAGTGCACTCCCCAGCCCCGGTGTTTCTGATTCACGAGGGGAGCTGCAGACGTTGCTTTTCTGGTAACCAACACAGGGCTTAAGATTTTCCAGACAACAGTTCTCAGCCCTGGTACCATATTGGAATCACCTGGAAAAGGCTGGGGTTTGGGGTTTGGGTTTTAAGGCCTGCATCCTATCCCCAGAGATTCTGATGTATTGGGGCCCTTGTGTGGCCAGGTCATTGGGGCTTTTTAAGCTCCCAGATGATTCTAGGGTGCAGCCAGCGCTCCGAACCCCTGCTCTCAGCCAGTGCTTCTCAGAGTGGTCCAGGGACCCACAGCAGCACTGAGAACTTGCTAGAAATGCACTTAAGTCTCTTTCCCCAACCTACGGCATCAGAAACTCTGGAGGTGGGACCCAGCTGTATGGCATCCCCCAAACTGCATGATAAGAATCACTGAAAGGGGGGTGCTTGTCATTCCTAGACACACACCCCCAATTCTGACCCAGAGACCAGTACCGGGCCCGGAACATGCACTTTTTTAACACATGCCCCTCACTTACCTGTTCAGACTACCGACGGCCCCCCAAACCTCTCCTCAGCTCGCCCTCTGAGTCTCAGGCAAGTCAGGGCAACCTAGAGAACTGAAGACCCTCCCGCCCTCCTTGCGCCACCAGCACCACCAGCCTTAAGCCTCCTGGTTCTGCCCAATCTGTTCCGCAGGCTGCGGTTTCCGGCGCGGCCTTCTCTCACTAAATGATTCCTTTTGCACCCAAACCACCATCATCTGCGTCTCCCGTTTACCCAGGCGCTCACCTCCGTCAGAGAATATTAACACATACATATGCAGCCCCCACAGACGTGTGCGGTTGCCACTTGAACGGCGCAGGGTGTGAAGCGCGCGGAGCCCGCCGAGCGGCACATCCAGGGATAACGAAGCGCAGATGGAAAACAGTATTTTCGACGCACGGTTGGGAATCCGCGGTTGGGGATGCGAAGATACTGTTTTCAAGCCATGGTTGGTTGAATCTGCAGTGGGCTGAATCCCTGGATGCGAAAGTCAGGGCGAGGAAAGGCCAGCTGTGTCGAGTGGAAAAACTCCGGGTGTAAGCGGACCCACGCGGTTCACACCCGTGTTGTTCGAGGGTCGACTGTACCCCTGCATACACATATGCACACCGCACATGCATGTAGCCACATGTACACCCACGTACGTGTATGCACATACCCACCCAAAACACCCCCGAAACTCACCCCCCCCCCCCCCCCCCCCCCCCCCGCTTTTGCCCCCCACACACGCACACCCCTCTCTCCCTGACCCTCAATTGTCAGAAGCTTTGCTCTTTCTGAGCAACCCTGGGGCCCTGGGATCTTTGCTGGACCCTGAAACCCACGGTCAGTGGGGAACAGACACCCGTGGTCTCTTACCCCACAGCCACCCCCACCCCCATCCCTGCCAACAGCTGCACAACCTTGGGCAGAGATCGTAGCCAAGCGCCCAGGGAAGGCGGCCCACTGCCAGGAGATACTCCCAAACTAAGGGGTCACGACCTTTCAGACCCAATCAATAGCTCCTTTTTGTTTTTATAAGAAAACAGCCTGTAACACACCCCCCCATTACTCCCCACAGGGAAATTCTAGGATGCTCACACACATCATCTTTTTATTAACTCGATATAATGACCTATTTGTAATATAAAGAAAAAATACATGAAGGGACATCTATAATAAGATAATAGGGATTTCAATATAAAAATACCCAGACACCACTTCCCAGAAGACATCAGGATAAAGCAGCTAGATGCTGATAGCTCGACTTCAAATCACCATAAAAGCAACAGCCACGAACACTGACCTGCTGATGGTCCCTGAGACGCCACCAAGCAGGATGCCACCAGAGATGCACGTGCCTGAAACAGAGAAGAGGCAACTCGGGCTGTTTCTCAACAAGACAAAGTACAGCCTTCCCTGACTCCAGCTAATAATACTGTATTGTGTATTTGAAAGTCACTAAGAGAGTAGATTTTTAAAGTTCTCCCCACACACAAAACTAGACAGTAACTATGGGAGGTCCTGGATGTATTAACGAATCTTAATGTCACCATTTTGCAATATATCCATATAGCAAATCATTATCTTGTACACCTTTAACTTACAAAATTTTATATGTCTGTTATATCTCCATAAAGCCAGAGGGGAAATTGGATGTAAGGAGAACTGGAGTTGGTTTGACAAGATTTTTTTTTTTAAGTTACATTTTGAGACATCCCTCTTGAGAAATAGATGAAACAAGATGGCAAAGGTTGATAACCGTTAAAGCTGGGTGATGGATACTATACATACACACACTGTATGTGATTGTGACAATTATCATAATAAAAGGGTAAAAATAAAGAAAATTGTAAAGTCAATTGTTGGGTTTTGTGTTTTTTTTAAAGGTTGGTTCATTTTTTTCTCCTGGAGCCAGGTTACAATTCCTGTTTTGTTTTTTTAGAAGAATTGGAGACTATCTGTGAAAGACGGTTGTCAGAATCTGTGTTACTGAGTTTATCATCCCGAGAGTACAGATTAGGGTAACAGAATATTAGGGAAGCTGGGACACATTACAGCACAAGTGGCTGAGCTCAATGGCCTAGACAACCAAAAGTTCAGGCTCTGCTATTTACTGGCTGTGAATTTTAGGCAAGTTACCAACCTCTCTGATCCTCAGTCATCACTGCTGTAAAACGGGTTTGACAATAGCGCCCACCTCCTGTGTGATTATGAGAAACAAATGAAATCACATATGTACTCCAGAAATAGCAGTGGTTACTATTGTATCTTTACGTCTAGTCTAGCCTGGATTCTTAGCCTTTTCTCACCCATCCAGGAAAATGACTGGGTGTTCTCGAGCTTTTAACCCGACCATATTTGAGCCTCCCCACCTCCATTCTGACCTTAGCTACCCTCCCCTCCCTACCCCAACCGAATGTTAATACGTAGTGAACATTTATAACATGCCAAGGACTGGGCTGGACTCTTTACCTGGATTATCTCATTTAACCCACGATATTATTAAACCCATTTTAGAGAGGAGGGAACTAAGGCTCAGGGACATTCACACCATACAGCTAGGAAGTGGGCTCTAAGACCAGGTGTACCTGGTTCCCCAAAGTTGGAGTCATTTTAAAAGTTCTCCCACCATAGATACTGAGAGGTCGGGATAAAGGTCTCACCCCACACTTGGTCTCTACGCACAGGTACCACCAGCCAATTGTTTATTCCCATTTTACAGATAAGAAAACTGAGTCCCAAAGTCTACCCCAGCAGCAGGGACAGACCCCCTTTCTGATTCCACTCCTTAGGAGCTGGGTGTGAAGCTCACATCTCTGAGCTCTCGATCCCGCTTATCTCCCGAACCCCCACCACTGACTCCATCTGTTTCCCAGGCCTGGGGAAGCAAGTAGAGTGACACAATAACTGGTCCAGAGATCAGAAGATGCAGTTCTGACACCATTCAGCTGGGTGACCTTGGACCACTCACTTCCCTTCTCTGAGCCCCACGTTCCTCATCCCACGCCAAACCCTACCTCAGTGGTCATCTCAACATTCCCCTCTCTTCTCACACCCTGACCCCCCCCATTTGTCATCCTCAGGAGGCAGAGGTGGAGAAGCAACGAGCCATTAAATACAAAGAAGCCATCTCTTTGGAGCCAAAAGTTGCTGCCTTTTCAAGGACAAAGAGAAACATACCTGCATTAACCACTTACAGCTGGAGTGCCCAGAGCTGCGTGAGGAGCCAAATCTGTGGGAGGCATTACCACCCTGTGGCCACCGGGCTGCACTGCAGGCCACCTCCAGAGGCTCAGAGACTATGGAGTTCAAAAGATAAAGAGGGCCGTTGACCCTTAGGGAACGGTCAGTTCAACAAGGCCTAGAGGACAGAGAGGGAAGCACCCTGTACTGGAACGTGCACAGGCTGTTCGCCGGCTGGAACACGATTCCCCAGCTAACCCCTTGGCTCCTTCTCTCACTCCTCCAAGCCTCAGCTCACCTGTGTCCTTTCTCAGCAGCCTATAAACTGGCAATGCAGCACGCCCCACCCCCTGCACCCACGTCGTGCCTTGTCGTGTCCATCTCCGTCTAAGGGGCTGCGTGTCTTACTAGCTGAGGCCACATGTCTTTGCTCATCATCCAACAGGAATTGTCTGTTTTGCTCACAGGTGTGACCCAGCCCCTTGGACAGGGCCTGGCCCACAGCTCATTTATTTATTGAATGATTGAATGAATGAATGAATGAATGAACGGACTGGTTCGGCAGCTTAGACAAACTGCTGAGACTCTCTGAGGCTCAGTTTCCTCCGTGTCTCTTACCGGCCTCATAGGATTGCGGTAAAGATCCAATGAGGTCCTGGTGTGGGTTAAATGTGTGTCCCCCCAAAATTCATGTCCACTTGGGACTTCAGCATACGACCTTATTTGTAATTATGCCCTTTAGAGATATAATTAGTTAAAATGGGGTTCTACTGGATTGGGGGAGCCCTTAAATCCAAGGACTGGTGAGGACACAGAGACACACAGGCACCCAGGGAAGGAGGCCATCCGTGTAGACAAGGTCAGAGATGGAGCTTTGCTGCCACGAATTCAGGAACACCTGGAGCCAGGTGGGGCCGCTGGAAAAGGCGAGGAAGGACTCTTCCCTTCAGAGGGACCGTGGCCCCGAGGACACCTTGATTTTGAACTTCTAACCTCCAGAACTGTGAGAGAATACATTTCCGCCGTTTTCAGCCTCCCAGTTGGGGGCACTATTATCGCAGTCACAAAAATCCATCCAGGCTCCTGTTAAACACAGCGGAAAGCGGGAAGCAGGTGTTTGCGGTTGAATACCCTCTACTGCAGAGAAAGTCCACATCATGAGAGGCCCTGGAGCTGGAGAGGTCACCTTGGACCTGCCAGCCTGGCCAATGCCACGCAGAGCAGTGACAAGCCCTATCCAGATCACACAGCCACCAGCAAAGCAGTGGCGGGATTCGAAGCCACTGCCTTTGGGAGCAGTGTATGACAGTGCATGGACAACTCAGACCCCAGCCAGGCAAACGTAAACACACCCAGGCTCTGCGTTGTTTGTTTATAATGTCGTTTACAACACTGTTCAATAACGAATAGGCTGACCTCGGTTCTTTCACTAGGACCAAGAAGGCGAGAGTAATGGAAGGAACTAATACACAAACAAATATATGTGCACACACATTGTAAATAACATCGTTCATCTTCCGCTGGTAGATGTTCTCACACACCTTTAAGAATGCGTCCCATGTCATGTCTCAGACCCTAGGGTCTGTGGGCCCAGGGTGGCCCCGGGCAGTGCAGAGGTGGCGGTTCCAAAAGCTGCCAGGGGTGCTTCTCCAATCCCATCTACCAACTTACAACAAAGCCCAAAGCATGGGACACGCCAAAGACACTGTCAGAATAAAAAAAGATGTCTGGCAGAGACAAAAGGAACAGAACAAAGAGAAATGTCTCCCCCAAGTGGGAAGCCCAAGAAATGCCTTCCAAGAGAAAGGAGAAAGGAGCCGCGCACGCTCCAGCTCACCTCTGAAGGAGAACTGGACAGTGGGGCTGGACCATGGTCATGTTCCAGACCGGGGGGGTTGCAAACTCAAGTGCCTCTGGGGCTGGCAGGAGATAGACGTAGGGAGGCGAGCTGGGTGGGGACGGTGGTGAGCCCCAGGTCTATGGGAATGGCAGCCGCAGCTTAGGAGCTGCATACAACTCAGGGGGTCTGCAGGATGTTGGGGTCTTGGTTCCCAGAGAAGACACATCTCCACCAGGGGACACATTTCAAGCTACAGTGTCCATCTGGTCCCTTTGGGCTCCTTGTGGCGAGAGATGAACAGACAGAGAAAGGAAGCCTGGCAGGAAAAGCTGCCTCGGGCCGGCTGGAGGAGGCAGGGCTGCTGCCCCCCCCAGAGCCGCTGGGATTCAGATGGTTGCCCTGGGCTCCTCTTACCTGCTTCTGATGGCACCTTGGTCAGTTCAGCTGCTACAACCGATACCACACACTGGGTGGCTGGCAGACAGCAGAAATGTATTTCTCACAGTTCTGAAGCCTGGATGTCCAAGGTCAAGGTGCCAGCAGGTTCTGGTGAGTGCCCGCTTTCAGGTCGCACACTGCCGATTTCTCCCTGTGTCCTCACATGGCAGAAAGAGGGAGCTCTGTGGCGCCCCTTTTCTCAAGGCACTGATCCCCTTCACGAGGGCTCCACCCTCATACCCTCACAATCACCCAAGGCCCCACTTCCAAAACCCATCACGCTGAGGGTTAGGGTCCCAACACAAGAATTTGGGGGGACCCAAATATTCAGTCCATCACTCATGGGAGTGGTTAAATGTAGCAGCTGAAGCCTGAGTTGGGGTGGCGACCAGGCCTCAAGACCCGTGAGGATAAAGGTCTTCGTCAGCCCCAGGTAAACCACTGGAAATGTGACAGTAAAAGCTATTACAAGAAAATATATAAATATCCATTGTTTGCTTATTCACTCAACATGCATGTATGGAGCGCCAACCAGGTGCCTGGGAGTTTCCAGACCCCCATGACTCCAGCGCTGGGGCAGGAAAGGGCTCTGCGTCACTCACAGCTCTTGTCTGCAAGACACAGAAACTGGCTTGAGTTAATTAAGCAGTAAAGGTGTTTAGTACAAAGATTCTGGAGGTCTTCTGGAATCATCTGTACCCATGGGGCCAGCAGAGGAGAAGCTGGAGTCTCCCAGGACAGGGGCGTGGGGGAGGGGACAGGCCAGAGGAAGCCCCACCCTTGGCCTGTCCTAGTTTCCTCTTGCACGGCAGGGGGACACATTTTCCTCTGCTCTGTGCTTCTCTCTCTCCTCCCCCAGTTCCTGCTTTCTGCCCTTGCCCTGACTCACTTCACCATCCCTGCCTGCCTCCCCATTACATAACTGTCCCCTGTCCCAGGGGCCCTTATGTAACCCAAGTAACCTCAGTCTTCTATGCCCACTTTGCAGCTCCCACCTCAGCTTCCCCTGTCTGGAATAATTTTTCACAGTTGGCTGGGCCAAGTCCTCAGCAAGGAAAGTGAAGAAAGGGAGGAGGTGGAAGGAGGGGGGGATGGGGAGAAGGGGGAGGAAGCCACTCCCCACCCCAGCCATGGGGCTGGACAGGCTCGCCTGGCAGGAATGAGCTCAGGAGAAACCTCTTCTGCACACCACGCCTGAGCCACGGCCCGTCATCAGGGGACTCACGCTGGCTTTGCGATAATTACCCTCGCTGTGCCTCAACGCCCGCTTCTGGAAAAGAGGAATGGCGATATCTGCACCCCCATGTTTGCTGCAGCGTTATTCACAGTAGCCACGACATGGGAACAACCTAAGTGTTTGCTGACAGAGGAATGGATAAAGAAAACGTGGTCTGTGTGTACAATGGAATATTACTCGGCCTTCAAAAAGAAGGGAATCCTGTCATTTGCGACACCATGGATGAACCGGGAGGGCATCGCGCTGAGTGAAATAAGCCAAGTCAAATACTGCACGATCTCACTTCTATGTGGAATCTGCAAGAGCGGAACACATAGAGACAGATGTCTGTCATGGGCACAAAACAATAAAGTGGCAGCAACAGTGTATCCACATTTGCTCACGCCTGGCTGTCCACTACAAGGATGAATCCAGAGATGCCCCTGGCCTGAAGCGTCCCCCACTCTCATTCCGGAGGGAAAGTCAAGTGCTGGAGTCCCAGGGGAACCTGAGCCCCCTCGGTTAATTAGGAGATTCTCCCACAATGTCCTGTGCTCAGCAGCTCTCCCTCTCTAGTGAGACAGTCTGCCTGTGACCGGGAGCTCCCTGAGAGTAGGATCCATCTATGAATCGCACCAGAATCAGGAACAGCCCCAAGGAAAGCGCTAGGGACACCATCGGGGTCCGATATTCAGGCAGTCACCTGCCTGAAGCAACTGGAGGGGTGCTGAAAATATCATCCCGTCCACTGCTCGAATCCTCATCATTCAAACCCACTCCTCCATGGAGGTAAGTCAGATGGGCAGTGGGGTGACATGGGAAGAGCAGAAGTGAGTAGGTTTGCATCATCCTGCCTCCGGCACTCCCCTTGGAGAAGCCCCTCGAGCTGTCCCAGCCTCAGTTTTATCACAGAGAGGTACAGACACCTACCTGGGATGGTTCTGCGGTGAAAGCAAGATGAGCCAGGGAGAGGCACGCGGGCGGCTCCAGAATCCCAGGGGCTCGCCACTTGGGAGATGACCTCCTTAGCGGAGAAATCAGGATCCTTCTCATGGGTTTGGATACAGAATAGACACACTTTAAAGAGGAAAGGATTCATTTGGTTGAGACACACCCCTCTGCCCCCCCCCCCCCCCCGGCTGTGGGATCCAAGGATGAACAGCAGACACGTTTCTTGTTCTCGCTGAACTTACAGCTACACTCTCCACACACTAGCCGCTGGCCACATGAGGCTATTTAAGTTTCAATGAATTAAAAGTAAATAAAACGGAAAGTTAGCACTTGTCACATGTAAAGTGCTCACGTATAGCACTGACAGCAAACACATCCATCGACGTAGAAAGTTCTCGTGCATAGAGTTAAGCTGGGGAGACTGACACTAAACAAAGCGAGAAGCCCTGGGCGGTGAGGAATGGAGCCAGGAAAGTCTGTGTGTTTCCAGAGCGCGAGGTGGACGGAGCCTTCGAGAGCCTGACCCAGGCCCCTGCCACCTTCTAGCGCTGTTCTCTCCAGGGCTGGAGCCTGGGGTGGCAGCCCTGCAGCGCCACGAGGCGCGTCTGTGTGGATGTCTGACCTCGCAGCAAATGCTACCAGGGTAGCCCCTGGTTGAGAAGAAAGGCCAGGATTGGATCCCAGCTCTGCCAACGGCATCGTGGCCGGCCAGTAATTAACCTCTCTGGGCCTCAGTGTCTCCATCTGTAATATGGGATGAATGATAGTATCCGCCTAGAGCATTCCTGGTGGGATAAATACTTTAAAGACGAGAACACTCAGGAAGCACCACGTGAGTTATGATGATGAACTTCTTGGGGGTGGAGGGAATGCACCTGCCACCGAAGAGCCACCTTCATTTTCACTCTTTGCTTCGCAAAGTCGTCTCCAAAGCTAAACTGATCAGGGTCCGTCTGTAAAATAAACCGGGAAAGGGAATATAATCACAGCCATAATACTCATCAACTCACAGCGAGGGCTTTCCACGTGCCAGACTCTACGTGAAGCGCTTTACAGATAGCGTGTGTTTCATTTTCACAACAACCCCAACAGGCGTGTACTACTAAAATTTTCTTCACTTTGCGTATGAGGAAATTGAGACAGAAAGGCGAGCTCGCCCACGTTTAAAACGGAGGGTGGGGGGAAAAAGGATCCCGGCGTCAGTTCCACTAGATACCACCAGGTGACAGTGCCCTCCCACTTTCCAATTCTGCAGTCTGACCGGAACACTGAGCAAGCAAGGGTCCGCCCGCAAATATTTAATGATCGCCTACTGTGTGCTAGGGAAAATATAATAAATAAACGGGGGAAAATATGCTGTCCTTCCCGTCCACTTTTCCTTAAAAATAAAAAAATGTATTCACAGAGATGCGTAGGTGGCCTGACTAGCAGTAAACCAGCTTGGCTGGGCGGGAACTCGGGGAGGCTCGCAGGAAGAGATGAGAACATCTGACAGGTCCGTGGTCCCCAAAGATCAAGGGCAGGCAACTACCCTCCCGAAAAGGAGTTATTCTGCCACCTTCCTGCCTCCCCAGCCCCACCTCACCCCCACCGCAGGGAGATGGGAGCAGGGCTCATCTTCCTGTCCTGTCTTGTAGAGCCGGGATGGGACGGGGTGGGTAGGATGAGGGGGTCTCTCCCTAGGAAACTAGAGTCGGGGGTCCTCAAAGTTCTGGGGGGTTTTCAGGGGAGACCTGAGGAATCTAGCCTAAGGTCTCCTAGGGATCCAGCGTCGTGGGAGTGCTGCAGCTCAGTCTCCCAGGCCGGATCCGGGCAATGCCCACTTCGGATGGCAGGGTGGACTAGGAGCCGGACTCAGTGCCCAAGTGCTAGGCTGCCCCTGGACCCTTCCTTCCAGCCGGTTCCAAGGCCGCCGTGGGGAAGCGCGGGGCGCGCTTTCTGGCTGTGTCCCGGGCCGCGGAGTGTATGCGCCCGCCGGGAAATTGGTGGACGTGTGTGTACGTGGATAACGCGAGCCGCATTGGTGGTGGGGCTCCTGTGTATGTACCCACGTGAGGGGTGTACTGTGTGGACGTGTATGTTTGGGGTGGCCAAGGACGTGGGTGTTCACCCAGTGTGCGCCAAGGGACACGGGGGGGAGGGGGAGTGGAGTACGCCCAGGTGAGAAAGGGCTGCATTTCGAGCTGCGTAGAGGAGGCCCAGCCACACGTGCGTGCCTGCTGGTGCTGCACAGAGGCGTCGGTGACTTTGGAACGCGCTCCGCGGGAACCTCTCTGCGTCGTGGATCGAGGACTAGCAGATTGAGCGGAAGTTACTGTTTAGGAACCCACGTTGGAGGGTACCCTGGGTGGGGTAAAGGCCCTGCACTGGGGTACTGTGGGGCTGTCCCTCCGTGTGTGTGTGTGTGTGTGTGTGTGTGTGTGTGCCCGAGGCTGGAGCGACCTGGAGACCTGTCCCGCGCATCTGGACTGCTTACGGCGCACTGTGGTTGTGGGGTGAGTGTCCTCGAATTTGGGACATGGGAGGGGGTCGCCTCAGTGCTCCGAACAAGGACCGTGGGGCTTGCGCGGGTGGGCGAGCGCTATTGGTGAGGGGTTGGGTGCGCAACAGTCCGCAAGGCGGGAGCCAGGACCCGGGCTCGGAGGCGGGGCTCGGAGGCTCCGGGGGCGGGGCCGGGCGGAGGGGCGGGGCTGCGGCGGCTGCAGCAGCGCGGGCCGGGCCAGGGGGCGCTTCGCGAGGCAGCGGTTCCCGAGGGCGATGCAGTGAGGCCGAACCGCCGGGCAGGCGCGCGCGGGGCGGGGGCCGCGGCCGCGCTGCAGAGATGTGACTCAGGCGGAGGGCCAGCGGGAGCGTCGGCGCTGCGCGGCCGCGGGGGTAAGTGAGTGCGAGCCATGCCGGTGGGGTGGAAGGCGCTGCAGGCCCCAGAAACTTTTCCTGCTGTGGACTTGGGAGGATTGGGGGGCCTGCTTCTGATGCTTTTCTAATTTCCCCAAGGGATTAGTCTGTTGGGGGACATGGGGGATCCGGATGGGGGGAACCACAGTGCAGCGGGCAAGGAGCTGCAGAGAGCAGAGCTGGGATCAGGGAAGGGCTGGGGACCTTTGGGGGGGTCGCTGTTTCCCCGGACCAGCTGGAGATCCAGGTACGGGGGCGATCACAGGTAAAGGACAGCTGGGAGTAGTGTAAGAGGGTCCAGCCATGCCCGAGTGACTCGTCGTGTGAGGGGAGCCGCGGGCAGGTCCCGTGGGGACTGATGGAGCCGGGGGCACAAGGGCCGGGCTTTGGGGGTGAGCTGCCGCACCTGCCGCAGGGGTTGGAGGCCAAGCTCGCAGCCGGCTGTGGCTGCGCACCACGGGACAAGGAGGGGACACTGCGGGCAGAAAGAGGCAGAGCTGAGACATCGGGCTGGGGGACAAATGAGGGAAGGCTGCATACAATGGCGGGGGGTGTGGGGGGTGGCGTTTCTGTTCGGCCAGGCTGGAGGTGACGACTGGCCCTGTGCCGAGTCCCTTCTCCTTTGGGGGACAGGGGCTCGCCTCCGGGATCCTTACCTCCCGCACCCGCCTTGGCCCGGGGTGGGGGGGCTGGTTAACCAGTCGGGGAGGGGAGCACCGACCTTGCCGCATAGGACAGCCCCAGCGCAGCTCGCGGGTACATTGCCCGGCCCTTACTCTGTCACAGACAGGCCTAGCCAATAACACCCCCCCCCACACACACACACACACACACTGTCCCCTGTTCGCTAAGGGGGCGGCTCCTTGGAGCGCGGACAAAGGCCCCTGGAGTGTGGCGGGCAGCGGCGTCCCCGTCTGGGGCCCCGGCCCACGCGCCACATTGGCTGCCCGACTGCGCCAGGATGGATGAGGGGGACGGGGACTCGGGGTGGGGGGAGCACCTGAGCAGAGCCCGGGAGGAACTGGGGGTCCTCTCAAAGACGAGAAGTTGGGGGCGGGGGCAACTTGGCACAAAAGCCTCGGAACTTCAGCCAAAGAACCTTGATTGAGAAGTTTCCTGGGTGGGGCGGGGGCTTTCGGGGGATTCAGACTTTGAGTTAAACTGCATGTAAATGGCTGTAAATAGAATGCAAATCGGCGTCTGTCGGCTGGGAGCCCTCCAGTAGGCCAGTTTTGTTTCTAGACTGTGGAGTGGACGTTTCCTGCTCGTTCCCAGCTCGTTCCCAGCTCTAAGGCTGAAAAGGGGTCAGCTGAGTTGGGAAGGGACGAAAATGGAAGGGGAAGGATTCGCCATTTGGGGCACAGGCAGCAAGACAAGCAATCTTGTTAGAAAGAGAACCTCAAAATCTTAGTGGTTAATTTGCTATTTCAGTAAGTGTGCCACAGAAGTGGGTCTGGGGCACTGCAGTGTATAACATGGACTCGGGGCTGGGGAGGTGGTGAACAAGCACAAATAAATACCGTGTTGCCCCGAAAATAAGACCTAGCTGGACTATCAGCTCTAATGTGTCTTTTGGAGAAAAAAATTAATACAAGACCGGGTCTCTGCGTCGTGGTTTATATTAAAGTAAGACCGGGTCTTATATTAATTTTTGCTCCAAAAGACATATTAGAGCTGATGGTCCGGCTAGATCTTATTTTCTGGGAAACACGGTAGATACAACTTTCCATTAGGACAAGGACTGCCCGGAAAATAAAACTCAGTGCTGTAAAAGAAAGTGACGTGACAAGGGTTTGTGTACACAAGACTGGGGGGAGTGGCATTTTAGTGGAGCCCTGCAAGATGGGGGACACCCCCACACACACACCCACCACTGGGAGATCTTGTGGGAGAGACTGAACCAGGCAAAGGGCACTACAAATGCAAAGGCTTTGGGGGTGGGAATGAAGTTAGAGGAACTGAACAAAGCCTATTGTGTCTGGAGCTCGTAGGCAGATTGGGGTGGGCAGGGGAGGGGATGGCAGGGACCAGTCAGACCTCGAACTTTTGGGCCACGGAAAGTATTGTAGGTTGTATACTCCTTGGGCCAGTGAACCCTTAGAGAGTTTTGAGTGGGAAGCCACGGGATCTGATTTTTAAAAGCTCCTCTGACCTCAATAAGGACTTCCCTTTCATTCTGCCTCTGTGGATGGCCAGGCGCCGGCAGCCTCTGAGGGTCCCTGTCCAGCCTGCGGGGAACGCTTTGAACCTTGCCAGCCCTGGGAGCCCACTCAAGGAGTGGCTCGGGCTTTTAACTCTTCTCCCCACTTTGACGCAGTCCTTTCCACCCTGAGCGGCCCCCACCCAGATCCCACGGCCCCACAAACACTTCTACACAGAGAGCTTCCTGGGGGTTCTGAGTTAGTCACATTTTCTTCTCCGGATTACAGCCTGAGAGGAATCACCCAGCCAGCCGGCCAGCCGGAAAGGGCAGCCAAGGATGCAGTTTGCATTTAAATGATTGCTTTTATTTACAGGATCAGAGCTGCTTTGCATATTCCTGTGCAAAGAGCTTGTGTTCTGGCAACCCTATTTACTAACCTCTGAGGGTTATTAAATTCCAGGGCTCCCAAACAGGCTGGTGGTCTGGGCGGCACTGGGAAATGAAGATTGCGAGATGGTGTAACATAAAAAAGATAACACAGGGTGAGATTGCAGCTCTAGGAAAGTGCTTCATGTCAGTTACCTCCTACCAGTTGAATCCTGTCCGGCAGGAAATGCACCAGCCACTGGAACGGGAGTGGGCTGGGACAGAGTGTAGCTGGGCCCCCGCCAGACACAGGGGTGGTCAAACCAGGGGTGCCGTGGAAGGGCCTTGAGGTCAGGAGTTGGGAGAAATGGGGCCAGTCGCAGCTTGGCCCGTAAATTCCAGTAAACGTCTGCCAAGCTGCCTTACCTCTACCTTCATTTTCCCAGCGGGACAATGGGAATCACGATTATCTTCTTAATAACACTAGTCTACACCCTGTGTGCCAGGTACCTTGCTGGGTCCTTTTCGTGAGTCTTTTCACTCCAGTATCGTTATGCTCATTTCACAAAGAGACTGAGCGGCAGAGAGGTTAAGAATTGCGCGGTGGCTTCCCTCCCACTGAGGTCTTCTGCTCTCCAGGAGACAGATGGGAGTGTGAATTCTGTGCCAGGTATTCATCTGGGAACCGAAGTAGTAAACATGCCCAGGAGTAGGAAAGCCCCTCTCCATCTGCGCAGTTTTTCTTTCCTTTCCATGTTCCAGTGCCTCCCCCCCTTCTTTAGAGAAGGTGGTTTTACGGTGCCTCTGACAGGGGCCCCTGGGGTGGAAAACGAGTGGCCTCCTTGGAGCCTCAGTGATGGTGACCAAGGCAAGGCTGGTCAGATGGTATGCTCCCGAGGGGGACTGTACAACCTGTATCTCCTTTCCCACGGGTGGGTAGGAAGGTGGGATGCTGGTTCCCCGAGAATGGCTCGTGTCCTGGCTCTGAGTCCTCGTCAGAGACACTCGGTTTCAGGGTACCCAGCTTGGCCTCCATTCCTCTGGCCTGGGTTCCTCTTGGGAAAATCACCCTCACTGTGAGGTTCCCACGTAGAAGTACCTGTAGCAGAGATCGGGGGGCTTGGGGGTTCTCAGGGCAGACCACCCCCAAAGGTATCACCCCTTCACACCACTTCAGGGACCTCGTTACTTGGTGCGTGATGGGGGAGGCTGGCAACCAGTGGTGGACAAACACCTGGGTGAGCCCCACTTCCAACTCCGTCTCCATGGCAACCACCCCTCCTGGAAAAGCAGTCAGAAAAGCTCACAGCCTCAGAGGGGGAGTATTTGCCAATCTTTTCTATTTATTTAACAGACACTTTATATTACTGCTTTCCCAACGTTAACTACTGCCCTAAACCCGAATTCGTCATTATTTTAATCCTCACAACAGCCCCCGCTTGATGGGTGCTATTTATCACCCTCATTTTGCAGATAAGGAAACTGAGGCAAGAAAGGCTAAAGCAGCTGCCTGGGGTCACAGGGTGCTAGCAAGGGGCAGGAGCCGGACTTGGAACCGGAAGGTCTGACTCGGAAGGACGGGGAGCTGGGTGAGGAGCGCGGCTGGGGGAGCAGCCCTGCCCTTCAGGCAGGCAGCGCTGTCCTTCTGGCGCAAGGAATCCTGCCTGCATTCTTTCCAGCCTCTGCAGGCCCCAGCTCGTGGGGGAATGGAGACATGGAGCGCGCTGCTGGACCACCTGCTTCTGGCCCCTCTGCAGGGAGACAGTGTGAGAGTGTGAGAGTGAGAGTGTGTGTGTGTGTGTGTGAGATGCAGGGTACTGAAGAGCTGAATGAGGCACATTTCTGGGAGCCTGGCTGGCAGCAACGGTAATTAGCATGTGAGCCAAGGCTCGCACATTTGTTCGCATTTATTCATTACTCCTTTTGAGGAGATGCATGCCTCCGTCCCACATCCCACGGGTTTGTTGCCATATATTCATCCCGTTCCCGTCAGCCCTGCCTGGCGGCTGACTCGAAACCTCTAATCTGTATTGTTCAGTTTGGGGTTCCTGGAGAGCTGCTCCGCAGGCCGTGGTGGGGCGCCAGGTGGCTGGTGCAGCAGGAAGGGCTTACCTGACAGTGGGCGCCCCCGCTGCACATGTCTTCAGGGTGCCCCAGCATCTGCACACCCTTGGGGCTTGTGGAGATGGGGGGCTGGGCCCGCTCCCCGATAGTGCGCCTTCTAACAAGTTCCCAGGTGACGCTGTTGCTGCTGCCCTCAGCACCCTCCGCTGTGAGATGGCAGTGAGAGCATCTGCCTGCTGTTGAGTGACGGTTGGAGACTGTATTTAGCAATTCATTCATTCAGTAACTGTGCCGTGAGCCCTGCCCATGTGCCAGGCACTGGGGTTTGGTGCAGAATAAGATAGACCAGGGCCTGGGGGTGGGGGTCCGGACCAAAAAAGTAATCAAATACAATGACTGAAAATTGTGGCACATGCGACAAAGATCAAAAGTACTGGCACGCAGCGTGACGGGGGTGGGAGAACCTAATCCAGACACACTGGCCAGCGCAAGGCTCGCCAGGTGACATGTCTGGATCCCTGGTCTGTGTTAAGAGCCCGGTAACAACCGTACAGTTGTTTGGCTCTTGGCTCTGCTTTCTAGCTGAGTGTGACCTTGGACAAGCCAGCTGACCTCCTTGTTTTACTTCCTGTGAAATGGAGACAGTAATGGCACTTGCTTTATAGTGTCGCTGTGCAGATTATAAAGGCGTTAATGTATGTGAAGAGCACAGAAGAGTGTCGGGAGCACAGGAAGCACCGTGAGTCAACAATTACTGTCACTCAACTGGCAGTAACAGAAAACTCTGCAGGGCATTTCTGAACTCTCCAAAAATCCTAGATGGGCCGAACCGGCTTCACTCTGGGAGTCGGTCTGTGGGCCTCCCGGTCACCCAGGGACGAGTGTTCTATAGATTGGGGTGCCTATCCACTCCTGGGTATCCTTCGCAATGATAAAGACCCACCTGAGACAACTGGACCCTCCCAAAGCCCCTGGCTGCCTTGTTGCTGGGGACATAGGACTTCCTGAAAGAAGGGGGGCCACATGATGTTGGAGGAATAACAACCTCTCTGTCGGCAAGTAATACAGATCCAGCTCAAAGTGGCTTCATCCAAAAAAGGGAAGTTAATTGGCTGCTAGAACTGCAAAGACCAGGGTTTCTGGCTTCAGGCATGGCTGAATCTAGCCATTCAATGTATGAGGACTCTGTGCCGTCACTTTACCGTTTGCTCTGGGTTGGATTTACTCTGGCACAGGTTCTGTCCCTATGACGGCAAACGGTACCTCTCCAGCTCCAGGCCTATGCTCTTCTAGCTTACCAACCCCAACAGAATCAGAGGACCTCTGTAGTTCATTGTACCAAATATCCTAAGGCTGATTATCATGCGTCTGGTGGGGCCATCCAGGTGCCTGTCTATGAACCAATCAGTGTGGCCAAAGGGCGGGATAAATGCTCTGATTGGCTAGGCCTGCGTCAGGTGCTCAGAGCTAGGGCTTGAGGTGGCTCTCCAAAGGCAAAGCAGGAACTCTTTTCAGAAATGGGACAAATGGATAGTAGGCGACCAAAACAACAGCTGTCCCGGAAAGAGAAGGTTCCACTCTCAGGAATGAGAGCAGAAATCAAGGGTGTGTCCATTTACCATGTCAGGAGTGGGAGCTGCAGACCTGGAAGTTCAGAAGCGTGGTCGCCATCTTGGTTTTTTCCATCATCCCCATTGGTTTCCTGTTGTGGTTGGAAGGCTGGTCGGGAAGGAGGAGGAGCTGGGGAAACCGAGTCCCAGTTTGCAGGCCGGTCTCCCGTAGAGAGAGGAAATCTCAGGAGAGTGAATGGAGGCAGCTAACGAAGGCCAAGTTCCTGCAAGGAGAGGACGTGGGGTGAGAGCCTGGCTGGTTTCCCGACATCTTTCCCATCAACTCTGACCTCGAGTGTAGAAACCAGGCTTTCTCAACCTCAGAACTATTGACATTTGGGCCAGATAATTCTTTGTTGCTGGGGGAGGAGGGCATCCTCTGCATTGGAGGATGTTTAACAGTGTCCCTCGCCTCTACCCACTACGTGCCAGTTGCACTCCCCTCCCCAGTTGTGACAACCAAAAATGTCCCTAGACGTGGCCAAATGTCCTGTGGGGTCAACACTGCCCCTGGTTGAGAACCACTGGCCTAGGGGGCATGTGGAGAGAGGGCTGGTGATCAAGACCCCAGGAACACATCCCTACCCCTCATCCCCCCAGCCCGACGGGGGGTGCGGTTGGCTGCTGAGTGACCGAGAGAGGCTGCACGGGGTGTGTCCTGTTTACTCACTGAGAAGTCTTCTAATTGCGTTTGCCATTGATGAGATATGTGGGGGGCCCCTTCACCGTGTCGGGGCAGCTGATGGCATTTTGCTCAGACATTACTGGTTCTTGAATATTCACCCCCATTATGCTTACAGGACGGTGTGACAAGCGGTTCTGGGTCAGGACGATATTTTTCCAAAGGGTGGTATGTTGGGATATGCCACTGGGCGTGCAATGGGAGTTACGTCAACAAGCAATTTTAACATTTCAAGAGAGAAGTATTGCAATGTGTGGAGTTCTCTTTTAAGTGAGTTGATTTCAAGGACTTGGTGAGTCAGTTAAGTTAATAGCTGCACAGGTGGTGTGTAGACAAGGCATAAGTAGCTGCAGTGGCACTCCAGTGGCCGACGTGGCAGGGCCACGAATAGTGGCTAGACGGTGGGCCCGATTGCCATTGTTTGGGGTGCATGCTCACCCCTAATTTGCTTCAGTGGGATGCTGAAATGCTCATGTAACGCGCATTGCTTGCCGGACGCCTTCTGTTCCGAGCCCGCCTTCTCTCATCTATAGGCAAAGGTGACGGTCCCTGTAGCACCGGGCTCCTTCTTAGTCGGCGGCCTCAGGGCCAAGGCAG
Organism: Rhinolophus ferrumequinum; assembly: GCF_004115265.2. Classification (NCBI taxonomy): domain Eukaryota; kingdom Metazoa; phylum Chordata; class Mammalia; order Chiroptera; family Rhinolophidae; genus Rhinolophus; species Rhinolophus ferrumequinum. The sequence goes on along the minus strand of NW_022680357.1, from coordinate 15,647,582 downwards.
GATGGGAGCTGCTCTCCGGATCCTGTAAAGGAGCAGAGAGAGGTGGTCGATACAGCATTTACTTAGGGGAGCCCCAGGGACCCGCTGGAGCTGCCTGGAGTTGGCTGGTGACAGCCCCACGTGGGTGGAGCTAAGGCAGCGAGTCACTCTGGAGCTGTGCAGGCCGGGGCTCGCTGAAGGCCAGGCTGCCCTCGAAAGCAAGGGGCAGTGGGCAGAGGAGAGTCCTGGTGACTCGGGTATTTTCTCAGCATCTACTTTGTGCCAGAAATGTGCTAGTGCTTGAGTCTCCCCGTGCTGCTCATCCTGGTGATTTCGCCCTCAGGGGACACTTGGCAGTGTCTGTCTGAAGATCATTTGGGTTGTCACAATTGGGGGAGGGGGGTTGCTGCGGGCACCTAGTGGCTGGAGGCCAGGGACACTGCTAAACATCCTTCAAGGCACAGGATGGGCTCCACAACACAGAATGACCACATGCAAACAAAATGTCAGTCGTTCCGAGGCTGAGAAACCCTGGTCTATGCTGATGAACAAGACGGTGTCCCTGTCTTCCTGCAGCTAGCCATAGAGAAAGAAAGGGAGGGCTGGGAGAAAGAAAGGAAACAGGCACAAAGATGACAGGTATTAGAGCTAAGACATAGAGAGGAGGCTACAGTAGAGAAGAATGGGGGTGTGACCTTGGCCAAGGTCTGAGTGGATGACATCAGTGCTGAGCCCAGCGGTGGAGGGGTGGGGCGGGGAGAGTTTTCCATCCTGGGGGTGGGAGGAGCATCCAAGCACAGGGAACATGGGTTAAGCCCATCCCCAGCTTGCATGGGGGCCAAAGAGCATCCTATGAGAGCATCCCCAGAGAAATGGACTGGCGTGGAGTGAGAGGATGGGTTCTCTGGAAATGTTTGGGGGGTGGGGGAGGGGGTGGGAGAAGAGAGGGGCAGGGTGGAACCCAGGAAGACAGTTCATTTTGGGTCTACGAACGGTACTACATGTGAAATGCTGGGAGGTTTCTAGGAGCTGGGTGGTATGACCTTGGGCAAGTGTCCTAACCTCCGGGAAGCTATTTTGTCTCCTGTGTGAGGATTGGCTGAGAGCGAGTCATCGCTGCCAGCTGTTACCACTCAAAGACGGAAATGGGGTGATGCGTGCCCTTCTCCCAGCAGGCCTTGGCCCACGGCTCTCTCTTTCAAGTTTCATTTTATCCCCTTATTTTTGAAGAGGTCAGAATGTGGCCTCAAATGCAAAGACTCTGAAAGGTTATTCAGAGAAAGTGAGTCTCCCTCTGACCGTCTCCTCTGGTCACTAGTGATGACGACTCATGGTGGTTCACTGGGCCCGGCCACGGGTACAGATGGGAGCCCAAATCCACCCTCCATCCCACCCGCCACGACTGGCTGTGCTGCCTGGAGAAAGGGGTGCGTTTCCCTGTGTGTCCAAAGGCAGGATGTGGGCTGGCGGGTTTGAAGTGAGGTGGGTCTTAAAGAAGTTGGGAGAGGAGGAGAGTCTAGCTGTGAATTGATCTTTTTTCCTCCCACTCTCACCCCCGACTTTCCTGGAACGTTCATGGTGTCAGAGGGAAAGATGAGAACCCAGCAAGCCCTCGCCTTCCTCCTGCTCTTTGTGATCGCCTCCGGGGCCTCTGAGAACACCAGCACGTCCCGGGGCTGCGGACTGGACCTCCTCCCTCAGTACGTGTCCCTGTGCGACCTGGACACCATCTGGGGCATCGTGGTGGAGGCCGTGGCCGGGGCGGGCGCCCTGATCACGCTGCTCCTGATGCTCATTCTCCTGGTCCGGCTACCGTTCATCAAGGAGAAGGACAAGAAGGACCCCGTGGGCCTCCACTTCCTCTTCCTCCTGGGGACCCTGGGCCTGTTCGGGCTGACGTTCGCCTTCATCATCCGGGAGGACGAGACCATCTGCTCCGTGCGCCGCTTCCTGTGGGGCGTGCTCTTCGCGCTCTGCTTCTCCTGCCTGCTGAGCCAGGCGTGGCGCGTGCGCAGGCTGGTGCGTCACGGCAAGAGCCCCTCGGGCCGGCAGCTGGTGGGCGTGGCGCTGTGCCTCATGCTCGTGCAGGTGGTCATCGCGGTGGAGTGGCTGGTGCTGACCGTGCTGCGCGACGCCAAGCCCGCCTGCGCCTACGAGCCCATGGACTTCGTGATGGCGCTCATCTACGACATGGTCCTGCTGGCGGCCGCCCTGGGGCTGGCCCTCTTCACGCTCTGCGGCAAGTTCAAGAAGTGGAAGCAGAACGGGGCCTGCCTCCTGGTCACGGCCATCCTGTCTGTGCTCATCTGGGTGGCCTGGATGACCATGTACCTCTTCGGCAACGCCGAGCTGCGGCAGGGGGACGCCTGGGGCGACCCCTCCTTGGCCATCACGCTGGTGGCCAGCGGCTGGGTCTTCGTCATCTTCCACGCCATCCCCGAGATCCACTGCACCATCCTGCCGGCCCCGCAGGACAACACCCCCAACTACTTCGACACGTCGCAGCCGCGGATGCGGGAGACGGCGTTCGAGGAGGACGTGCAGCTGCCGCGGACCTACATGGAGAACAAGGCCTTTTCCATGGATGAACACAACGCAGGTAAACGCACGGGGGCGCCGCCCGCTGGGGGAGGTTCCCGGGCCGTTTGTCCTAAAAGGACGCTCTTGCTCGCCAGTGGGGAAGGCCGGTCCTGGCAGAGCAGAGCCCACAAACGTTAACCCCGGGCAACGTTGATTTAGAAGTTTTATTTATTTAGATTTTTTTTTTTCCCCTATCAACTGCCAGCTAATTTAATATAAACATCCAGGTTTCTGGCTTCTTTTGAAAAGTTGGATCTGGCAATGCCAGGCCGCAGTTCCCAGCCAGTAGCAATTGTCTGGAACTGGCGAGAAGGCCCTGCCTCTCCCCCCTCACCGGGTTGTGGCTGCCCCTTTAGATGGGAATCCACTTCCTTTTTTTTTGGCCACACTCCCCATCGTTCCCTATCGTCCCTGACCCAGCCACTCTAACACGTTGACGCGAATTACCTGGCTCCCTGCAGGTGTCTGTGGTTGCAGCCCATGTGTAGATGGTGAGGGACAGTGCTCGTGCCCCCACTCTTACATCCGACACCACGAGTGTAGGAATTTGGGCCCCCGAGGCAGACGTCTGGGTTCAGATCCTGCTTCCGCCACTTCCTGGACGGGTGGCTTTGAGTAGATTACCTCTCTGCACCGCAGTTTTTCTCTCTGTAGAACAGAAACGAGAGAATGTGCCTCACAGAGCTGTACTCAGCAGTAACACGCTGAGTACCGGACGGAGGGGCTCCCACAGTTCCTGGCACGGTGGGTGCGCGTCTTGGTTGGGTTCCCCCGAAAGCAGAACCTGAGACCTGGTGCAGGTGGCTGACTAAGGAGGTCAGGATGGGGATCACCTCCGGGAGCCCAGATGGCCATTCAGGGGATGAGCAGAGGCCAGGGGCCTGGCCAGTCTCTGTGGTCCTGGGAGCCACCTCTTACTCAGCTATTTCTGGACCAGGATCCTCTTTATCTGAGCCCCGGGGACACCCCGGGGACTCAATGGTAGTGGGAACACCGGAAATGGATGTAAATTTTTGTACATTCATTGGGGGATGGGGCTGTCATTTTGTCAGGTTCTCAGAGCCGTCTGTGACCCCCTCCCCCCACCACTGATGGTTAAGAACTTGATGGTCTAGCTTCCTTGCAGTGAAGTGGGGATGCTGGAACTACACAAGTACTAAAAGTAAGGATGGCTAACCTTTACTGTGTGCTTATCATGGACCAGGTACTGCTCGGAGCATTGTAGTAGCTAACCTCACTTCGTGCCTACAATAACCCAGTGAGGTCCATTTGCAGACAGGAAACTGAGGCACAGAGTGACTTGTCCAAGAGGCAGAGGCGGGTGTGAACCCAGGCGGGCTGACTCCAGAGCCGACACGCCTGACCACGCTGCCACAGAATTACTCTTCTCAAAGGATGTTACAGTCCCACATCTCAACGACATGGCAGGACACCTGGGTGCATTGAGAAGACAGGGGTATCGGTCCCATTTTACAGATCAGGACACTGAGGCAACTTGCTCAAGCTCATGCTGTAAGTACACAGCAGAGCAGGAAGGGGGAAAGATGGTCTTCTGAATCCCACAACACGCATCCTTTCCTGTGAAAATGCAGCCCATACTTCATATCCACAGAAGACCCAGAGAGCAAAGGGAGCTGGGACCCAGGTCGGGACCAGCAGTGCTTGGGCTGGCACAGCGGGTAATGGGGATCCAGAGGTGCCCCCACCCGGTCTGTTTCACACCCTGACATGTACCAAAGCCAAGTAACTTGTCTTTCAGTCCCCCTCTTTCTTTTCCAAAACAAGAACAGCTTTATTATTCCTTTCTAATGACAAAAGATCAACAATAATCGTGTAGAAGGTTCGGCAAGTAAAAATGATAAAAAATGCTCCAAGTCCCATTGCCCAAAGGCAGCTACCGCTGTGTGTTTGCCCCCATCTTGCCAGACTCCTCTCGATGAGCATACACACAGCCTGCCTGTCCCCACCCCCCGAGTCCCCAACCACGACAATCTCATGGAGCCACTCTTAACCTGGCTACACATCAGATTCACTGGGGCCGCTGAAAACAGTGCCTGCCCTCATTCTGATGAAGTCTGTTTGGGTGTAGGTATTCTTTAAGATCTCCAAGTGATTCTGAGATGTAAGCAGGTTGAAACCACTGGTCTCAGAGGTGCCGCGCAGTGTGCTTGCTTAAATCAGTGTCATGGCTGGAAGCCCTCCCAGGTCAGTGACCACAGAGCGACACCGTCTTTCTCAAGATGCAGAGCTTTCCATAATTTAGTTTTCTGACCTTCAGCTGGTGAGTATTCCACTTGCTTCTGGCTTTCCATATAAAGTCATGCTGCAATGAACAATCTTATCCATTCATCTCTGTGCCCTCGCTCACTTAACTCCTTGCAGAAAAACCCCCTAGACTGCACCTAAAGGTGCCTCAAAGAATCTGCAACTTTAAATCATAATATGTACTGCTAGACGGCTCCCCAGAACGGTAGGCTCATTTACTGTGCCCCCCTCAATCACTGTATGAGAGCCCCATTTCCTCGCTTCTTTACCAACCTTGGATGTTGTCAGACTTTTTAAAATAGCCCTATTTTGCATCGTTCCAAACATGTGTCCACCGAAATTCACAAGGGCCCAGGCAGGGCGGGCTCCAGGCAAAGCCAGCTCCCTCAGAAAACTCGCAGAGAGAGGCTCAACTAGCCGGGGCTGCCTTTGTTCTAGAAACACTTGCTTTGCTAGCTGGGGAACACGTGGGCACGCCCCCCTGCCACCGTAAGGACAGCTGTTGTCATTTTTGGTGCTGACCTCGGCCAGCTTATATTTTAGGGAACCAGGACCCACCAGGGGCCTTGCCCAGGAAACAAAGTGGTCCTCTTTCTCTTGCATTTCCAGCACCTCAGCAGCCTCTGCTCCCTTATTTCCTTCCCCTGAGTGAGACCCCCGATATATACACGACTTTACCAGCCTAATGCTTATTCATAAGTATCAACAAGGCATGAGGTATGTGAGTTAAAAAGATGTGAAAATATACTGAAGTATGTAGCACCTCTTGTCGGAAAGATCACATGTTGGAAAGCGTTAATGAGACGCATTAAATGTTCACCTTTCCAAGGAGCAGGAAAGAAAAGTGTTCTTTCTTCTGTTAGGGGATTTCGGCTCTCAGATCTCATTAGGGCCACAGGCTATTTAAACTCTGACCCTCAGCTTCGCAGTGCAAGGCCCTGAGTCGGCTTGGCGGACAGGGCCAGTCTAGCCTCACCTGCAGTCTAGACAGGAGTAGGCTGGCATTCAACCTATGGTCTTTGATTCCTGTGAGGACCCCCTTATGGGTGGGCCCTGCTTGCCTTTTAAAGCTGACTGAGGTCAGAGTAGGGTGTTAGTTGGGATTCTTGAAGTTGCAAGTGATCAAAAATCTGATTTGAAGCAGCGTAACCGAAACAACAACAACAAAACTAATGTACTAGGGACAAGCTTCAGGAATGGTTAGATCTCGGAAACTCAAGGTGACAAGATTTGGTCTTTTCCCACCTCTCGGCTCTGTTAGTATCAGGGCAGTCCACAGCTCTACGCTTGCACAGTGTCCCAGTAGAAAGGAGGACTAGTTCCCAGGGTGCGTAAACAAAAATCCCAGAGTTAGCTCTGATTGGACCTGATGGCCCTTCCTTGACCAATCAGCATGGCTGGTGAGATGTGATGCCCTGAATGGCCAGGCCTAAATCCCATGTCCACGTCGAGGCCAGGGGAGGAGGCAGCCAACGCTCAGGGAGCTGGAATGTTGAGAGAGACGTTTACCAGAGGAGAACCACAAAGAGCTACTACAGAGGGGGACCCCAGGGCCAAGGCACCCCCCCACACACAGCTGGCTTGTAGAGTCGAGGGGCATCTGTTGACTCCAACAGATTCCCCTAGCACAGCTGGCCAGGTCTCTGCATTATGAGGAACGCGGTGCTGTTTGGGCTGCCTTCTCGTCAAGCAGTTCTAGGCTGGGCACTGAGACAGTAAGAGTCCATGGACGGTGTCCTCTGTCCCCTGGTGCTGCGTCCTGGCTCCCCCAGGAAGGGCATTTCCTCACTTAGCACGTGCATAATGGGCTGCTGAAGGCGTGGAGATGCTAAAGCATACATCATGAGGGTATCTTGGAACATGCGTTCCCTACCCTGCCTCAGTTTCTTTGGTCCAGTCGGGGCTGAGATGCCCCTCATGTCACTTAAATTCAAGTTGCTTCTAAGGAACTAAGTACGATGTTTAAAAACATAGCATTTGGAGCCAGGATAGTGTGATGGACAGATTCTCTGCCTGAGTTGAAATGTCGGTCCTGCCACTTACCAGCTGTGTGACCTTGGGCAAATTACTTAACCTCTCTGTGCCCCACGTAAAGTGGAAATAATCAAAGTACCGACAGTGCTACGAAAACTGAACAAGTGAATATATGTAAAGTACTTTCACAGTGCCTGTCTCTTGGTTGGCACTCTGGGGAGATTAACTATATTACTGAGGTGATTTTTGGTCCCCTGCCCCAAGGAATGTGTGTAAGTCCCAAGCTCTTTTGCTACTTTTTAGCCAGAAAAAAATGACTCCTTTCAGGACACCTTTTAGGAGAGACTTTTCTTAGCAAAGTAAGATGGGTGTCTTCATTGAGAGTGAACATAATAAAGGTGCCATCGCACAACTGAGATGGACTTTCGTTTTGATTTTTTAATAGTACGTCTACTTTCTCCACTATTTTTTGAGAGCAGTTTTAGGGTGACAGAAGAATTGAGCAGGAAATACGGCGAGTTCCCACATGTCCCCTCCCCCGGTGTCCCTGGTATTAACGACTTCTATTGGTGTTCCATCCGTGTTGCGATTGAGGCTTGGCCTTTCCCAGAATATAATAGTTGGAGCCGTAACAGCATGTAGCTTTTACAGACTGGCTTCTTTCACTTAGCAATGTGCATTTAAGTTTCCTTCATGTCTTTTTGTGTAATTTGGTTTTTCTTGATTAAAAAAGAAGGGGGGCGGGGAATCTCTAAAAGTACACAGAAAGGAAGAAACACCATTTGTCCACCTTTCAGAAGTAAAAGGTGCTGGCATCGTTTGCCACCTTTGCTTCAGCTCTCCCTGTTTTTCCTATTTAGAAATAACCCTCCCCAAGGGGTTGGGCTCCCTCTGTTCTGTTCCCCCTCACTTTCCCCGTGAAGATGACCTTTATCACGGGATGCCCCCACGCGTGTGTGATGTTGCAGGGTGTGGGTTGAACTTGATGTGAATGGCATTCTGGAGTGAGGTCTTTTGTCAGAGGGATGCAGAGGTGCTTCCTTGTCACGCATGCCCTGCGGGGGCTTGGGGGTGCGGGGAGGCTAGAGGCTCAACCCTGCCCCACTCCCGGCCTGCAGCCTGGATTCTACAAACTTCCCAACCCCACTGAGATGGGTCAGGCTCTCTGAGAGCCAGAGAACAAAGCCCCTTTGTGACTTTTGTTTGAAATCTGGCTTGTGACAAAGAGGAGGCAGGTGGGAGGGGTCGGGGCAGAGCATGGCGTTGATGCCGTGGAAGAAAACAAAATCGGGTCTTGTTTTTTTGTGTGTTGTTTTTTTGTGTTGCCTTTGCCTCCCTCAGCTCTCCGGACAGCAGGGTTTCGCAATGGCAGCTTGGGAAGCAGACCCAGCGCTCCGTTTAGAAGCAACGTCTATCAGCCAACTGAGATGGCCGTTGTGCTCAATGGCGGGACTGTAAGTATCGAGAGGTGATGTGTTGGCAGGAAGCCTAAGAGCAGTGGGGGTTGGGTGGGGGGGGTGGCAGCTTCCAGCTCCAAAGGGGACACACTGCTCTGTGGAGGCTTCTGATGGGCCACCAAGACAGGCTCAAGTGACACCCCCCGCAGCTAGAACGCATGCGATGCTTCCATTTTTCTTCTTTCCCTCTCTACCCCCTTCTCCATGCACGGAGACCCACCTATACCTACTGCGCCACCTGTAAATTCGTTTGACAGAGTCCCTGTTTCTTGGGACTCCTGTACCCAGTGAATTCTCTGGCTTTCATTGCACGCAAGATACCTTCATTCTCTCCCTGGGAGGTGACTTGTAGGAAAAGCCCAGGATTGTGAAGCCCTGGAGGGTTTTGCTGACATCCAACCTAGTGTAGCTCCCCTTCACTTCCCCCGCCATCGTTGTGCCCCAGCCGGGTCCTGGGGTCCCCCGTCCCACCCCCACACACACACTCCTTAAGAGTTGTCTTAAGAAATGAAAGTGATTATCATTCCTCTCCCACGAACACAAAAGCAGGTTTACTGTCTGATGCCAAACAGACCGCCAGCAGAATTGTCACTGTTTATGTTTTGCCTGCGTGGAATGACATCATTTTGCTTCTCCAACGGTCCAAAGACGCACTCTCATTCCCACGTTTAATTTCCAAACATAGCTCGGTGCTTCTTCCAGAAACAACGCATGAGCCAGCTTACATGTGTCAATTGGGTTTCCATTCTTTCTATCATGTGCCAGTTCCATAACTCGCCCTGCGCTGCTTTTGTTTTTGATGGAAGTCAGGCGTGGTCTTTGATCTCTAAGGGAACTTTGGTTTTCTGGCCTCGCTAGGCATTGGCCTGCACGGGTTGGGAACAGGCTCAAAGACAAAGACTCACAGTTTTGCCTTCTGAAGCCCCCCTGCCATCCCTGGGGCTGCTTGGTTGTTGGGTGCCAAGAAAAGCCTGATGAGGCATTCCGCCTGGGTGCTATATGTTGTTAGAAAACGGCCCCATGCCCGTCACTCTTAAGCCCCCTTGGTCCCTTCACGGCATAAAAGCACCTGGACTTAGGAAGCAAAGTGGGTTTCTGGGTAAGGAAACATTCGTTCTGGATGCATGATTGCAGAGAAAGGGAGACAGCTTCCCAAGAAGGGAGCGGCATCACACGCTAGTAGCTGCCTTTTTGGGGGACTCTTCAGCCCGTTTTGAAAAAGCAAGGGAACGGGTCTTTGGCACGTTGGTAATGCGCTGGTTTCTGATGCTGATTTTGCAAAGCACAGAGTTCTTAGTGTGTTGTCCTTGTTTCCAGATCCCAACTGCTCCGCCAAGTTACACTGGAAGACACCTCTGGTGAAAGACTCAAGTTCCAGAGAATAAGAATCTCTTACCGATTTTATTCCCTGGCTGTGTCTTTCTTGAGGGAGAAATCAGTAACAGATCCAGGCCGCCACACAGCCAGGAGATTGGGGAATCCTAGACAAGGGGATTTCGTGTAAATGTGAACACTGCTGAACTGAAAAGCTAACACCGACTGCCCGCCCCCCCCGCCCCCCGCCACACACAGACAAACACACACACACACGTAATACCAAACCAACCTCAAGCCCCACAAACTAAAGCAACGCTAATTGCAAATAGTATTAGGCTCACTCGAAAATGTGGCCGGGAAGACCGTTTCATCCTTGGGGGATAGAACAGAACCAAGTTCACAGCCGGTGGCCCGGGCTGGTGTTTGGTTGAACATGGAGGTCCCCACGGCATGTCCCCTCCTCGACCGCGGTGGCCTCTGGGAGATGACCGTTTCACTGAGGAGGGCCAAAGGGACCCTGCACATTTCAAGGGGGGGGTCAGGAGCAGTTCAGGAGGTGGTGGGTGTGATTCCAATCAAATCGTGGGGTGAGCTTTACAACCAGTAGTGGTGGAGGGACCCTGACATGTGCCAAAGAGGAGATGCCATTTGGAAGCTGAAGTGACCGTCACATTTTTTTAGAGTGTGGTGACCAACCACTGTTCCTTCTAGGGGCCTCTTGCTCCAGCATGTATGGCAGGAAAGCAAGCCCGGCCTCCCTCCCTGGTGTTGCCATGGCAACACTCTGGCTTGGGGCAGCCGCCTCTTCCCTCAACCATCCCTCCCTCTTTCTGCTCTCTCCAAGCCCTCTCCCAATTGGATTCCCACATTCACTTCAAAAGGTCAAATGGGGCCCCCAGCTTGAAACCCCCTGGGCTGGCAGGCTGGAAGAAAGGCCAAGCAGATTTCCAAGATGACGGCTTGTGGCAGGGTATCCCGGGTGCCCTCTAGGATGGAGAGATGGCACCTTGCCGCCTGGCCTGCAGTGAGCGGTTGGGCCTCTTCCGTGGATGCAGTGCGAGTCGCAGGGTGGGGCGGGGCACGTAGGGCTTCCTCGCTGCTTTTGGAGGGTGGGGGGACATTTCTGACTTGGTTTTCCGCAAGTTCCATGAAAATGGTTCTCTTCAAAGCCCACTGTTTCTGTCATGGTTTCCATCTGTCCTCAGGAAGTCATTCTTTGGTTCTTTGGCATTTCGAACATCTCGGCCATTCAAAGCCCCATGTTCTCTGCACTGTTTGGCAGCATAACCGTAGCAACGATTCAAAGCAGAGTCTTAACCTGATGGCACGGAACGTATTACATGAGGGTGGGTCCTTCTGCATACACTCTAATCACTATATTGCTTTTTCTATACAACAACCCATAAGCCTTTAACCTTTAAAGAAAATGAAAAAGGTTACTGTTTGGGGGAAACTGACCTCTTCACAAGCCAATGTGTCTGAGCTGAGTATGTTTTAATAAACCTGACGATTTTTCTCGAGGCCCTAGTCTCTGCTGTGTCCTGTCCTTGTCCCCAGCCCCCAGCCCCCGATCCTTGCAGAGCAGTGGGGTAAACAAGGCCCACCCGGCCACCCGTGTGGCCCAACTCCGCGTTTTCCGTTCCTGCTAAGCGTCTTTCTTGTCACCACGCTTGGGGAGGGGAAAGCATGGCACCAGAATGCGCCCGCCCTAACCGTCACCTTCCGGAAGCTGCCTGCCCCTCCCACAGCATGTGCTTGCTTCTAGGGAATCACGGTCCAGATTTCTGTGTGAGGAGTATCATTGGGGGGGGGCCGAAAACATGGGGGACCTACTGGGAAGGAGTGGGAGGGAAAGAAGCTAGGGCCTGGGGTGGGGACGAGGGCGGGTGCATGCAGACCCAGAATCCTCGAAATACAGAAGTCTGCAAACCGCCGGGTCCAGGCTGGTGGAAACCGACTGCATTACACATTCTTGTGCCAGGAAATGGTCGCCCACCCCCGCTCCCTGGAGTCCTTCGGAGCTCCCTGACCCCACCTGTGACTCGGTCTGCAAGAGCCCCCTTGCAGAAGGGAGCAAGTCACACAACCGTTTTCTAAGTTCTTGGTGGTCCAGGAGTGTGCGGTGAGCTTGGCATGCATAAGTTGCTACGAGTGGAAAGTCACGTCTCACCACCATAAAAATGGAACCAGCTTTGAGTCACGGGAACCTCGCTTAAGGAGACCTGTCTTTCCTTCTTTTCTTTTCAAACCTCTGATACGTTCGTTATTGCGCTTTGGGTTTTGTTTTATTTTGGCTTTAAGATCGAAGCGTGGGTTGAAAGCCTTCCCAATGGGGGGCGGGGGCCGCGGAGGCTCGGCAAGTGAGGGGACAGCGCAGAGAACTTATTTTTCTAATGATTTCACCTGAAAGGGACAAAGAGACATCTTTGCCAAGAGACTGTGGCAGCCAGCGACCCCCATGGAGCTAAGTTTCAATATAAAATTAAGCGGCCCCTCTGTTGAAGATCTGTTTATGTGAACAGGACTTGGGGTAAAAGAGCTGTAAGAGGAGCATCTGTGAGCAAAACACCTAATTGTAAGCACAGACCTTTCCGTGTCTGGTTAGTAAAGTCACCTTGGGACTATAACAGCCACTCTTGCACCCCCTTTCCGTGGGAAATGCGTCTTCTATGCTGGATTTCTCCACTGGGGGTGGAGGGCGGGAACGAGTACCTCAGTACTGAATAACCAACGGCAAAGTGCTGTGTGTCGCCAGGGTTTCTAGCTCAGCTGCTGAACGCCGGGGACCCAGCGCTGTGAGCACAGGTTTCCTCAGGCCCACTGAACAAGCATGAATGTGGGGTGGTCCCCTGGGCTGGCTGAGTTGAACCCTGAACTGAAAGGGAGCATTTTTGTGGCTTTTATAATCCGTGCTGCGACGATCATACCAGCTTCACAGGAGTGCTCAGCAGGTGCTTTTCCTTAATTGACAAAGAGCTAAGGCTCATTTTTGATAGATAATATATATTTATTAAATGTATTAATGTGTGTTTTATAAGGTACCTTCATCCTTCCCTGGCTGACTGTTGCATCCTTATAAGAGAAAAAAAAAATCGTTAAAAGAAATTTCAAGACAATCAATGTGTACCATAAAGGACTGTATATAAATATTACAAATTGAAAAGGTTGTAAAGCATGGGCAGATAGGTTTTATTTTCAAAATGCTGTTAACACAAAAATAAAGGCTTTACTATTTACTTCAGATGTGTGGTAGCTTGTCGAAACCACCCAGGACAACCACTGGGCTTTCAGATGTGGCCAGAGGCTAAGTCTGGAGCGCTCTGAATTGGGCGATTCCTGGTTTTAGTGGCAAACCTCAAAATAAATGAGGGTAGGAAGTCAGCTTGCCCAGAAAAATGGGGGCTTGCTGTCATACTTTGGGGCCTCGACAACCAAAATCCTGCTACTGTGGTCGGGGTGTCCGGGTCTCATCTTGGGTGAGCTGCAAAAAGTGAAGGGCGAGTCTCCTTGGGAATCGATCGCAGGCGGTAACGTCTTTTTTTTTTTTACGAAGAGTACTCACTGGATAAATTGAAAACCCACTGCTGAGGTCTGGGACTTAAATTTAAATATGGCTCTTTGCAAAGGCAACCACAAGTGGGAAATTGGTAACCAGGACACTTCACCAACTTGGAACTCGAGTTCGCTGTACATTGTAATGGCGGTTGGTGCAGAAGAATATTCCTGAAGCTCTGATGACAAATAGATGGATGAAAGAATAACATGTGGGTATAAAGCAGAAAAGTAAGACTGGTACTTTCTTGCGATGAACGATTTGCACGAAAACATATCTGCCACGAATCCTATCTTTTTATGGAAACGGTTCTGGGTTCACATGTAGCAAACCTAGTCTTTAAAGAAAAAAACAACAAAGGAAGCATAATTTGGACATTTTGCTTGAATGAGGTCATTGGAGCTCGGAAGGGAAAGACACCAACAGCGTTTAAGGGGCTGGGGTGTTAGCTACAGTCTCCTCCTCCTCCATTCTGCATTTCACTGCAAAGAAACGAAAGAGAAAGTCAGGGTTGATTTCCACGCCTAGGCAGACCTGTCATTTGGAAATCTTCGACGTGTGGACAAGGCTAGTTGGACCGAAACCCACAGAGCGACTATGGCTTTGGCCCCATGGACCCACCGGGAAAACACAAGGGCTTTGTGCTCCGAGGGCAGCACCTGGTTTCCAAACCCATTCACGTGACGTGCATGGCCACCCGTAATTCAGTTCAGAAGAAGGTCAGAGTGTGCTTTGCGGGTCGGGGGAACTGAAGGAAGTTTTGCAGATGATGATGACAGATTCCAGGCTCTTGGCTCAACCCAGTCTGTCACCACTCACCCTGTTCCCCGCCCCCCCCCAACATTAAAAACTCAGGATGGTTCTGGGGTCGACACAAGGTCGAAAGAATCTTTTCTAGTGTTTCATGGTCCCGATGAGAATGTGATCTCGGTGATTTCCTGAGTCAGGCAAACAGGAAAGTGAGCTGAACACAGAGCACGGCGCTATTTGTAAGGGAAATGGTCCCCAGAGCTAAAATGTGGAGCCCCAGTTCCCTGGGTAGGGGGTGGGGTCCTTTTGGAAAGACCCACTTTTTTCAAATGTCTGCTTCTAGTGTCCAAGTGCTTGGTGGGACACCAGTGCCTGAAGCGGAGATTCTGAGCGAGGTCTCGGCTCTGGTTACTTGGGGAGCCGTGTTCTGAGCAGAAAGGACAGTGGAGGTTGTTACGTGTAGGGCACAGCTTTCAGTCGAGCCTGGACCTGGTCCTGATGTCCTCGTGCCCACGGGCACACACTGGCCACACCACCCAAGCACAGGGCGAGGTGCAGACACCACGTGCAGTGCAGTCCTTTCCCGACAGAAGCGGCCTGAAGGCTTCCAGCAGCACAAACCAGCCCAGCCTTTTGAAACTCGGGCCACGCCAAGGCTGCCCAAAGCTTCCTGGACCTGGTTTACTCAAAGAAAAGTCAACTCCCAAATCTTCAGTGCTCACGCGTGGACTTGTAATCGTGGGGTTTCGATCGGTCCCCCTTCCGACCTCTCCCCATCCTGGCCTTGCCCAGCGTGTGAAATTCCCCAGGTGCCAAATAAGGAGGCAAGTTGAAATGCTGACATTCCCCAGACTCTCCCCAATTTGATAACTATCAACATTGATGTCGCTTTGTGAAGCACTGATAATTGCATTGATAACTCAAACCACAAAAGTATCTTTAACACCTGGAGCCTGTGATCATGGGAAAATTTAAACCATTTTTCGACGTGTGTACTTTTGTTCCATATTTATGGAGGCTACAGGGGTGGTCACAGTCAGGCCCCTATCGAGGGTGACAGTTAACGACCCTTCACAGATAACGGCGCACCCACCACACCCACCTCGCAGGCCTCCTCCCCACACCCCGCCCATCCGTGACGGCATCCGGGATGTGGCTATTTAGCCACGGCCTGGGGTGGTGGGGTCCTGATCCGTAGCATTTGCCAACGTCCACAGCGAGTTCCAAGCTGCCATCCTGACGACAGAGTCAGGGAGAGGCGCACACAGCTGGGGGCAGGGGCAGCTCAGCACACAGCTGCTCTGGTTCCCCATGGGACAGTATTCAGAGAGACTCAGGTATGGTTGGGGGGCCAGCAGCCTTTGCATCACTGGGAACCGGTTAGAAATGCAAATCCGGGGGCCCACCGCCAGACCCACAGAATCAAGCTGCCAGTGCAGCCCATCCGTGTGTGCGCTAGTTCAAGTTTTAGAGCTCCTGACTACTGGTTCTCTGTCCTGGCTGCATTTAAGAGTCGCCCGGGCAGCTTCGGAAGCCACTGGTGCCTGGGTCTCACCCCAGAAATTCTGATGTAATTGGCCCGTGCATCCATCCGTGTGTTCAAAGCTCCCGGGTGTCGCTCACCTGTCCCAGGGTTGAGAAGCACAAATCATGGTTGGAGTCCCTCTAAAGAAACGACCTTAAAGACCCTCAGAAGAGTTATCAGTGTCTCAAAATTTAAGCCACTGGAATGAATGACATTCTCTCTGACCCAGCACTGGCAGACAGACGCTGGGGCTCAAGTGTGGACGGAAGGAAGGCGTGGCTTCCGGGAGGGGTCTCCAGCCCTCGGGTTTTCTGGTTCCTCAGCTCGACCTGAAGGAAGAATCCACCTACAAGCCTTTGGCCCAGTATTTTCACCAGTTCCTGTCCACACCTTCATATCGTCTTACCCACCCCCTACCTACACTTTGACCTGGGAAAAAGCCCTTATTATCTTTTCCAGATCATTACACAAACGTCTTGAGGGAGGCGAGTGGAAGGGATGCTAGGGACACTCCTTCAAATTAGAGTCAAGGGACCATCTAGAGTTAACGGACTGGAAATAATCGTGGACATGGTCACCTGGGGGACTCTGAACATTCCCAACCCCCAGCCCCACCCTAGCCAAGCAAGTCAGAATCTGGATGGGGGCCGTCCGCGGGTGCTGCCACCCTGGAAACCCGGCATTATCGCGTGACACTGAGTGTGCACGTGCCCTGCGATGCAGCCACTCTATTCCTGTATCTGTCCCCTGGATAAAGGAACCGTGGTCGCCTCGAACAGTGAGCACACAGCAGCGAACGCCAATTTCAATTAGCTGACGGAAAGGTGCAAAGCGTGGAATGGTACCTACTGTGTGACTCTATTTATAGCATGTGCTGACAGGCGCTCTATTTCCTTAACTGGGATGGTGGTCACGAGAGTGCTTTCCAGTTACGCGTTGTTTAGAGTCACTACTGTATGAATATTTCAGCACTCCCCCCCCAAAAAAAAAGGTGAAAAGAAATACAAATGGTAATGATATTACTTGAAATTATAAAGTCAACCAATAAAGGAACGGCAAAGAGAGACTTCATTGCTTTGGGAGGGTGGGGATGGGTTGTAAGTGAACCCGTCATCTGTCATAGCAGGAAACCAGGGGATAATGTCTACAAGCTTATCCGTCTGTCGGCGACCACCCAGAGAAGCAGCTGAGAGTTCAGAGAGACTGCAGTAGGAGAGGGCAACACAGACAGCAGGCGATGCTCCTTCTGTCCTCCTATTTTATCCTCTGTGTCTTACCCCAGGAACCATAGCGAGGGTCACTTTGCTACTAGAAACTAAGAAGCAGATGCAGTCTCCCTGGTGGTTTTCCTGCTGGTCTTGGCAGGACAGAGCCCTGCACAGGTAGGCAGGGACTCAGCGAAAGGGGCGGGGGAGCGGCAGGCAGGCTGCGTTTCCACCTGAGCTCAGCGCCGTCCTGTGCTCGCGCTTGGCTCCCCACACCACCAGGCAGATGCCTCCTGCCCCTGCACTGCCCTTGTCCCCGTGGCAGGCTGGTGCGCAGCCAGTTCCGGAAGGGCTGGGGGAGTGGAAAATCCCGGGGAGATGCGCCAGCCCTTCAGCTTCAATTAAAGGCAATGTGACAAGAAAGGTCCCGCATACCAATGAGACTCGCTGCCAGGGTCCCTGGGCCTCTCCAGTTCCAGTCAGTGATGGAGCGGAGAACTCGGGGGTGGTCAGAGGGGCTGTCTCAGGCTGGGGACGTGGGGAGGAAATTCAGGGGCCACAGGGCCACCTGGCCACTCATTTGGTGTTGCCCAGATGTGGCCTCCACATAAAGGATCACCTGGGCAAATACAGATTCCTGGGCCCCTCGCCCACCCAGGCCTTTAGAATCGGAACCTCTAGGAGTGAGGCCTGGGGGTCAGCATCCCCCATCCCCTCCACCTCCGAGCTTTGAGGGATGGTTGTGATGTGACAAGTCTGGGAAAGAGCTCTGTGTCACTGAGCCATCACTCAGTGCCAGCTTCCTGAGGGCCCGGGTCTGAGAACGGCCCGGCCTCCTAAGGGCGCTGGGAAGAGCAAACCAGACAGGCCTGCAAGATGCTCAGCACGGACCCGGCCCAGAGCTAGGCACTCAGTGAATACCAGCTATGATTATTTTTCGGGCATAGGCTTTGACCTCAGGGAATCACAGTCCAGAGGGGGACGCAGAAAAACAAAGGGGATTGTAAGAACCAAGAGACGTTCATACACCACAGAGAGGTGATACTTCAGCGTTCACCCATCACACAGCTACGGACCCGAAACAGTGCTGGGTCCTGAGTTACAGAGACGACACCGGTTCACACTCTCAAGGCAGCAATTTATATATAAGAAGCCTTGAAAAATAAGAAGCCTTAATGTTTCATCCCATTAGCACCCAGTTTCTAAGATTCCGGGGAAAGAAAAAGCAAGCACTCCTAGGGTCTATCCTGAGCCCTTTACACATAAGACGTGATACCAGGTAAGTGCTGTCCTTTTCCCCGTCTTACAGATGAGGAGACTGAGGCACAGACAGGCTACACAACTTGCCTGAGGTCACTGGGGGCTGTCTGGCTCCCTCATTCATGCTCTTAACCTCGACAGGGTCAGTGTTGCTTCCACAACGGTTTCTCACCTAGCAGGTGAAGGTTTCTGTAATCCAAGATACGACCACGACGCATGCAGACGAAGGTGCATCACTTACCACATAAACAGTGTGCGAACAACCTAAATGCCTAGCCATCGGGGCGTGACCGGGTACCTGATCAGTTATGAACTTGGTAACATCATAACGCAGCCATTAAAGAGGTGATGCTTTTGCAAAGTTTGAAGGCACGGGGAGAAATGCCAAGGAACGGGGAAAACACAGTGGGGCACATTTCCTGGAAAGTGGAACGATGCGAATTTGAAAACTGAAATTTGAATCTAAAAGTCAGTGTCCCCCAGGGGGGCCTGGACAGTTCGGGGAGACCGAGGCTTCTGTCCGTGTCGGAAGCCAACCACGATGACGTCTCTCTGACGATAAGGTAGAAACCCGGTTCTTTCATGTAGTGATTCCTGGCCCCCCTTTCCCTCTTTCCTTTCTGCAAACAGAATTTTTTCAGAGAACAGTGATTCCTATGTGACGTTCAATCCTGGGTAAAGTCTTTGTAGTACGTCCTTGAAATGTGATTGCCCTGTATCACATTCGTTCCCCCTAAAATTGTACTCATTGCCTCAACCAGGTTATGGCCCAGCATCTCGACTGTGTTTAACAGAAACAAAAACTAAACATGGATACAATGATTGAAAGGAAATGGGTGAATTGTTTTTTTTCCTAAATGTCTACAATATACGTGTATTGCTATGCAATTGGGAAAAACTCTCTGAACGAATTCTCAGAAAATATATGCGACAGAAGAAAAAAAGACTGTCAGGGAATGGACCGCTACACAGCCTCACTGCAATCAGTCACAGCCCAAAGATGGGGAAAGGCAGGAAGGTTAAGACATGGGGTCACAGGGCCCATCAGAAGCCGCGGGAGCCCCGGAGGAACTGACCGCCCAGTCGTCAGACCCAGCGCGGGGAGACCCTGAGAAGGGACCCACCCAAAGGTGAAACTGTCTCAGGTGAGGTGACCATTCCAAACAATATTAATGACACGTTTGCTGGGAGAAGTTTCTGGAGAATTGCTAGAAAAATGATCCCCCCTCAGTTTGCTTGCTCATGGGAGGGCAGACTTCAGGATCAGGTAGGCCCGGTATTCAAAGCCTGGTTCTGCCATATGATAGCTGGGTGACCCCCACCTCTAGCCTCCATTTCCTCACGTGAACTATAAGTATAATGAGTAACTTGACCTCATGGAGTCCTTACGAAGAGTAAAGGAGATGAAGTATTCTGAGTGCCTGGAGCAGGGGCTGCTGCATAGTAGGTGCTCAACAAATGTGACTTCCTTTCCCCGAGGGGACTGTCGAAATGTAAGCTGAAAAGCTGTCCAGGACTTCACTGGGCATCTTCTAAGATTCGTAACACGTCCCTCCTCTGAAAGGTATTTACCTTGCAAGCTCGGCTCTCAAACACAGCCAGGAACTTGCCAGTAAGCAGCAGGAGCGGACGGCGACGTCCTGGCATGTGTGCCCCTCCCTGTGTTTAGTCCTCTCCCACAGCAGCTGTGCTCGTTCTCTAACCATCATTCCGGCAAGCTGGGCTACCAGATATCCCGAGACCGGACCTGAGCGTAGGAATGAAGCGGGGTCCCGATGGCTGAGAAGCACACAGACAGTTGTGCATCATCGTTCGTCACCGAGGAAATCAAAGCCACTACGCACCCACCGGGGTGGCTAACGTGAGAAAGACTCGTGGTACGAAGTGTTGGCAAGGAGGTAGGGCAACTGGAACACTTATGAGTCGCCAGTGGGAACGTGGAATGGTGCGTCCACGTCAGAAATGATGTGCCAGCATTTCTAAAATTAAATATATGTACCGGGATACTGTCAGACCCATCTGACTCCTGGGCAATCTGCAACTGAAGCATTTCCATCCACCGAAAAACATATACAAGAACGAGCGCAATAGCGCTTTTTTTCTTAATAGCCCCAAGTGTCCACCAGTAAGTGAACAGATACACAAATTGTGATCATATTCACACACAAGACTACAAAGCAGTGAAAAAGAGCCAACTGCTGCCGCCCTCACCTATGTGGCGACTCTCCCAGACACGAGGTTCAGCCAAAGACGCCAGGCACGGAGGGGCCATCCTGAGCTTTCCATGCATATGAAGTCTGAGGATGGTGGTGACGCTGGTAGCCGATGCGGACAGAAGCCAAAAGAGACTCTGCCTTGGGGTCAGGGGTTACTGACTGGGCAGCGGCCTGAGGGGGTGCTGGACACGCTCTTCATCTCGAATTGGGGGGGCGGCTGGTCAGGTTGGGGGCTACACATACAGGAGCTCACTGAGCTGCACTTAGGACCAGTGCACCCCTCAGTACGTAAGTGGTACCTCGGTAACAAAGGAAACAAAGCAAAATTGGAAAAATGGGGAGGTAGAGAACAGACACCAAGATCTGAGGACGTTTCATGCAGATCCAGGCCAAAGAGTCGTGGGAAGCTCAGCCTTCCTGGAGGGCACCTCACGTGCTCTGTAGACAATCTCCCATAATTCATCAGGACATGCGCACTTACCGAGTATAGGACTTGGTGCTCATCTATCATCTCAGTTAATTCCCCAGCCACTCTGGAGGCAGATGCTATCATTCCTGTTTTGTTAACGAGGAAATTAAGGCTCAGAGATGCCAAGCAACGTGCCCAAGATCACAGAGCTAAGTGAATGGCCGCACCAAGGTTCTAAGCCTGATCTGTCTAAGTCCGAAATCCGTGGTCTTCACCATCACGTCACAGCCAGCCAGAGTAAGGACCGGGGCCCTGGTCACGACCCAGAATGATCCAATGGACCGTAAGTCATGTTCCCTACCTTCCAGTTAGGAAGGGAGGGGAGTGTATCGTTTATATTACCGAGGTTTTATTTCTTTTCTGTTTTACCGAATTTTCCAAATAAGAGTATTTTTCCATATGTATTCCAAAAGCAATACATAATCGTTATAGCAAAGTGGGAGAATACAGAAAAAGTATGAAAAAAAACTCCATGTCCCCCACTGGAAGAAATCATAGAAGATCTCCTTTCTCACAAGAACTAAATGTTGACATTCGGGGGTGGGTGTCAGCAGTCTGGTGAGTTGACCCCCCCTTTCTGGACAGTGCCAGATACTGGGCTGCAAGGTCACTGTGGGGAAAGTCGAGCTGACTTGGAAGCCACCAGGCACTGGGGCGAATGTGACAGTCTCAAATGTGTGGCAAATGTGACAGCCTCAAATGTGTAACAGTGACAGCAAAGCCTCGTTGGAGGCAGGATGTTTTAATATCGATAAGGAAAGCTGAGGGGGAGGCAGCCAGCAAAGCAAAGCCAGCAGCAGGGCCATCGGAGCAGCGTGCGGGGGCTCAGAGCACCCCTGGAGCCTGAGCCGGCAGGCTCTGAACGCCGTCATCATTTACCAACGGGGAGATGCGGCCTCAGCTCCTTCCTCCATCAAATGGGGGCAGTCAGACCTTCGTCTCGGGAGAGTGCAAGGATGAAGTGCAATGGCACCGACTGCCTGGCACACGGCACAGGCTCAATAAAACCAGGTCTTAAAAGTGCAAGTAACGCGGTGACTGTAGAAAACCTGGGAACCAGGCTACTTTCAGACAAATACTTAAACACATTTTCTTCAAATCATGGAGGTAAGCGTCAAGTGCTATTCATGTGTTTTCTGTCTATTCAGATAGTCTCGCTATGTCTCCATTGACGAGGGAAGAAGGTCCAGTTCTCAGGCAGCCAAATTGCATCGACCCTGGAGTCCTAGCACAGCAGTTTCAACAGCCACCGTCTACTAGGATACCTTTCAAAATTCTGCGTCTTCAAAAGCCTGGAGAGTCAGGCGTGTGAATGAAGAAAGGCGACCTCCGTCAGCCGTGTGTTAGGACTTTTTAAAACATTTATCTCTGCATTCCCAGCTGCTGCGGCCAAGACTGAGCCTAGAAATATCCCAGGCATTCTGAATGAGCCGGGGTATAAACAGCTCTCATCCCGTTCAGAGCGGCAGACGCTCTGGACATTACATGTTGCCTGTAAGTGAAATGGAAACAAATCCTCCAGTTTATTTTTAAACAGCTCCTGTAACAAGTTAATACCTAATTGGGAAATTGCTTCAATCTGGGCTGTGGGAGTGGGGTATTCACTCATTATCTTGGTGGTTGGCGGGGAATCCAGGGCAGACGGGGCTCAAGTCAAGAAACCCCAAGGACTAAGGAACCAAGCTGATCAAATGTTAATAGAACAGGGTGGGAACTAATATTCCAAGCGTTTCAACTACAGACTGTTTGCCCCCGCCCCCCCCCCCCCCGTGTGCTGGAAAGAAAATGTGAATATTTTCAAACACTGGCTTTGGTGAGAAACATACCTCCAAACAAAACCACTCGGTAGAAAGGATCACTCTTCTCATCTATGTCACTCCTACCCCATAAATGTCTCCCAAATCGCTCCCCTTCTGTCCCCTGCCACCACCAGGTCGCCCGACTCATCCCTACCTGCAGACACACTCCTCCTTCTGTAAAGCCCGCCTGACCCGCTGCCCAGCACAAGCCTCAGGGTCAAGTCCAAAGTCTTGAACAAGGCCCCTGAGGGCCCTGCTCTCTCGGCTCCCCCATCACCTCACCTCCTGCTTCTCCCTCAGGCCTTCTTTCGGCCCCCCTTCCAGGCTCAGGGGCCCTGCCTTGGCCCTCCCCTCTTCCGGGAAAGCCCTTTCTGCCACTCACATCTCCTTAACTCCTGGCTCATTTCCAATCGCAGCCTAGGGGCACCTATTTCAACAGTCGCGCAGCACCCTGCACTTCCTTGGAATATTCCCTGCAGCTTGTAATCACGCGTTCTTAGGATCGCGGGAACAGCGTCCAGCTTTCCCACTAGACTTTGAGTTTCCAGTACAGCCAGGCGTGGCTTAGGTCTCCACTGTACCCCAGGACCTGGCAGGTCTGGACCCAGCCCGGGGCAGGTGCTCAGTCAGTCTCTGTTGGACCAATGAAGGAAACTGCACTCTAGCTTCCTTTGTAAGTTCCAAGCCCTCTCTGTCTGCCTGCAGGCTGTTCAAAGGACACACATCCTTTCCAGCAATATAAAACCTGCTCCAGTTCAGTGGGGACGCCCAGACTTTAGCGTCTCTGTGAAGGGACTAGCACCTTCATTTTTCAGATGAGAACACTGAGGATCAGAAAGGTTAGTGACTTGACTAAGTTGCAAACGTGGGATGTGACCCCTCGTTTGTCTGTGCCCTGTTCTACCGCTTTTAGGGAATTGCGGCCAAAGTCTTGAATTCAAAGGTAGTGCTTTCAGAATGAGATGTATGAATTTAAGTTCAGAAGTTCAAGTCGCTTCCTATGATGACAGGTCCATCCGTGGCCACGGAAGTGGATGGATCATGTGGGAGGAGGTGAATCTGACCAGGGTGACGTGGTCAAGGAAGAAAACAACCATGTTGGTGGATGAGTTAATCACAGGTGCACCGGACAAGCTCAGCCTGACATCAGGGCTTGGGACGAAGGGCAAACTATGTTAGGTAACAGAGCTTTCAAAGGGAAACCGACGTGTGACATTGGAAAAGATATTTGACATCTCTAATAGAAAAGAGCAAATTAGAAAACAATAGGGCATGATTGTTCACCAGTTTCATAAACATTAAAGTACTGATAATATTCAGCACTGCGGACTGAGTAGGCAAGCAGATATTCTTATTAATATATATGCCTGAAGGGAATGCTACCGTGTTTCCCCGAAAATAAGACTGAGCCGGACCATCAGCTCTAAAATTAATGTTAAGACCCGGTATTACATTATGTTATATTATATTACATTATATTATATTATATATTATACCCAGTCTTATATTAAAATAAGACTAGGTCTATACATTAATTTTTGCTCCAAAAGACGCATTAGAGCTGATGGTCTGGCTAGGTCTTATTTTTGGGGAAACACGGTACTATCGTTTTGGTTAGAGATTTGTAAATATGTATCAATTCTCCCATCCCACTTTTGAGAAGCTGTTCTGCAGGAAATAGTTACCATGTACATGGCCAAATGCACAAATCTGTTTATTGCAGTGTTATTCATAGTGTTAAAAACACTGGTCGCAAAGTATCTATTAATAAAGGGATGGTGCATCCTCGGCATGTAATGATGTGCTTCTATTCAAAAGATCAATTTAGAAACAACAACTAAAAAGTTAGTGTTTTTCAATATGTAAAAATATCTCCAATAGCTGCACAAGTGAAATTAAATTCTCTTAGGAACGAAGGCAGGCACAGCAGCAATATTTATAATGGCAAAATTTAGAAAGAAGCGTCCAATAAAGAACTAACTACATTATGTAGCTAATCATATGCAAAATAAATTCAAACTATAGGGAGATGTGTTTATGATATACAGCTGGGTGAAGAAAGCAGGGACACATGAAAAGCATCATTTTTGGAGTATGATCTCACTTAAGTAAAATTAAAGAGAGAGACGTATTTTCAAAAACATTGACAAGAAAGAGGACAGCTGGAAATTTAAAGGCCCAGAACAGCCAAAATAATCTTGGGGGCAAAGAAAGTTGGAAGACTCACACTTCCCGATTTCAACACTTACTATAAAGCGAAAGTACAGTGGTACTATGTGTACGGGCCTAAGACAGACGTATATTATAGATCAATGGGATGGAATTGAAAGTCTAGAAATAAATCCTCACGTTTACGATCGCCTGATTTTCCACAAGGGTGCCAAGATCATTCAATGGGGAAAGACCTGTTTCTTCAACAGAAGCTGATGGACAGCTGGACATCCACATGAAGAGAATGGCGTCGGACCTATACCTTACACCACATACAAAAAATGGACTCAAAATGGGTCAAAGACCTAAACACGAGAGCACCAAAATCATAAAACTCAGGAAAAAAAAGACAATCTTCGTGGCCTTGGATTAAGCAGTGGTGTCTCAGATATGACGCCCAAAGCACAAAGCAACACATGAAAAAATAAACTGGACATCATCAAAATGAAAAAATTCTTGTGCTTCAAAGACACCACGGAAGTGAAAAGACAACCCAAGAAACTGCAGGTCGTATTCGTCTATCTGATAAGAGAGTTGTGTCTAGAATATATAAAGCACCCTTACAATTCAACAATGAAAAGACAATCGAATTCAAATGGGCAAAGGATCTGAATAGACACGTCTCCAAAGAAGACACACGAATGGATAATCTGCACATGAAAAGATGCCCACCACCCTTAGGTGTTAGGGACCCATGAATCAAACCACAATGAGACACCACTTCACACACCCTAGGATGGCTGTAATCCCACAGGCTGAATAACAAGTGTTGGAGAGGATGCGCAGAAATTGGAACCCTCTTTCTCCGCCGGGAGGAATGTGAAATGGTTCAGCCACTGAAAATAGTCTGGCAGTTATTCAAACAGCTGAACCCAGAGCTGCCACAGGACCCAGCAATTGTATTCCTAGCTATGTACCTAAGAACAATGAAAACATGTCCACACAAAACCTGTCCACGAATGTTCACAGCAGTATTATTCACAACAGCCAAAAAGCAGAAACGTCTCAAATGTCCCCAGCTGATGACTGGACGGATGAGATGTGACACGTCCCTATGACGGATTATTACTCAGCCGTGGTATGGACTGAACTGTGTCCCCGTCAAATTCATTGACGCCCTAACCCCATCGTGTGATGGTACAAAAGAGAGAGGGCCTGGTGGAGGCCGGGAAGGTCGATGAGGTCACAGGGTGGAGCCCTGATCCAACAGAACTGGTGCCCGTGTAAGAAGAGGAAGAGACACCGGAGCTCTCCCTCCACCTAGTGAGGACACAGCCTGAAGGCAGCCGTCTGCAAGCCAGGAGGGGAGCCCTCACCGGGACCCACCCTGCCGGCACCTTCATCTCGGACGTCCAGCCTCCAGAACTGTGAGAAATAGATGTCTGCTCGTTAAGCCCGTCCACTGCCCTCTCAGTCTATGGTACTTTGTTATGGCAGCCCGAGCTGATGAACACAAGCCATAAAAAGAAATGAAGTACATATGGTAAGTGCTGCAACATGGATCAACCTTGAAAACATCGTGCTAAGTGAAATAGAACAGTCACCACGGTCAACCTGCAGAGTCAGAAAGTAGATTAGTGGCTGTTTGGGGCTGGAAGGAATGGGGGTCTTGGGAGTTATCGCGAAGGGGAGTAGGGTTTCTCCGGGGGAGTGACGAAAATGTGCGAAAATTGATTGTAGTGATGGTTGAAAATTCTGCGAATTGACTGAAAGCCACTGAATTGTACACTTGGAAGTGTATGATATATGAATGATATCTCACTAAAGCTTTTTTTTTTTAAAAAAAAAAAAAAAGAAAGGTGACATTTCAGTAGTGGTCATCTCTGGGTGGTGAGACTCACACTTACCTACTTTTGGGTTCAATTTTCCACAAAGGGCAAATATTACTTTTCTAACCCGTTAAGAAGAAAGTTATCTTTTAAAATTGTTAAAACAAATGCTAGCAGCATTCTCCTTTTCTACAAAACCAATAAAACTCCCACGTCTGTAAGAGTCGGCTGCATCCTAACAACTCCCCCTGGGCCAGGCTTCTCAGGGTTCAACGTTCTTTCATATACATTATCTCACATGAGCTTCGCAATCTCTGTGTCGTAAACAAGGCAAATGCCTGTTTTCTTGCTGGATATATTTATATCCTGCTTCCTCCCTAAAAGGATCTGAGATCATTGTACAACAAAATATAGTTAACAAAAATAGGAAAAAGAAAACTAAGTCCAAAGATAAATGGAGAATTTAGACGCGCTAACCAGAAGAGTCAATACGTTGCTGCAAACGAGCTTGAAGTTGGACTCGGAGGTTCCCGGCAGGCAAGGCAAAAAGGGAAAGTTAGGGAAGAAGCAAACCATTTCCCCAAAGGAAGCACCACTTTTTCCCGGCACCATTTGCTAGATTACATTTTTCATACGGGATTTATTCTTATAAAAAGATTTAATCTGGAGTTTGGGCCAAACAATCTTGGTACAGAAGATGCTGAACTACATTTAATATGGCTGTTTCCTAGAGCTCTCCTGGTTTTGTAAGCCAAAGAAATACCACTTTGGCAAATTCCAGTAAAATCCAAGATCACAGGATCCAACTTGATAATAGGACCTAGTCCAGTGGTTTTCATGTATTTAAACTGCCACCTATGAAAAGAAATAAGAAATACAATTTGCATTGCTTGCAGTACACAAACACACACACCTGAGACAAAAGCGTCATCAGTTGGCATTTACCTTACTATGAGAAATACATACTGATGTTTCCTATCTCTATTTCGTTTTTAAAATGCTGTGGCAACCCACTAATTGACTTCACCGTCCACAGTGGGGAAAAAACATGATGCAAACACTGTATGGTTTAGAGTAGTTACTGATCATTGTTGAGCACCTAATGGGTATGAGTCATGTTCCAGGCATGGTTTCTACTGTACAGAC
Organism: Rhinolophus ferrumequinum; assembly: GCF_004115265.2. Taxonomy (NCBI): domain Eukaryota; kingdom Metazoa; phylum Chordata; class Mammalia; order Chiroptera; family Rhinolophidae; genus Rhinolophus; species Rhinolophus ferrumequinum. Next base: position 15,620,107 of record NW_022680357.1, on the reverse strand, counting down.
GAAGGAACTGGAGCAGAGAGAGGTTAAGCAACTTGCTCGAGGTCACACAGCCAGTAAGAATTTGGAGGCGAGCATTAGCTCACGTCTTTTGAATTCAAATAACCTCGATTCTCAGGTGGGCTTTCAGAGCAGTGCTAATTTCATTTCACAGTTAAAAGAGGGTAGATCAGGAAGGTTAAGTGCCTTACTCAAAGACACACAGCTAGGAAGCTTCCAGGCAGGGTCTGAATGGAGATCTTGGGGCTCCAAGTCCAGGACTCTCTGCCCTTATTAGCTGTTCACTCTGGACAACGTCAAATGTCACTTTGGAACCTAGTTGGTCGATACAGCAAACTGTTCATTATTAGTGACGGTGTGGTGGGTAAGTTGGTTTGATCTCTTGATACGCCTCCGTATTTTCATAGTGAGACGGTATTACTTCGACAAGGGGATGATTTTAAAATTATTTTCAAAGGCAATCAGTCTGTCCTTCACATCAAGCCTTCATCTCCCGGCACCTTTAAAATTTTCCATGTCCTGGACTAATGAGAGTTGAATCTGAAAGTTGGCAAGACACTTCAGCCCTCAGAGCCTATATTTAGACCCTACGGGTGAATGCCATGCGTCAACACAGTTGGCCCGGCCCTCAGAGAGAAGGTGGCACACAGACGGGCGGGACCGATGCCCTGTAAGCCAGGCTAACAGGCAGAGGGGACGTATGCTTCATGCCCCCAGCCATTTAACCAGGTTGAAGCCGGATGGATTTCCCACAAAACCCACCACCACCAGGTTCCTCCAGAGCATTTTAACGCCATAAAGAACATCTGTGCGTTGCGGTATAATAAGTTGGGGAAGAGGAAGGGCTGTGCAGTGAAGCCACCTGGCTCTGCTACTTGCTTGCTGTGTGGCCCGAGGCACACCATTGAACCTCTCTGTGCCTCAGTTTCTTCCTCCGTAAAAGCCTGAGTCACTGCTGAGGAAGGGTTTGGAACAGCGCTTGGTGCCTGCCTCACTGTAAGCAAGCAGCGCATGTGAACAATCTCTTAATATTTTAAGAAAATATGAGTAATCAAAAAAGAAAACTAACCACCTGCATTTCTATTCTAGGGAGAAAAAAAATCCACAAAAAATAGGCAGAAATAAATGAGCCCATCAATTGCCGACCTCCATTACTAGAGGTAATCACTATTAGCATTTGGTAGGCTTATTCTGGTAGGCTTTTTGTCTTTGCCCGTTTTTATATTCTGGGTAAGCATATATTTTCCGTTTGTTTGTTTGCTTGGAACCCGCTCTGTTTCTTTTAGATTGTCTACAGAGTGTTTACCAAGCTGGGTGCTTTGGGAAAGGGACTGTGCGACACAGATTCATTCCTTCCGTTGACAATTATTTCCTGAACAACCACCACACGCTGGGCACTGTTCAAGGTGCTAAGGACGGAGCAGTGAACAAAACAAGAAGGGAAAATGGCCCTGCGGTCCCAGAGCTTCCAATGCAGTCACACAGACAGTAAAATAAGCCGGTCAAATCCTGGGAGCTTCAAAAGAATTAAACACTTAAAAAATAGTCATGGGTGACTACATATAATAATAGAACTGATGAGATCACGTGGTCACAGGCATCTCGGAAGTGACACAGCGATTACAACGTAACCGAAGCCCTACATGCAGACCCTGTGACACCCCCAGCAAACGTGGCAGCCAGCCCTCTGTCATCACGGCCGTTTCTTCAGTTCTCCAAGGCTGCAGAGAAGACGTGGCACCCACAGCAACTTTCTGGTCTATGCCCCCCGATGTGGCATGTTGTGATAAAGCTTTGGGAGCGGTCATTTCTTTCTGAATCGCCCGGTAGAGAACGTGTTAGATGAGGGCGAGCCGCGGCCAGGGATGGGGCAGCCTGGAGCTCAGGGAGGACCCACTGCTGAGGGGAGGGGATTTTAACCAGAGCAGGACGGAGGTGAAGGAGGAAGCCATGAGGGAAGCCGGGGTCTGTGCCTTCATGTATTTACTCCCCATTTCTACAACTGTGGCCGAAGACACATAAAATTGACCATCTTAGCCATTTTCAGTGGACAGTTCAGTGGCATTAAGTGCTTTCAAACTGCCGTGCAGCCATCACCACGGGTCGTCGCCAGAACTGTTCATCTTGCAAAACTGGAACTCTGTCCCCATTAAACACTGACTCCCGGTTCCCCTCCCGCAGCCCCGGCAGCCACCATTCTACTTCCTGTCTCTATGAACGTGACTGCTCTACGTACCCAGGCACATGGGATCCCACAGTATTTGTCTTTTTGTGACCGGCTCATTTCACTTAGCATAATGCCCTCCAGGTTTCTGCAGGTTCCACGTGTGTCAGCACTTCCTTCTCCGGCTGAGTGGTGTTCCACTGTATGGAGAGACCACACGTGGCTCATCCATCCATCCTTCCACGGACATTGGGTCACTTCCGCCTGTTGGCTGCTGTGAATGAGGCTGCGGTTATGAATACCTGTGTACAAATATCTCGCTGAAGACTCGGCTTCATTTTTCATCTACACCCCGACATGGAACTGCTGGATCACGTGGTGATGCCATTTTTAATTTTTCTAAAGAACCGCTTTCTCGGCACCATTTTACATTCCCACCAACAGGGCACAAGGGTTCCAGTCTCTCCACATCCTTGCCAACATTATTTTCTGGTTTTGGATAGCATCCCCCTCATGGGTGTGAGGCCGTCTGTGCCTCCATCTTTATTTGCCCTGTGACAGCTTTATCGAGATGTAAGTTCCACACCAAACAATTCACCTAAAGCACATAATTCAGAGGCTGCCCCCCTCCACGCTCCCTGGATGACTTCGTCCCGGGGTCGGAGCATCTGGGGGCCCCAGATCCACGTGTCAGGGTGTCAGTGCAATGGTGTCACCAAGGCATCAACGACCTCCCCTGCTACCAAACCCACCACCTGGTTTGCTTCCTGCAGAGGGAGGGAAGGAGGGAAGGACCAGGTGGCTGGGACGCCTGCAGGGCATGGAGGGTGGGCCAGCGGGATTCTGAGAGTGTGTGTGTGGGGGGGGGGGGTTCACCTGAGGGGGCTGCAAGGCCTGGACGGGAATTGGAGATGGAAAGCCTAGGCGCACGGGAGGAGAACTTGAAGCGGCTGGGATTTAAAAGGAGGGCCTGGGGCAGCACAGAGCCGGGCTGACTTTGTTTTCCTCCAAACTCTCCTAAACACCCAACCCACTCTTCTCTCTTCACTCACATCTACAGGGTCCCAGTTACTCTCTGGCCCTCAGCTATACCCCCCAACCCTACCCCACCAACCACTCTCCCCCATAGAAGCCCAGGACGTTCCCCATCCATTGTTCTCTCCTTCAACCTTGAGGTCACACTCGCAAACCCAACAACCACCCAAACAACAGCAAGTCTCCCAAGGTTTGCATTTGCCTGAAATAGGCCTCTTGCCCAGGGGGGCAGGAGACAGACAGCAAACACCAACTGGATCTGCGGTTTCATGGGGAGTTCTAGGCTCACCCCTTCCATGTTTCAAAGGAGACAGCAAGGCCCATCGAGCCGGTAAACCTCCGAGCTGGGCCAGGCACTCAGATCCCCTGAACTTTAATCCAAATGAAATCGCATTAGTGAGAAGGGGCTCGTAAAGGAAGATTCTGAATCCAAAGCTATTACTGGGATCCTGCAGCTATTCCACAGAATTAGGATTTTGCCGATGTGGTCACGACACCTTCTCTACTGAGAGTAAACCCATGTAATCACTGTATCTGGCCTCTGTCCTGACGCGTCCTGCTCCATGTCCCCCAGCGAATACCAATCAGCAGCAGGACCCAAAACCACACTGAAGGTAAATTTCCTGGAATAAAAACTGTGCTTATTTCTCTTGACAGTTCGAGAAAAATATTACTGACTCCAGCCACCTGTTACTGACCATCCGCTTTGAGCCAGGGATCTACTTAATAGCAATCAGGGTATTATTTCATCTTATTTAATCCTCAGAGGAGCCCTGGGTGACACACCCTGATTGTTCCCATGTAACAGAGCAGAAAACTGGGCCGTGAGAGGCAGGACCCAGCTCTGTCGAACCCCGAAGCCAAAATTCTTAATAACATATATGAGCCACGTGGTGAACACTTACGTTACTAATACAAGTTACTGATCACTTATTATGGTGATTTGGGCACTACCCCAGCTCGTTTGAGCCTCACAAAAACCCGAGGGGGTAGTCACTCATATTCGTGTTTCCATTTTAGTGCTGTGCAAACTGAGTTAGACAGAGAGGTGAAGCGACCTGCCCAAGTGTACACAGTTGCTAAATGGGAAACTGAATCCAATCCGGTTCTATGAACCTTCCAGGAGTTTGTAGCTTTATTCAGATCCGGCAAAAGGCTTCTGCATCTAACTGCGAAGAAGAATGCTGGACAAGATGAAGGAATGACGCTGAGGACACGAGAGGCATCTACTTACATAAACTTAAATGTGCACTTAGGGACAGGTCGTCTCAAAAAGGAAGTCATCTTTCCTTTTACTTTTTAATCTCAGCAGAATAGTAGGGCGTCTTGGAGCATTTCCATAGAAGGCAAGTCCCCACTGTGCAGACTTTTGCAAATTTTAAATGAAAAGAAATGTATGAAAGCTGACGTCAGGAAAACATCCCCCACCTACGGGTGAAGCTTAAAAACAGAATTGATGGAAGTAATAGCAACGCATGAAGTCACTAGATTTCTGCTAATCAAATTTTAGTTTCCTTTGCCGGTTAAAATGGAGAAGGAAGTAAGGTTTGAGGGGATACGAGAGAAAAAAATCAAAATGAAAGCGACACCTTCGATTGACAGATACATTTCTTTCTGAAGAGGCATGATATTATCAAAGCAATGACCTCATTCAGAATTATTCCTGACACATAATCGTTCTCATTTTACCGGCAGGGAAAACGAACCACAAAGATTACAGCACCCACCCAAAGCTCCAGAGTTGCTCGGTGGCATTAGCACAAATTGACGCTTTGGGGTGACAATGTGGCGGTCACTATCTAAGCTCAGTATGTATGTTCCGGCCCTCTGACCCAGCAATTGCATTTCTAGGAATTTATCCTGGAGAAACACTTCGATAAGCAAGCAGGCATGTGTCTAGAAAAATGTCCATGGAAGCATTATTCCTGATACAAGCCAAAAGCCCATTCATAGGGATCGGGTGAAAGAAAGCATGGCAAGAGATCTATCGTTTTCATGGCACCACAAAACATAATGCGCCAAAGCCATGTATACTGACATGAAAAGATGTCAACGATACATTGCCGAGTGAAGAAAAAGCAAGTTTCAGTACACTGTATGTACTATGGTTGCACGTTTGTAAATACACGTGTGTATACGATTTATATTACATATTGATAAACGGAAGAAGAAACTCTGTGAGCAGACTCACTCACCAGTGGTTGTCTGGAAAATAAGGCACTGAAATTTGGTATTTTTTGTTATAAGATAGACTATATTTGTTAATCACAAAGGGTCACAGCCAGTGCCAGAACCCACCTCCTGAGTCCGGGGTAGAGTGCTCCCTGCACACGGGAGCGGTGGTGGGGGGAGAGCCCTCTTTGGTGGGGCAGCCCTTTCCCGCTTCTCATCTCTAGGTGGGCAGGGAATCTGCGAAGGAAAGAACACCCTCATCCATCTCCACTTAGCCTGCCTTCCTGCTCTCATGGAAACATGGTCATAAATCCTGCAGCTGTTGGATGGGGCACTCAGCCTCCCCTCCCCCCAAACCTCCCCTATTCCAGCGGCCTGTGGTCATTTCAGTGTGAGTGTGCAGGGTGGGAGGCATGGCCAGACACTGCCCACTATCCTGCCTGGGGGTCCCGGCACCCTGCTGGGAAGCTTTGCCCTGGGCCAACATACCCTAGTGGGCACACGGGTTACAATCACTGGACGACATGGCAGGAGGTGGCCTGAGGTTCCCTGGCCTCAGGCAGATCTGGGTTCCCATCTCTGCTTTCTGGCCCTATTGGCTGTGTGACCTTGTGATCGTCCCAGACTCAGTTTCCTCATCTGTACAATGGACACACACCCTTTCTCTCTCAGACAGCGGGTGTGAGGACTACAAGGAAACATATGGTGCCCAGGATAGTGTGTGGCCAGTGGCACATGCTCCATCAATCCCAGCTACTCCTGAGTTCCAGACATCCTTCTCTGCTCTAAGAACTAAGTTCCAGGGGCCCTCCCAAGGTCACACGCACGGGGTGTGGCCAAGACGAGGTGCTCATTTTAAAACTATCTTGAAAACCCAACCCTAATAGGTAAGATGTGTCATTACAATCCAAACTTACAGTTCTAGATTTAAAATCAGCAAAAGACATTTCTCTTGTTTCTACCCCCCACCCCCACCTCCAGGCAGGCTTTTATCTTTTCCCTCCAGAAGCAAATGTAAGAAACTCGTTATTGTCCTTAGAGAAAGGACAGTGTTCACTAGGTTGTGTCCTCTTTATGAGAGAAAAATCTCAGCTCCAGGAATAAGTGTGCTTCCGAGAAACTTTTTAAAGCTTGAGGACACAATGAACAATGTCACAATCCCATGTCCTTCGCTGCTGCCGCTTCTAGGAAGCTCAGAGCCATACTTCTACCTCCCACAGGAACATTTCCGACGTTATCACGCACATTGCAGAATGGATTAGGGGAGGGCCCAGTGTTTCCAAAACACTGGCATACCTTTGTTTCTTACGTACACTGTGAATTATGTAACAGACCCTATGTCCTTCTTTGCTTTGTCTCTAAAACATCTCTAGCGAGGATAGGCCTGGGAGCAAGCATTTTGCTTACTGCATTTTACTGGCTTTATTTTTCTCCCCGTACTCTTAATTTCTCCTTAACCAGATCACCACATTTACCTAAAACTGTTATGCATGAGCTTCTACCGCCACTACAAACCACTCTTGGAATGAGGTAGGAAATAAACAGGTAAACAAACAAAGGCACACAATCTAATCCCTTTAACAGTTCAACTTCCTTCACTCCCTTTCTTTAAAATATCAACAAGAAAGAGTATTTGCACACCTATAAAGAATACACATATGAGAAATGTAATCTGATTACACACACACACATATGTATGAAATGTAATCTGATGTTATGGAAACAATTTCTTGGTTTCTTTCTTCCTTCTCATACTAGATTTCCAAATAAAATATGGATATTCAATTACAAAGCACATTTGAAAGCAATTACTGACTATATAAAGCTAAAAATATGCTATTAATCAAGAAAGGATTTTGACCACATCTCAAAAATGTCTTAGGCATCTTCTTTTGGATTTTATTGGCTGTAATTCTTGTCACACACATTTTAAAATAATTCTTGCAACTGTCCCAATGGGTAGAGACTCGAGGATAACTTCACACCATTTCTGTCCTAGAAGAAATCCTGTTTGGGACGGCCTCTGACTCACTGTAACATGAGGCGGGCTATAAATGACCACGATTCTACCCTGACAGCTGACGCCACTCTCTCTCCCTCAGACCTCCTGTCTGCACCAAGGTTGCTCCAAGAAATGAACTTGGCCAAGATTATTCAGACTATAAATACCAGCACACGGTATGGATAAAATGGCATCCCCTCAAGAAACATATTATGTTTGTTTGCTGGATTTGTACAGAGATGAGTTTGTGGGTTTTTTTAGATGAAGTTGAAACACGATTTTTACTGGCAATCACTCCGCTTCTTTTTTTCTTTTTTTATTGCAAATCCAAAGGAGAACTAGCATATGTTTACCATTCATTTTCAAATGATTTCATCAGAGGTCACCTTGGCTGGGGAACTTATTTTCTAAACCTCCATGCCACCCAGATTCATAAGGTTTAAAACAGAGAGTAAGTCGGTTGTGCACGAGCTTAGCAAATGATTCAGCTCGGTGACACTTGCAGGGAACAGAAAGCTCTACTTTACTTGTGGCAGCAGGTCGTCCCCTGCGATTCTCAATTCAGCCCCTGCCGAGGGGCTTCCGTCAACACAAACACCCAAGAACCGGAAGCCCAGGTCCTAAGAAATGGACAAGCCATGCGCAGGGGGGTTGAGTCTGATGGGAGAATCCAAAAGTGTCTCATCCCTGAATCTCTTCTCGGGCATGTGTTAGAACAGTGAACACAGAAAGGGAGCATCTGGGCACTCCACTGGCCGTGTGTCCTTGGGCAAATCCCTTGATCTTCCTGGGCCTCTATTTCCTCATCTGTACAGGAAGCGCAGAGCTCCAGCCACCAAATGCGTACAGAACCCCCGTTCTGTGCCAGGCGTGGGGGCATTGTGACGAATGAGACAAACACAGTCCCCACAGGGAACCCCAGGGAGCTTAGAGTCTAGGGAAGGAAGGCAACCCCAAAACTGCTTTCAAGCACACAGATATTTTAACAACACTAATCGTGACAATAACTGACACTGACGAGCACGCTGTGTCAGGACTTGTTCTAAAGACCATCTCTTGTGACCCTTTTATCACCCACAGGAGACGGGTCCTGTTAACAGTCTCATTTTGTACAAGGGGAAACCAGATCTAGCGTTCATGAAGTTAACTAGATCAGGGTCACACAGATAAAAGTGACCCTGGATTCCACGACCCATCTGGCCAATTCCAAAACCTGGTCCTTTATCCATCACGCTGCACCGACTTCCTTCTACATGGGTCACAGGTCAGGGGACAGCGGTTAGAACCGGCTGTTTTGCCCGAGGGCCATTTCACAGTCTCATCGTAAACAGGAATGTATCCAGGGGTTCCCACTGGGAACCCCATCTTGTTTGGAAAGCACGGCTCCTCCTGAGCCCTTGAAAGGTGGCAAGGGACACAAGCAGCAGGTGGCTGAGAGGGGACTGCTTTCAACGCCCCTCGGCTGAGGGCTGGATCCCACACCGTAAACCCAATCTGCTTCCCCTACCCAGAGCGAGCCACATCCATCAGTCAACCCGCAGCAAATCAACCAAAAGAATAAGGAACAGGAATAAACAGGCACGCTGCATTCCGCCGACCTTTAAGCTGATTGCAGCCTTGACTCTCTTCCAGTTTTGGAGTGAAAGGAATTGGCAGTTGTGCAGGGAAGAGAGGCCTGGGCCGAGTCTGCCAAGTGTTTGCAGCTCAAGCTGCTTTTAACAAGGGATACTAAGACCACCAATCTGGTGAGCGCCAGGTCTGCATCAGGCATACGGCTCTGTATGCCGGGCTCATTTAAGCCTCGGAGCCTAGCCAGGCATTCATTCATTCATTCACTCATTCATTCATGCACTCACTCACTCACTCACTCAATCAGTATTTACTCGGTGCTCACTTTGTACTAGACGCAGAAGTAGGACAAGGGCTCTGTCCTCATGGAGCTTACACGCTGGCGAGGAAGACAAGTAACGGCCAAATAAACAAATAATCGATGTATGATCACGCATAGGCGGGACTTCCCTGGTTTGTCCCCAGAGCTTGGGACACAGGCAGGCCTAGGGGACGCCACATTTTAAAGAGTGCAAACAACTGGGAAGCCGGTACCTCTCAGGGTCTCCCCTCTGGCTGACCACTAGAACCAGGGAAACTTAACATCAACACAAACCCTGGGGCCCGTCCTGGAAACATCGAGTCAGAATCTTGGAGGGGAGGCCCCGTCAATCAAATCCAGCAACTGACCTTTCTGCTCTTGTCTGGCCCAGAACATTTTGACTCTCTGGCGAATGTGCTGCTCCTCGCGCAGTTTCTTCTGCCACTGACGCAGTTCTTGAATCTCAGAGTCACAGCGAACCTGGAACGGCCCCACAAAGCTTTTAGTTCCCGTTCCGCATACTTCCATGTATTAGCCTGTAGAGCTTGCATAGAAAATCCTTCACAAACCAGTCTGATATACTTCTGATGCTAAGTGAACGATCTCTACCCCTAAAGCTCACGTAATAATAATATTTGAGTGAAAATGAGGCTGTGGGAAGACTTACAATTCTAGTGGCAGGTTGAGAACATTCTAGCTCTGTGCTGTCCGATCGAAACACAATGCAGCTACATGTATGATTTAAAATGTCCTTGCAGTCTCATTTTAAAAAGCAAAAATAAGCTGGTGAGATTACTTTTTAAGAATATGTTTTAGATTCCACCGGCCGTTTGAGGCCATGGACTTTCCATCCTAGAACCACGGCCCCGTTTGTCCATAACCTTGCAGAGAAGGCCCCGGCGCTGCTAAATGCCGGCTGCTGACTTACTGGAAGCCTTGCCTGGCCACATTTTGGCACTATGCTGAGGTTGAGCTGGTTCCTCCAACCCCTGCTGAGATCCCTACAGCTATGCAGAGCTTGAAACAAAAAATAGTTAATGGTGCTAAAACTGGGGGCTTCAAACAGCTCACAGGAAGGAAGCTCTGCGGGATGGTTTGGTGGCCACGGAGGTGTGGATGTGGTTTTCTGTCGGCGAGATCACAGGCAAGCCTGGCATCATGGGCTATAATGTTTGACGACCAATCGTTTCTTTTGGGTTTATTATTCGACTGTTCTTGGACCATGTGTGATCAGACTGGCATTTGAATAAAATATGGCAAAATCAGTATTTTCTATATCAAACACTGCATGGAAGATCACATTTTCTCTTGACGTTAAGTTGGATTGTCTTTTGCTTTAATATAGCTCTAAATGCATGTCTTTGCTTAGCCTGAAATTGGAAAGGATATATGTGAGTATACCAACCTGTTACAATATGTATGAGGGTAACATTTCAATTTGAAGGTTGGAAAGCATGTTTACTTCCAGAAAAGTTGGGGGAAAGGCCTTGAGAAAAGTAGAACTTGCTGCAGTAGGAGAAATAGTAATACCATGTACCAAAGTTAAATCATGTCAGTAGCATAAAGAATAAAATTTGGATGGTTTCTCTTTGCTAAAATCAGGGAAAGACCTTTTTGACAACACCTATGTCTGTAAATGTTGGGATACTTGCTGGTAATCTGCGTATCTATAACATCTTTAATACCATGACAGACTGAATGAGAGCCATGACTACATGTTTTAATCTAATTTTGATAAGTGTATTATTAATCTATCTGGTTTTATGATTTTTAGGACTGATCTTTGCAAAAATAAAACACCCTATGGATATTTAAAAAAAAAAAAGAATATATTTTATTCAGCCCTAAAGATCCAAAATATCATTTCAACATGTAACCAATACCAAACCATTATTTATGAGATAATTTTACTTCCTGTTTCCCATACTAAGTCGTCTTCCACATCCAGTGTGCACTTCATACTGACAGAGCATCTCAGTTTGGACTGGACACATTTTGAGTGTTCGACATCCTTCTATAGCTGGTGGCTACACATCGGACAGCGGAGTTCTAGACTAATCACAGTGAATGAATGCACCAACCACACTTCCGGTTAACTGCAGCTGCCTGAGCGCTTACTGCATCCTGGGCTTTGTGCCAGATATCGGGGATGAAGAGACAGGTCGTATGGTCATTTTGCAATGGACTTATTGAGAAACCACCAACTGCCTGTCACAGTGGCCACACCATTTTCTACTCCCACCAGCGATGCAGGAAGGTTCTAACTTTGCCATCAATAGTTATTTTCCACTTTTAACATTATTATTGTAGCTGTGCTCGTGGGTGTAAAGTGGTGTGTCTCCCTGTGGTTTTGATTCGCATTTCCCTCATGGCCGTGCCACTGAGCAACTTCTCACGGGCTTGTGGGCCACCGGGATATCCTTTTTGGAGAAACATCCTTCAACCTGTTACCTTCCTGGATTAGTTTCCAAAGAGTCCTGTTGTCTTCTAGTAGGAGGCTCTTATGGGTTTTTATAACTAGGAGTCTTGGGGAGAAATGTTGGGGTTGGGGTTTTCTCAATCCCTTCCCTTCCAGAAAGCTTCCAGGTTTTTTATGCATCCCAGAGCTGTACTCACCGAGAGGCATTCAGAGCGATGGCCTTAGCAAACTCAAGAAAAATAAAATCCTTCCTATTACTTCCTCTCTCAGGGTATGAGGTATCTTGCTTACAAGTGATTTTTTTTCCCAAAACAAAGACTATTTCCAGCTGAACGTACCAATGGAAGCCACTCTTGCATATATATGTACACACACACACACACACACACACACACAAATGATTTATCCATATTTAAAAATTACATATAAAGTACTGCATATGTATATACAGATCAGGTATATTATGAAGTTATACAAGTTTCAGAGAGTAAAAACAGCAGTACACTGATGCCATACAACATAAGGTAATCCCCCGAATCTTTTCAACTACAAATCAATGTTTTTACAGTATTCCCTAAAGTCTTGTGTTCGTTAGATTAGGTACTTCCACATCTATTCTGGGTAGGAGGGTTATCAGCCCAAACACTCCTGGGGGTGCTAAAAGGGATTCCCCACAACTTTCTCACACACTTCTGTGTATCGGGACCGAGTCCACAGAAATCCCCACATTTCTGCATTGTGACAACTGATACCCTTAATGAGAATAAACCCGAAGGCTTTTCTGAATGACTAAAGAAAGGTGAACATTGACGCTACCCAGTAAGTTGATTATATTTTTATTATAGTCAAATTCTTTCTTCACAATTTATTTATTCTGAAAGTTTGGAAGGATGAACAAGGAGTGTGGGTTCCTCTAGACAGGAAGTGAAGTTGGGGGGGGCGGGGAGCTTTCACTTTTTACTCCATATTTTTCTGGATGGGATTGTTTAGGAACTAGACACCCTTTATCTTTTCCTCGATGCCCCTCATTCTGAACAGAGCACTGGTATTTACAGTGTGGAATACAGCACTTGTTAGCTAACTTCTCATTACCAGGAAAGCCTGGGTCGTCACAGAAGGCTTTTGTCAGCCCTGGGGAAAGCACCCATTGAACTGGGCTAATCCTGGTCGCTATTGTCATTATTCGGGAGTCAATTTAAATCGCGGTAGTCGTGCCAATCAGCAAACACCACAGAGTGCAGGGCAATGCTCAACGCAGAAACAATTTCATCGCCAAACAAAAACTCCCTTAGGAGTCCTCTTCTACTTTTACTTGCTTAAATTACCACGTGGGGTCCATCTGCGCTTCCAAGGTAGGCACACTGAGTATCACACACGTTATTGCATACTTGACCGTGGAGTAAGATCAGGAGGGAAACTCTTATCATGAGGAAGTTACTGAAACTCTCTGAGCCTCGACAGCCTCAGCTGTAAAATGGGGATAATGCAAATACTTCCTTCAGGGGATTGGCGTGACGACAAGGTGAGATGCTGCGTGAGCAATGTCTTAAATCAATTAAGAAGGTAATAGGAATAGTCTGGATTTAGCTCGGATGTTGCATTCAACAATTACTGTTAGGACATGGAGCCAAGTGGCTGAGGAGTCATCGAGGGGTCATAAAACCGAAAGTGACGTCTCCTTCCAAGGGCTTACAATTTATTGACTACATGAATGGTTTTATAATTGTACAGCTTTAGGCCTCAGACAGCTGGTAGAGAGGAATGGGAGCTGAGGTCGGGCTTGCAGGTAGGGAAGGAGAGAGGCGCTGTTACCTGGGAATCTGAAATTACCCTTCACAGAGCTACGCTTCTGAATTCCTCTTCGCTCAGCTGTTTTCCTTGCTTCTTGGCAAAACAGACCAAAACAAAGCAACAGCTACCCTCTGTGGATGAGTCCCTGGAGGTTTTCTAATTGCTTTGGAGGAAGATACTTACTCTATAAAGATGCCGGAGAAGTGACACAATTGAGACCCCTTCAGTGACGTCACGCGAGTAACCTCCAACCTAGGGTGAGATGCCTCGTAGAAGGTTCTTTCTACGTCTTTGCCATGACTTGGCATACGAATGATTCTACCGACGGATTTTATCCTCGAGAAAAGCTGATTTCCACACACAGCAAATATGTTTGCCAAATCTCTTTCAACTACCTAATGAAATATTCAGAGTTCCCAACTCTCTCATGAATTCAGTGTCCTCTCTGTACGTTAAGCTTGGTGATTTCTTCTCAGACCTCTAGCAAAACAAAAGTTGGTTTCTCGTGCTGGTGGTCATGAGTGTGCCTTATTGTCTTTAGGAACTAATTATAAAAATCTGTGGCTATCACGTATTTCCTGGCATTGTAGAGGTGTTACAGCTATTCTTCTGCAGGGACAGGGTGCCTCTGAGGACTGACTGGGGGCTGTCGGGGGAGACGGGAACGGGCTCGAGAGCAGATTTTCTGAAACGGGGGTTGCAGCACAGCCACGAGGAGTTAATTCAATTCCCCGCGTTGTGAATAGCATTTAGGAAAAAAAAAGTCAAATCCAATAGAAAATAAGCTATTCCTTTATCCTTAAGTAAGGGCCCTCTTTATCGCTCATAAAATTGTTCTGTCTCGAAGTCTATTTCGTCTGATATTAATAATGCAAGCTCATTTTCCTCTGGGTTGCCGTTTGTGTCATAGATCTGCTTCCATCTCTTTCAACGATTCTGGGTCATTTTTGTGTGGCCTGTAGCTCTAGCACAGAGGCAGATTTCTTTTGAGCTCGTAATCATGGAGGGCTGTAGTTCTAATTCCAAGTTTTCCCAGGTCGGAGGTCATGTCTTTTATTCAGGGATCAGTAAACTTATTTATTGGAAAAGGTCAGATAGCAAGTATTTTTGGCTTTATGGGCCATCCAGTCTCTGTCCCAAAGACCTGACTCTCTGCCATTACAGCACAAAAGCAGCCCTGGACAATGTGTTCTGTAAAATGGACATGGCTGTGTTCCAATAAAACTTTATTTATAAAAAACAGGCAGTGAGCCAGACTTGGTCCACGGGCTATAGGTGGCCAACCCCTGCTTTTATCCTTCAGTTGGCATTAGAACTGTAGCACCCAGCTTCCCTTATTGTCTCTTCCACCTCCCTATGTGTATTACATAAATATTGCCATTTTAACACAACCCCCTAAATTTGATGATATTGAGATCATTTCGGGCACTGGTTATAAACAGAATCGCAGGTTCCTACCCCACATGTTCTGATTCAGTCCATGTGAGATGGAACCAAGGAGTCAGGACGTTTAGCAAGAACTCCCGGTGATTTAACAATCTGCAAAGTTTGGGAAATTCCACTCTAACGGAAGAGACTTACTGCTACAAGACGTGCTGCCCTAACATCTGCTCGACTTTGTCTCAGTGTTGACTCACACGATACCAGCTGATTATCACAAATCCTTAAACTCCGAATCAAGGACGCCTGCCTCAGACTATGGGTGTGGGATCAGGAAGTGGGATCTGTGTGACTCATGAAGCAGCTGCCTTTTTGGTGGGGTAGCCTTTTCAGGGCAGTTCTAGAAAGGCCTTCTCCCAGGAAGCCACACCTATTTTTTTCTTTTTTATTTCCCCCCGAAAATCCCTTTAATAATAAAGCCACATCACAGTGGCTTTCCACATGTTTGGAAAAGCGGAATTTCCCCCACAGCTCAGTCGATGACAATAGAGATAAAGTTCATCCGGCGCTTCTTACCCAAATAATCAGGGAATGAATGATTCGGCTGCAAAAGCATTTGAGGTATTCGGTGAACTTGCCAGTGATGTATAGGGTTAAATTACAGCAGATTAGGCCAAGACCGTATTACTGCACAAGGCTTTGATCTCTTTCTCACCATGAAGACCCAGGGCTGACGTTTATGTAGTTACAGCTGCCCAGATGTTTCCAACATGCAGTCAAGGTTGAAAGCCACTGCTGTACGTGTGGACACTGAACCCCTCCACGGGTGGCTTTGAACCTGCTGTCCCCAACTAGCAGCAAAACAGCAGCACCCGAGACTAGTTTGAAATGCAAGTTCTCAGGCCTCACCCCCGTCCTACTGAACTCGATACCTTCGGGGTGGGGTGCCCAGCAATCTGTTAACAGGCCCTCCAGGGAATTCTGATGCCAGATGAAGTCTGAGAACTGTGCCCCCAAGAAATCACGGCTCCGGGGCCCCTGCCCCTTTAGAATTGCAGCCACTCTTCTCACCTCGAATGTAGGTGAGCCTCGGGGTTTACTTTGCCCAACGGAAGGTGACGGAGGCGTTGCAGTGCGGGTTCCAGAGTCCACGCCTCCAGAGGCCCGAGCTTCCATTTCTGCCCCCTTGGAATGTTCCTTCCATAATGTCAGGAAGCTGGCCTACTGGAGAGGAGGGCCGTGTGGCAGAGAACTGTAGTGTCCTACCCAACAGCCAGCACGTTGGCCCCAGACATGAGGCCAGTTTAAACCTTCCAGCCCAGCTGGTCATCCGCTAAATGCAGCCATGTGTGAGTCAAGGAGAAATCAGGAGAGGAACCACCGAGCAAACCTAGAGAATCGTGACACACAGTGCACTGCAATGGTTTTGAGCCACTAAAATATAACAGCAGAAGGGATTAAATTGCAGCTGTCAATCTACTGCCCATAAACGGTGCCTTAAGGGAAACTGGTTAGCCCTTTAAAGAAAAGGACTTTTGCGGTACCAAGTGCCAGGCAGGCTAGAAGGTGCCTCGGAAGCCGGGCTGGTGTCACGGGCAGGCACCCAGGCCAGGGCTTAGAAGGGCCTCACATTTGTTTGAACGCTCTGCCGTCACCACCTAGAAATTCTTTATAACTTTGAGCAAGGGACCCTACACTTTCATTTACACTGGGCCCCGCAGGTTCTGTAGCCAGTCCTGTTAATATGCAGCTTTCTCATTTATTCCTTACAACCCTAGGAGTTAGGTTTGTCAGCTTTCATCACCTATTTGGGATACGTTGTGATTGAGCAAATTAAAAGGGGACTTTTGTAGACAGTCTGGCAAGTGGGCAAAGCATTTCCTGGGCATATTAAGGAAAATCCACTTGCAGATATAAATTGGAGTAAATTTAAACAACTACGGGGCTGGGCAGGGGGCAGGGGAAGGGACCGGCCTGGGAAGCTGGGTCCCAAGCAGCCCAAGCTCACTATTTTTAGTGCTGTGGCCTATTTCGGCCTGCCGGTGGCCCTGAGAACTGGGCCTGGGAAGCGATGATGGAAACCAGGCGCCTTCCTTCTGGGGAATGGCTGGGATCACGCTGGGCACACACAAAGGTCTTTCTGATGAGCTCAAGGACATTTTGCAAAACAGGATTTTCTTTGACAGGGAAGTCAAAAAAAGAATATTAAGGAACACTATCAGGAAATGATCAGGAATATAGTCTTAGGGAAGAAAAATGCGTGGACAAGATCTAGTCGTTTAAAGAGCGAACAGTTAACTAACAATAAAGAGCTAACTAGACCCTGACCACGTGCCAGGCACTGGGTTGGTAAGCATTTAACGTCCGTCACTTCATGTGCACCCT
Organism: Rhinolophus ferrumequinum; assembly: GCF_004115265.2. Taxonomy (NCBI): domain Eukaryota; kingdom Metazoa; phylum Chordata; class Mammalia; order Chiroptera; family Rhinolophidae; genus Rhinolophus; species Rhinolophus ferrumequinum. Next base: position 15,602,892 of record NW_022680357.1, on the reverse strand, counting down.
CACGTATAACCCTATGAGGGCAACACAGGGGTTACGTGATCATCTTCATTTTACAGGAAAGGACACCGAGACTCGGGAAAATTAAATCACTCTCGGAAGGTCCCGGGGTTGGTAAGCCGGAGTTCAAACCCCCATTGTGGGACTTTGTCTGCCCAGACTGTCGCCTACAGCCCCACTTCTCTAACTTTAGCAATGACTCACCTGGGCATCTTGTTAAGACCCAGATTCTGATTCAGGTGGTCTAGGGCGGGGCCTAGATCCCGCATGTCCAACCAGCTGCCACGCGGAGATGACACCACGTGATCCATGGACCACAACTTGGGTAGCAAGGATGTGCATATTATGATCGTTTTCTCCTGCTTCTGCTTTCATCCTCCTACAATCTGCACTCTGTATAGCAGCCTGAGTTACTGTGTTAGTTTCCACTGCTGCCTAATAAATGACACCCCACCCCCCAAGTTTGGAGGCTTCAAACAACAATAAACACCTATTATTTCACTGTTTCTGAGGGTCAGGAATCCAGGTGCAGCTAAGCTGGATGGTGCTGGCTCGGGGTTTCTCATGACGTGACAGTTAGGAGGTGAGCTGGGCCTCGAGTCACATGAAGGTGTGACGGGCTGAGGAGCTGCACCTAAGATGGCTCACGCACACAGCATGGGCTGGAGGCCTCCGTTTCTTGTCATGGAGGCATCTCTGCAGGGCTGCTCACGACATGACAGCTGGCGTTCCCCCAGAGTGAAGGGTCCAAGACAGAGAGAGAAAGAAAGAGAAAGACAGAGAGAGAGAGACTCCAAGACTGCAGTGTCTTTCATAACCTAACCTTGGAAGTGGCACACCATTACTTCTGCCGTATTCTATTGGTAACACGTACCAACCCCGGTACCCCTGTGGGGACTCCCCAGGGATGTGAATACCAGGTGGGGATCGCTGGGGAGTCATTGTGGATGCTGACCGCCAGTTTCCCGAGGAAAAGTAAGTCGGATCGTGTCACTCCTCTGATTAAGGGCCTACCACCGCTTATCAGCAGAGTCAGAACACAATCGAAAGCTACAACATCCTGATGACGGCTCACCACTGACTCCCCACGATGTGGTCCCAAGTCTTCTCTCGCTTTCCTTCCCTCAGTCCCGGCTCACTTTAATCACCTCCATTGGCGCTCATCTTGGTCCGCAAACACATCTAGCTTCCTCCCGCCCCTGCGGACCTTCACGCGTGCTTTTCCTTCTGCCTAGAATGAACCTCATTCAGATCTCGGCTCCAATAACATGTTCTCAGAGAGGCCTTCCTGGACCGAACCCACCATCTAAAAGAGTAGCTGTGCTTCTCCAGCCCTTTAGTTTGCTTGATTTTGTTTCATGGTATTTATTTGTAGTAAGGAGTGAACTTCTCAGCTACACTGATGTTGGTCATGTGACTTGCTCTGGCCAATGGAATGTGTGGGCAGGTGGCACGTGCCAGTTTCCAGCCGACACCTTACCACTCATTGTGTGCTTTTGCTCATCCCTTTTGAGAGCTTTTGATCTCTGCTGTAAGAAGAGCATGGCTCTGGTAGCCTACTGACCTCAGAAGAATGGCAGACCCTGGAACAAAACTAAATAGAACCCAACCGCCTAGAGCCAAGTGTAGCCATACCTAGCTGAGGGAAGCTGAAATCGGGTTTATGTGCAGACACGTGAGTAAGATATCGATAGATGTTGTAAGCCATTGGGTTTTGGGGTGATGTGTTAAGCAGCAGCATTGTGACAGTAGCTAACTGATACACTTCTTGACGTGATATGACGTATTTATTTATATCTGTGTAGAGTCTATTGCAAGAATGCCAGCTCTGTGAGGGCAGGGACCTGGCCTCACTCTCTGCAGTAGCCCAGCATCTAGAATAATGCCTGCCTGCCACCTAGAAGTCCTCAATAAATACTAGTGACTTAATATCAGTGAATGAATTGATCGAATTGTACAGCCTGCTTGCTTATTTAGCCTTTATGCTATACTGCCTTCAAATTAGCCTGAAAAATTGCAAAGTATTAAAGAAATAATTGCCTTGAACAGGAGTTCTAGGCAGCAAAGCCTCCCCAGGGAACACGTCACTCACACCAAGTTGTCTGCCATTGTTTCGGTGCCAGCCACAATCCCTCTTCATCTGGGCCAGATCAGAAGTCATCCAGAGACTACCACCAAGCCCAGCCTGAGAACGGAAGTGCTGCCCTCAATGACACTGGCTCACCTGGTTCGGAGGCTGTCCCCAGAGGAAAGCCAGAGAGATGGCTAAGGACACACACAAAAGGAGGAAATGCCCCCAACCCCCCTGCCTGGAACAGCTGCACCAGGAGACGCCCCTCTCTGGAAAGGAGGAAGAGGAAGTCAGGAAAGCCGTGATGCTGACCGACAATCTGGAAAGACCAAGACTCACGAGAAAGCAGAAGGAAGAAAGAAGCTGGCCTTCAATCACGCATTTTGGGGACTTGTGGAGGAAATAAAAATCAACACTAACTCCTACAAGTTTCTTCAGTCCTTCCATCTCAGGGCTCATGTTAGGTTGGGAGTATTCCAAGTGAGACTATGTTTGGCCAAATTCCTACCCACTAACTACATTAGTAGTGAGCTTTCCTTCAGGTACAAATACTCAGAACAGACCTACGTGTGCTGACGTGGCAAGCTATCCTCAATGCTAGGTGAAAAGGCAAGATGCGGGTGGCCACGTATGAGCCTCTATTTATAAAAACCACAATATAATAAGTACACCTAAATGTTCATATATACAAAGGAAAAGACACACACCAAACTTTTAACAATGGTTTCACCTAGGAAACGGGGTCAGAGGAAAATAGGAATGGAGATTTTTCATATTTTAAATTACTCGTTATGGACTGAATGTATCTATCCCCCCAAAATTTATATACTGAAGCCCTAACCACCGGTGTGATGGTATCAGGGTGTGGGGCCTTTGGGGGTTGGTAAGGGTTAGATGAGGTCACAAGGGTGGGGTCCTCATGAGGGGGTTAGTACCCTTTTAAGAGGAAATCAGAGAGCGTGTTCTTTCTCTCTCTCTGCATGAGTGGCTATAGCGAGAAGGCAGCCATCTGCAAGCCAGAAAGAGAACTCTCCCCAGACATTCTGAGAAATAAATGTTTGTTGATCGCGCTACCCAGTGTGTGGCATTCCATTACAGCAGCCCAAACTGAGGTACCATTTCCAGAGGTCTGATTTTTGTCTGAGTGTCTGCTCTTGAGCAACAACAATATCCATAAGAGACTTTTTTCATACAAAGGAGGCCATTCGTTTTTCCATACCCAAACTGATACACGCACGGCTCCTCGCCAATATTTTCAGAGGTGGTCAGATGTGGTTGCAAAATGACATCTCATTTCCTACGAGGTTTGCCAGTCGCAAGGGACCATCCTCTCACGCATGCCGTTGTCAGGACTGGGTCATGAGCTGTGCTCTGCAATTGTACCCTTGGTGCCAGACTGTCTTTCCAGTCCCATCAGCGTCTGCCTGCTGCAAACATGGTGACTTCATCCATCCTGCTGAAGACCGTGGTCTACAGGGGTGCCCAGTTCCATCAGCACCATCGTGGTCTCGGAAAAGAGCACATTTATCCCCCTTCTCGTCTGCATCTGTTTGTGGCATTCCTGCTACTCTCACAAGTCAGTCTTCTAACAGCACACACAAACTTGACAGAGAAAAACTGCTCATTCCATCTGGCCTTGACAACCTGTCTCATTTGTTTGGGAAATAGAACCTCTGGTACTTTTCGAGTAGGAAAGACACTGAGATATAGTCCCACCTGCAATACCACCCATTTCCGCCTCCACAGGGCACAGAACACTCTCTCATGTGTTGAGGCTGAAAAATATTTTGGTCCTTGTGATAACCCTGTGAGCCAGACTGGGCAGCTATTATTGTTCGCAACTTAAAAGGAAAGGAACGGACATTCTGAGTTGGTGATTTGTCCTGGACCATCCCATTGGTGGGGAGCAAAGACGATTCCAGTTCATCAGTGGGTCTAAACACTGCATGTGAGAGTCACCTGGGGGCTTTAAAAACTGCCTATGTCCTGTTCTCACGTGGTCACATGAACGAGAACCCCAGGGGACGAGGCCCTGGGCATTGGGATTTAACAATAAAATCCTTCCACGGATGACCTTGACACATCGTGAGGCTTGAGACAACTGTAACCCACAGGCATAACTGGGCCAGTCTTACGTCAAACTAACGTGTTTATTCATCTCTAGGTTTAAGAATTCCCTTATCAGGTTCTACAGTGGGATACTGCTCAACAACAGAAAGGGGCTACTGATGCATGCAACCAGACGGATTCATCCTGCCCAGGATGCCTGTAGTGGATGTTTTCCTTTCAAACCTGTTTGGGGGATCGTCATTTCCCATAGCACACTTCATTTCTGCACATCACAAGGCCTGGAGCAGAGGTGGTTCACAAAGGCCAAGGATAAACTGAACACACTTCCCTGAAGTGCAATGTCTGGGAGCTCACCAAGCACAGCTGCCGAGTTCAAGGGCCCGGCTGCATCAGTCCACAGAAGTCCAGGTTTACAAGCCCGTGTACATCCCTGAGAAGGAGCTACAAAATGGAACAATACCGTTTGTTCTTCTTTGTTTTCAAATTCCCTCATTACAGGGATCAAAGAAGGGATTCAGTTATTTACTAAAATACGTAGTTACAAAATGCCTCACATGCGCCAGGCAGTGTTCTTGGGGCTGGGGATACAGGATGAACAAGTCAAACAACCTCTACCCTCCTGGAGCTCGTGTCCCCGCTAGGGCGACAGGCTCGCGACAAGTGAGGATCTAAGCTTTAGACAGAACATGCAGCGTTGTCAGAGGCTGGAGAGTCATGGGAGGGTGCTATTTTAGGAAGCGTGACCAGGGGGGACACCCAAGAACTCGGAATGAAGGAAGGAAAGGCAGATGCAAAGAACAAGCAGCAAGTGCAAAGGCCCTCGGACAGAAGGATGCTTGGGGTCCCTGAAGTACGAGGACGCTACTGATGGGCTTTTTAAAAGGTGCCTTATTAAGGAAAATAGAACCAGTAACACAATAACGACGACCATGACCGGAACTAATAGTTACTGTGGATTTACTATGTGCCTGGCACTGACTATCTGATTCAATCTTCACAGGCAAACTATTATGATTCCCATTTTATAGACAGGAAACTGGTTCAGAAGCTAAGTAACCTACCCAATGTTAAGGAGAGCCTGATGGAGCATACCAGGATTCAAACAGATCTGTCTGCAGTGGGAGCTCCCATTTTTAACAAGTCGCCACAGGGCACGTTTCACATTGAAAGGATAAAACAAGTCTTTCCATTCAGCCATAACATTCAAGAACAAGAAAGTGAAGGCGAAGGATGAGAATGTCAAGTGATCTTTCAAAATAAAAACTGTCGTGCCTGATAGGCCAGCCAGCTGCCTGAAGTGGAGAACACGTTCTCTTCCTCTAAGTGCAAAGCCGCAAGCTGGAATTTCTGCAGAAAAATATGGGAAGAACAACAAGCCTTTCCTTTGTATTCTCTGAAGAGCCTTTTCATAGTTGCTTAGTTTTTATCCTGGGTTGTTTTCATTATCCATTTTCTACTTAACTATATAGGTCATCTCTAAGTAAAAAGGAGTGGCTTTTCAGGGGGGAAAAAAGTCAAGTTAAATCAAAACACACCTCAACATCCATCTCGTGGTTTTTTTTTCTTTTTCTTTTTATTGTGGTAAAATACACGTAACATAAAATTTACTGTCTTAACCATTGTAAGTGTACAATTCAGTGGTATTAAATACATTCATAATGTTGTGTAACCATTGACACATCCATTCCCACAAGCCTTTCGCCTTGTAAATCTGAAACTCTCTCCCCAGCAAACAAGAATACTACCCACTGCCCCGCCCCCAGCAATCATGATGCAATTTCCTGTTTCTATGAAGCCGACGACTCTAAGTACCTCATGTAAGTGGAATCCTACAGTATTTGTTCTTCTGTGCCTGGCCTGTTTCACTGGGCATCATGTCCTCACGGTGCATCCATGTTGTAGAGTGTGACAGAACGCCCTTCTTTTTGAAGGTTGAATAATACTCCATTGTATATATTATCTATACACCACATTTTGCTACCCATTCATCTGCCAGTGGCTCGAGGGTTGCTTCCACATTTTATCTCTTGTGAGTTATGCTGCCATAAACGTGGGGGGAACAAATCTCTCTTCGAGACCCTGCTTTCAATTCGTTTGTGTCTATCCCCAGAAGAGGGATTGCAGGGTCCTACAGTCGTTCTATTTTTAATTTGAATGTAATGCATACTGTTTTCCACAGTGGCTGCACCACTTTACATTCCCACCAGCGGGGAACAATGATTCTAATTTCTCTACATCTTTGCCAATACGTGTTTTCTGGAGATTTTTTTTTGGGGGGGCGGGGGATGGGGGTCGATAAGAGCCGTCTGAATGAGGGTGAGGTGGTATCTCATTGTGGTTTTGATTTGCATTTCTCTAAGGATTAGTGATGTTGAGAATCTTTTCATGCACCTGATGGCCATTCCTGTACCTTCTTTGCAGAAACGTCTAAGTCCTTTGCCTATTTCTTAATCAGGCTCTTCTTTTGATTGTTGTGTTTTAGGCGTTCTCTCTATATTCTGGATATTAATCCCTTATTAGATATATGACTTGCAAATATTTTTTCCTATTCTGTGGGTTTTCCTTTTTTTCCTCCATGGACAGTGTCTTTTGATGTACAAAATTTTTATATTTTCATGAAGTCCAATTTGTCTAATTTGTCTTTTGTTACCTGTGCTTTGGATGTCATATCCAAGAAATCACTGCCAAATCTAGCGTCATTAAAGCTTTTGTCCCATTTTCTTCTAAATGTTTTACTGTTTTAGGTCTTAAACTTAGGCCCTTGATCCATTTTGAGTTAATTTTTGTATATGGTGTTAAATAAGGTTCCAACTTCATTCTTTTGCAAGTGGCTATCCAGTTTTCCCAGCACTCTTTGTTGAAAAGACTGTCCTTTCCTCACTGATGGTCTTGGCACCCCTGTCAAAAACCATTTGACCATATACATGAGGGTTTATTTCTGGGCTCTCAATTCTGTTCTATTGATCTATATGTCTGTCTTTATGTCAATACCACACAGTTTTGGTTACTGCAGGTCTAATAAGTTTTGAAATGAGGAAATATGAGTCCTCCACTTTTGTTCCTTTTTCCTTTTTCAAGATTGTTTTGGCTATTCCGGATCCCTTGAGATTCCCAATTAATTTTAAGATGGGTTTTTCTATTTCTGCAAAAAAGCCCAATATTTGTTCAATAATTGCTATATTACTGAATATTAATTGTTTATGTATTTCACTTAATCTGAAAGACGCTGCACAATTTCAGGAAGGAAGCTCTCAGATTCTGGATCAAAACCGTAGTGCTTCTAGACTGTAGCACAGATACAATCTTCACTGTCTCATCGAGCCTCCAGCTATCACGGTTATACACTTACAGGCCAGCAGCTGCCTAAGCCCACGGGATTAAAAGAAAAAGAAAAAAAAAAGTGTACCAAATGGTCACTCAATCCATTTCCCAGGCTTCGTGGAGCTTCAGATGTCTGCTGTATGTGATTGCAAATGGTACCCCCGACCCTGAGAGTTGTACAGTGCACAACCCACGCAACTGGACACAACAGCCGTACCTGCTGATACTCTGTAGCAGTGTCCACGCAATTCCATCCTCCCCAGCAATGCTTCAGACTCACAACCTCTTTCTTCTTCCTCTCGCCACTCTGCCACCAAAACCTACACCAAGGGCCCACTAGCATACATTGATGGTGCGTGTATATCGAACTACAGGCTAGACTGTAGCCTCTGCAGAGGGTAACTGAGCAATAATTATCAAACTCTGAAAAAAGGTACTGACTGTTCGAGCCATCAATTACACTTACAGAGAAAAATCAGTAAGTGTGCAACGACATACGAATAAAAATGTTTTTCATAATATACTTTATACAGGACAGAAAACTAGGGTGTCCAACCCACTACAGTTAAATAAATTATGGTTCGGTGCATTCATGAAAGGTCTAGGACGAAGCCACTACAATCTGTGAGATACGCCTTTGTGTACTGACAAAAAAAGGTTACTTCCAGTATAGCATTAAGGGTAGAGAGCAGGCACAAAACAGTGTTTCTCATCACTATTGTGCAAAAAAAAAAAAAAAAAAAAAAATCCTGTATGAATAAACAAAATTCTAGAATGATGATGAATAGGCCAAATCCCTAAAAAACACTTTTATGTATTATCTGTTTTTTCCCACAACAGTAATGTATTACTTCAACAATAAAAAAAGAGGTTTTAGAAAAACTTGCTCCTTGGGGGAAGCTTCATCTCCAGCCGAGACTACAGCTACGCAGGCCACAGACTTTCCCTGGGATGAGTTCGGATGGTTGCTGTGCACGAGTGGACCCAGATTTTTACTTTGTGCCAATCACTTGCTTCATGTGCAGGTAATCCGGAGTCTAGAAATTTCTATGTTGGAAATTGTACTTGTCAGGCCTCTCGATTGGGACAGAGATCCATCCTGAAGAGGATTCACTGGTACAGCTGAGTAAGCCAGACGCTCCACGTCCTGGGGCTCAGCTCTTCACCTGCCCCTCAGCTCTGTTGCCCTGGGGTCCCTTCTCCAGAAGCAAGATGCTTGCTGAGACCCCGCTGCAAAGGGAGCTGCCGTGTCCCAGCAACTCCTATGAGGTCCCAGAACGGAGCTGCACCAGGTGGGATCGGCCGGGTTGAGGTCCCTCCCCATCATGACCTAATCTGTGCAGCCAGAAGGACGCCACGTTGGGGTTTCCCGCCGGCACTGAGTCGCCTGTGCAGTGGGGGAGGAGCCCCTGTCCGACTATCAATCTTGTACTCTTGCTTCATACCAACGCTCTTTCTCCTCGGGGCGCCTCATTCATCCCAGGCCAGTTCACTCTAGACAAAGGTACAAATCCAGGGTCTCATTCTTCTCTGCAGATGGGGATTAGGACATCGGACTTTTTGTTTTTTAATTTCGCAAAGCCGCCAAGGGGCTACAGGAGCAACCCCACGCCGTTTTGTTCGTCAAATAACGGTAATGATTGATGGCCTTTGTGATTCTCAGTTGTCACAACGCACGGAGGGAGCGCAGAGGGGAGGACTGCACTCCAGGCTGGTGTCTAGGCTGAGTTGGACAAAATCAAATAAAACAAATGGGCACAAAGCGTAAAACAGCACAGAAGAAATATTCAGTGGATTTGTCTGGTCCCTGCTCCTAAATCATTCAAGGAGTTTCAGTCATCATGGCCCACCTAAACCGCATCTGCACTTCACAAGACAACGGTTTTCTCTGTCAGCTTGGTACCTGTCACATCCAGGGTTCCAGAAGCAGAAGTGGCAACGTGGCTTCTCACCAGCCACACTTTGGAGAGGAGAGCGCTCAGAGGACCAGATCTCATTCCCAATATCCAAATGGATTTTTTTTTTTTTTAAAACCACTCAGTTTTGCATGTTGAAACAATCTGGCTTCCTCACCGTTGAGTATTTTGAAAAAAAGAAAGAACACGTCTTCGTCTACAGAAGTGCTTAATGTCTAGTACTATCAGGACCCTACTTACAATTCTAATGATTATAAAGTCACAGCTACCAGGAATGATCTGACTACAAATAGCTTTTCATAGTGTGTGACATTTCTGTTCATGTGGCCAGTTAAAAAAATACTTTTATGAGATGTCCGACTAGTTTTCTGAAAACAAGTTAGGATGTCAGATTTCTGGAGTTTTAAGACTTCCTGGCAAAATTATTAATTCAGTCTTAAAAAGAAAGGAAGTTCTGACACATGTTACGATATAGATGAACTTTGGGAAATGATGGTAAGTGAAATAAGCCAGTCACAAAAGGACAAATATGACATGATGCCACCTCTACAAAGTACTTAAGAGTTGTCAAAATCCTAAGAGACAGGAAGCAGAAAGAAGGGTGGCTGCCAGGCGCTGGGGGAGGGGGAACACGGACTTAGTGTTTAACGGGGACAGAGTTTCAGTTTAGAAAGATGGGAAAAGTTCTAGAGAGGATGGTGGTAATGGTTGCACAACCACGCAAATGTACTGAATGTCATTGAACTGCACACTTAAAAATAGTTAAAATGGTAAATTTTATGTTATGTATGTTTTACCGCACACCAAAAAATTTGAGAGAGGCTATATGTTTCCATCATGGTATTGAAGAAATTACAAGAAAAAGTTTTTGTTAATTGAAAAAATAACCTTCATGGTGAAGTGCGGTAAAAACTACACGGGAGTGTGTAAGGAGGAAGTTTACAGGAGTCCTGGCTGTGAGAACACACTTCGTGAATTCTTAAAAACCCCTTTCTTCAGTCATGGGATCTTGAGTTGTTACTGACAAAACCAAAAAACCGTATTTGATTCTGCCAAAAATCAGTACGTGAAGAACACATGGTCAAAAGGAATCAAATGATGGCTTACTTCATATTATTTTCCCCAAGATATTTGTTTATTTTATATTTATATAGATTCTATTGATATAGAATTCATATACTATAAAATTCACCCTTTTAAAAGGGCGGAATTTTCTTAATTTGTTCATTTTATTTTCGGATTGTTCATTGCTAAGAAAATACAATTGACTTTTGTATATTGATCTTATATCCTACAACTGTTACCATAGACAGAGAGAATAGGGCCGTGGGGAGAGAGGGAGGAAGCAAGGAGAGACAAAGGAGGGAGGGGATGAGATCATCCAGAAGAAAAAGTGCAGCTGCCGGACCGGCTACAGCCCGATTTCGGGGCGTCAGCAGGCCCAGGACGGCATCTTGCCCCTCAAGGTGACCTTGAGCTCACTGTAATGGATTCTGGTATTACCAGCATTTCGGGCAGGGAAAACCTTCACCCTGCGTCACCACGACAGTTCCCACAAGGGACAAATAAGGACAAGAGAACCCCACCTCCAGCGGGAAGGGGTGGTCAGTGAGGACCCACCCAGGAACGCCTATAACATCACCCCCAAAACTTGACTATTTCGCACCCTCATTTTGAAAGTAATAGATTCCCAAGCCTTTGTTCTCCAGTGCAGCTGCTCTTCTCCTGGCCTGCCCACTCCCGCCACTTCAGGAGGGCTCTCTTCTTTTCTTTTCATAAATCCACCGCTTGGTCGGCTTCTGGGGTGAGTAGTGAATTCCGTCCTGTGGCCTTCACCGAGAACCCGGTTTCCGGCAACACAACCTCGACAACTTGTTCATTCCAGTGAGTTTTCAGTGAATTAGGATTTTCTATCTAAAAGATCATATCACGGATGAATAGAGAGAGTTTTTACTGCTTCCTTTCCAATCTGAATGCTTTGTGTTTCTTTCTCTTGCCTGATTTCCCTGCTAAAACCTTCAATTAAAGGTTCTTTGAAATGGCAAGAGAGAGGACATCCTTCTCTTTTTCCCCCCGCTCTTAAGGGGGTACATCCCGTCATTCACCATCACAGACGCTGTAGCTGTGAGGGTTCCTAGATATCCTTTACCAGGTGCAAGAAGGTCTCTTCTCTTCCTACTTTGTTGAGCGTTTTATTATGAAAGCTTGTTGGATGTGGCCAAATGCCTTTTCTGCAACCACTGAGATGATCGCATGGCTTCCATTCATTTTTAATTAATGAAAATCATACTATGCTCATTTTGTAAAAAATCTGCTCAGTACATACAAGGCTAGAGGGTCCCTAATTCTTCCCCAGCCAGCCCAAGGTCCCCGCTGCTGTCAGGCTGCTCTGGTTCCTTCCTATGCATAGGGTGTGTGTGCGTGTGTAGCTGTTGAAAATACACAGTCTGTTTTAATTTTGTTTTTAATGGTATAATATACATGCTATTTCCTCTCTCCGGGAGAGTCTCTTGATCCCAGCTGATACTCCAGTGCCCCATCTTTCTTTTCAGACTGGGATCGAGTCCCTCTTTTCCATGGAACCTTCCAACGTCACTCCATACATCTTTTCCTTCCAGTGACAACTCAGGACCTTTTCCGTCTCTTGGCCTCCTTCCTCAGTTATGTTTTGAGCACAGGGGATGTTTGACTTGGAGCACCTTAAACTTCCACACAGTATACACTGACCACCTCCTCCCCAAACATCGTTCGTACCTTGAGGAACATTTCTAGCTCTGACACAGTGACGGTGCCACAGCCACAGGTAAACTGTGAGCCGTCTGGGCAGCTTTTTATTTGGCAGCGTTTGTTGGTGTGATGATGAGTGGAGTTCAGCTGTCTTACAGCTATGCTCATTCTGTGCCCATAACCCAGGGCCCCCGTGTGGAGTGGGGGTGGCGGGGGGGTCTTACTGCACGGGAGCATCAGGGACAGCACGTCCCTCTTATTGTCACATACTGGTCACATACCAGGCTTCTGGGTATGATTTGGTTTGAAGAAAGGGCTTTGCTGTTTTACAGAAACAAAATCTGAACATCACTATTTGATTGCATTTTGCTCTATTATTTCATAAAATGGAACAGAAAACAGACAAGCGGAACTGCTAATTGTAGTATAAAAAGTGTCAGTCTCACAAATGAAGCACACTGATGACAAAAATGGAACTCAGTCAAGAAGTACGTGGAATCCAGGAATCTTTGGCCTGGGCTAAACATCACTGAATTTAAGCTAAGCGACTGGTGTGCAATTATGAAGGAAAAAGACTACGTTTATAAACTATGCATGAAATGCTGAAAACCTACGTCATCTAAGATTATAACCAAATCGCAGAGAAGAACAGAGGGTTTTTAACTCTTTGGGAACAGACTGTTCCCTATTACGTGCATGTCTATTATCTGACTTTCACACTTGGCTTCAACCCACATTTTTAGGGATGTGCCAAGTACAAAGGGAGTGGAATGAACGACTGGACAACATCGCTGCAGACAGTAAGCTCCTTGTAATCAAGGACGGTCCCATTTAAAGGTCACGTAACAGATACTCTGCTGATTAACTGATTGCAGCTCATTCGAATCAATCTAACTTCTTTTTTTTTCTTTTTCTTTGTTTTTTGGGGTTGTTTTTTTTTTGGTTCTTTTTTATTTCGTTTTTCAATCTAACTTCTGGATGGGTAACTGTCTGCCAGTGCATTCACCTCTGTCTAGTTCATCTACACAAGCCCCGAGGAGTGAATGCACATGGGGATCTCTGGCGTCCCTGCAAATCCACAGGGACCTTCTCCTGTGGTAATATTTGTCACCACTGATAACACATCTAAATGCGTCCCCCTGATGTCCGACACTCAGACGCGGGTGCAGCCATTCTGCAACCTCGGATGGGAGCTGCACGGTGACCTAAACGCTTATTCACGCTGACGCTCTAACAGTCAACGACTCAGAGCGGTTGTACTCGAGGCACATGTGCCACTCCCTACGAATTTGTAAAAGTCCGTCCTTCCTGAAGGGCCAACACGACAACATGGATCAGGAGCTTTAGAAAGAAACTCATCTTTGGACCTAGAAATCCCACTTCTAGAATTCCTCCTATTATCAACAATCAGGCAAATGAGTAAGCATAGCTGCAAAGACTTGCAGTGCGGCGTTTATTGTAATAATGATAAACTGGAAAGAGCCAACCCGAAAGTGCTTAGAAAAGACAAGTTTTAAGGAAAAGGTTACTTTCTGTATGATAGGTATTTGTATGTTATTCTGCTAAGGTTTGGAGACGTTTATACCAAAATGTCAACCACGATCACCGTTGGGTGCCCGTTATTGGTGACTCGACAATTTTTATTTGCTTTATCTGAATGATTTGAATGTGCTAATTTTTTTTTCTAACATGAACGTGTACTGCTCTCTGCATGCATGTAATATTCCTTTATAGGTAACACAGGCCAGCCAACCCAACTTTAAAAGGTCGGAGGGCACGCTGAATGATAACTGCAAAAAAAGTTTGGCAAAAATTCTAAACCACGCTGGAGAACTATTTTACAGAGAATCCTGTTTCTGAGGTCTGGGCTCTACCAGCCTGTTTCAAATTCATCTAAGCGTTTCCCCCGGGGCCTCTCCATCACAAAAACTCCCCATCAGGCCAAATGCCGTAATTGCAGATGACTCTTACCTGATAAGCTCTCCAGAAGGCCTGAATGCGCAGAACTGCTTCCACTTCTGTCAGCAGGAGGGACAGCGGGACTGGTGGCCGCGGGCTGAAAAGCAACAAAATGGTCATATGCCCGTGAGAATCTGTCCCTCAGCCTCCGCGGTGCCGCATCCATTCCCATTCTTAGAAAGCAACCATCTCACTTTTTTTGATAGAAAAGTTTAGGCTTGACTTAGCATGTTTTCTTTTAAAGTCTGGGATGGGTTTTTGGTTTTTAAGCGGCGTGATCTGCTTTGAAGGACTCAGTTTAGTCAAGTTGCCGGTTAGTCCTGAAGGTACAACATAAGGCTATTGAGGGCACAGAGCGAGAGGCAGAGCAGAAGTAACCTTTACACACTGCATTCTGACTACGACATGATAAAGGGCTCTTCCACCTTTCCACGGAATGGGACTTAAGTAGTCCGTCTCTCTCCGAAAAGCAAAACATTGGAATTTATCTCTGATCGGTCAGCATTCCAGTTGAATGTGGCTTAAATTCAAGCCTTTTTTTAAAGCCCTATCATTACATCTTAATAAGCAATAAAATATCTCAAGTGCTGGGTCATTTGACAGTGTCTGCTCTTGTGGGGTTTTTCAGATCGTGATGTGACTCCTGCTCATAGATAAGTACATTTAAAAGTCACGGCTAAATGCCCTTCCCTCCTCTCCACACAAAGTTTAATAGAGATACTAACTACTGACAAGAGCTTATGAGTCCGACTTAATTCTGGTTCCTTACATTTCCCCAAAGCACAGCTACCTTGTGTAATTTCAGGCAGAACATTTCAGACATAATACAAAGAAATAAACCCCGGAAAGGACAGGGGTCACACGGAGGCTGTTCCCAGGGCAGGATCCCCAGAAACAAAGGAGGGCCTCCCAAGGGCCCGGGCCTCACAGCTCTTCCTAATGACAGCCATCCCGTGAGTTTACAGTGATTCCCAAGTACAGAGAGGCTGACTAGCCTGCCCAAGGTCACGCAGCTTGTAGGTGGCCTCGTCAGAGCCCAGACCCATCCAATCCCAAAGCCCAGGCTTCCCCCACAATGCCGTGCTCACGCCAGACCTCCGCTGGGCAAACACTTGCAGATGCCCAGCCTGGCACACACTGCAGAGCTAGCTGGCAGCAGTACACGTTCCTCCAGAATCTGGGTTTTATTTCCCTCTAAACTTTTGACTTAAAAACCACCACCACCTCCACCACCACCACCACCCCAAACCCCCACCCTTGATACACTGTATTTGCGTGAATGAATGAATGAATGAATGAATGCTCTTTGAGCTATTCTAGAATCAAAGAAATCAAAGCCGGGAAGAACCTTGGGGGTTATCAGGACCATTTTTAGTGGGCAGTGTTGTTGCCAGGGGCTGGTTTTCTGGCCACGCAGGGTTTTCCTTTTCAAGACACCAAGTAAACGAGATTCTTCTACTTCTCTAGAGAGATGATTACACCCTCAAAATGACAGCACTGTTAGGAACCTTTCCTTAATGTTCTGTTTCCATTTTTATTTGCATGATGTTTGGCTTTTTCCCCTGGTTCTGTTTTTGTTTTCACTCCTTGCCTAATATGGGTTTTGTGGGAGGGCTGCCACTGGAGGTGCACAGGCTGCCTGCTTTCCACGTTACATGTCTCCCTTCGTCCACTGTCCTTATTCTCTAAAGCTCAGCTGTGTGACACCAACGAATCCCAGCCCTTTAATAATTCTCCCTCATAGTTAAAAACCAACTGCTTCTAGAGAGACCTTGACATTTCTCAGGAGACTTTGGGGTGCGGGCAATGAACCTAGGAGAATGGCATCGTGTGTTAACATGAGCTGGTATGACACTTCCTGAGAGCTCTGCAGAATCCCCTGCCATGAGCCTCGCTCCTTGTGCTCCAGACGAGCCGGCCCTTTTCATCTCCTCCAATGTGCCCCTCACCTCAGGACCTTTGCAGAGAGCTCCCTCTGCCTCCAGTGTCCTTTCACCCCCAGCCAGGGCACTGCATACAGTTGTACAAGTTGTCCTCTGCTCCAGGTCACACAGACGGGCCAGAGGGTGCTGAAACCCCGCCCAGGCTCTGCTCACCAAGCCATGTTCAAGGGTGCAGGCTCCATCTGCCCTAGGCGAAGGGCACCTTTTCCTGATTTGCTCAAAGGCACCTTAGGGTGGCGGGGCCTCACACCTCTTTTTCCCTATTCACCCTATTCTGTCTTCCCATCTCCATTCAGATGCTACTGAAAGACGCCTTTTGATTAGGCCAGGCCCCAGTGGAGTTCTGTGCAATTTTCCTTTCTAGTGCTTGGCCTCGTTTGGAGAGGGAAATCTGTGTGATTATCTAATTACGGCCCAAATCCTCAACTGGACTGAAGGCTCCACGAGGGCAGAGAAGGGGCCTGGGTTTGCACTTTCTGGTCGCCCCAGCACTTAGGCCGTCTGGCACATAGTAGACACTCAATAAATACTTGGGGGATGGGCCTCTGTGCCTGACACAGTGGCAGCACTTTCTTCGACACGTGGTTCCATTCCATCTTCTCACAATAAGGAGTGACTGTCAGCCTTCTTTTAGAGTGAAGAAACTGAGGCACGGAGGGATGAACTGCTGCTTTCAAGGTCACTGACTATTTCCGGCTGAGAATGCAAGCCAGCCAGGAAACAGAGAGTGGCCCAAAGAGAAGAGGGCAGCTGACGAGGTCGCTGGGAGGGAATGCAGGGTCTCGCAGCTGCCCGTGTTAGCAGAGGAAAGCCCCGTCCCTTGCCTACAAGAAAAAAACAAGGGGCGGGGGAGCGGGCCGTAATCACAGAAAATGCCCTCTTCGTTAATCCCTACAGTAATAACTCGGCAGGTATTCGCTTGTCTGAAGCTCCTCGGGGAAACCCGATGTCAGGGCAGCAGAACAAAGTGCAGTTTGTCGCTTGGATCTGGGGGAGATTTGATGGCGCCTTTCTGTTCAGCTGCAATTTTCCTGTGTTAAGGATGTTTTTCTCTACTGATGTCATGAAATCCTCAAAGTAACCGTATTCCTGTTTGGGAACAGCAGCAGGGACAGAGAACGGCAAATCTGGGGACACAACAGGCTGGGCCCGCCCAACAAAGGGCTTTCACCAGTAATGAAACCCGCCACCGCTTTGCATCACAATGACATCTCCAAAAAGCGAAATGAGATTTCTAATAGGCCTTTACATGGTAATGTGAAGCCACCTTTCGTGACATCCCTGCTTTCAGGGCGAAATAATGGGCGCTGTCTAGTTCTCAAACCCAGAAGAAGTATGAGAATGTCAGTGTAAATCAGGCCAAATGGAAAGGACTTAATCTTTGGAGAGTAGTCCCTGGGAATTATCAATCATTTCAGCAGGCCAGCTTGAAGGCAGGGGAGCCATGCCAGGCCTTTTTCTCTCTTTTGGAATCAGTGCAACTGGCTTCAGGTCAAAAAAAAAAAAAAAAAAGAGAGATTGAGTAGAGGCGACTGCTCATCACTGAGGATGCAGGGGGGGAGGAGACAAGCATGTCAATCACAGCAAGCATGTCAATCACAGGGGGAGGCAGCTGGGGCTCCTCAAGGGCTAAAAATGGACATTCCGACAGCAGCGGGGCTTGTGCGCCCCAATGGGCAAAACTACCGCTGACCATGCTTGCAAGGACTGTTTCATTCGTACTGCTCATTTGTCATGTTCTTCTTTCTCAAATTAATTCATGTGAATTAAAGATATCTGAATCTCAAGGATCATGCTGTAATTCTGAGAAGGAACATGTATTAATTTTTGATTGTGTATGTGTAAATACACACATACACACACACACAAAATTCTTCCCCCTTTTTTTGGATGCTTCGCAAAAGATCTGCGGAACGAAAAGAAGCTACAGCATCCTTACAAAACACATAAGGGAATCTGAGAAGCTAGTCTTTATTAATTTCTCCATCCAGTTCTAAAACAAGAGGTACCACCCAAAACTTAAGCAGAATAAAGCAGAAAGGAGAAAAGCTTGCTTTATATTAAATACTGAATCTTGGGATCCAATGCGATCCACTTTTCATTAGGTTAAGACATTAAGTTTTCTCGGAATGTGTTTTCTCAGAATGTGAGAGCCCAACCAGATGCAAAAACCGTTTACAAAATGACATAGGCCCGAACTCAACCATCGGTCACTATGGCCCCAAGCCTTTCACGGGCCCAGTATTTGCTAATACCTACCCATCGTATTCAGCAAAAGAGATTACCTAGTCCCAGTGCTCAGCCTTAACTGCTTTCCCAAACATTCTTGAGCCATGAACTTCAAAAATTTGGAAGAAGTACAATAGACGTCACCTGGGACGGTCCCTGCAGACATAGAGTGACTGGCCCTTAGGGGGGAATCAGGATTCTTTCAATCCCAGCCTTCCATGATGGGAGGAATAGCTCCAAACCCAGTAAGGGACAGCCAGCTGCACGACTCCGACGGCCTTAGAATGCATTTAGAAATGTTCCTGGGGCGTGACAGGAGGCGATCTTGCTCTGGCCCCTTCCCGAACTTCACCCAGGAGACCAACAATCACTTACAACCCTGGCATCAGGCTGAGAAACAGATAATCTCCTTGGTAAACAGAGTCAAGCCCCATTTTACCAGCCCCCTCACTGGCAGCTGCACATGGGTCCAGGTACCGGTGCCCGTAAACAGCGTGTTGTGAGACCACGCTCACTCGCGGGCTGATGGTATCACCACCTTAAAGATCAGGGCTGTGAGACTTATGTTGTTTCATAAATATGCCCCGACTGCTGTGTTCTTTAGTCTCGTTGTAACTCATAACATATTTTCTCTAATGTGACTTAAGGAAAATCATAAAAAGACCTGCCTCCTCCCTGATCTCCCTCCTCCCGCTCCAAAGGGTGAGCCCAGGTAAGACGGGGTAGGGGATGGAGGGAAGGAGCCTCCCCACCCCTTCCAAACCTCTCGCGGGGGACCTTCACTTGTTTTCTGCCATGGACCCCTTTCCACTTTGGCAGTGGGAGTCCTTCTCGGAATGTTTTTAAAAACATAAAAGTAAATGCGTAAGATTACACAGCCAACCAATTATACTGAAATACAGTTATCAAAATGTTAAAAAAAAAGAGTTGGTGATATAGTGATATAGTAATATATGTGCTTCTAAACTAAGCAGTAAATAAGAAAAGCTAACGGCAGGTCAATTAACTGCTGTCATTTGAATGAAGTGACAAGTGTAAATGACATTTGCCTTCCCTGCAACCACTGTAACGTGACGTGAAAA
This sequence comes from Rhinolophus ferrumequinum, assembly GCF_004115265.2. NCBI lineage: Eukaryota > Metazoa > Chordata > Mammalia > Chiroptera > Rhinolophidae > Rhinolophus > Rhinolophus ferrumequinum. The sequence goes on along the minus strand of NW_022680357.1, from coordinate 15,583,577 downwards.
TACCCACTTGCTATTGGTGACGAAGTTACAAGGACCGCAGATGCCACCGAGGTTTGCTGCCTACGTTCCTAATCCAGAGAGGCTACATTCCAAGTAGAGACTAAGACTAGGGACAAAAAGAGGCCATTGTCCCGTCTTCCAAGTTCAGGGACCCCTGAATCAGAGACAGTTGGGGTTGGGGCTGGGTAAAGGCGGAAGACGCGTTTTACACACCGGACGGGACTGAAGACTGAGGATTTAAAAATAAACAAGATGGATCCAAACAGTGAAATGAAACTATCTAAAAAGAGTGACCAGGAAGTTACAAAATTTGGCCAACACGTTATTCAAAGACGGCTTCCCAGAGTCAGCGTAGTACAGTGGGGCAGCTCCTGGGGGAAAAAGAGAAATCAAAGTTCCCTGATATTCCGAGGAAGCTGTGATTCTTCAGTGACCCCGTTCAATTTTCCAAAGAGAACGTTTCTTCCCCTGCCTCCACCTCAGTACGTGGCGACCCATTTAGCCAGCGCTCCGGCCTGCGATCTCACCCTTCACTTCTCTCTCGCGCCCCACGTCCGATCTGGCAACAAGCCTTGGCTGCAGCATCAAAACGTACCCCAAATCCAACCTCTTCTTCCGTCTTCCACTCCCAGGGGCCATTACCACCCCTGCCTACCACTGCCTTCTCACTGGCCTCCCGGCAATGTCGGACCTGACTTCTTTCGTCATCTCCCCACCCAGCCGCCAGGGTGATCTTTTTAACAGAGAACCTGGATAACCCTGCTCCTCTGCTCAAAACCCTCCAACAGTTTCCAATCAGACTCCAAAGAAAAGGAAAAACCCCGATTCTTTATCATGGCTGGGCGTAGCCTGGCCAACCTCTCTGCTCCCATTTCCTGCCACTCTCTGGGGCTCCCTCAATGCCTCTGGCCCCACGGGTCAAGCCTGTTTCTGTCTCTGGGCCTTCATGTGCCTGTTCTCTCCACCGGGAACATTCTTCCTTCCGATCTTTGTAAGGCTGGCTCCCTCCGCTTGTCATTCAGGCCTCTGTGCCCACGTCACCTCCTTAGCGAAGGTAGCTGTCCCAAGCAACTCTATCTGAAACACTGCCACCTCCCCCCAGGGCTGCCACCCTCTAGCCACTTACTCTGCTTTATTTCTCTTCAAAGCACATTAGACAGTAAGCTTGTGAGTTTGGTTATTACGTCTTCCCACTACCATGCAAACTTCATGGGGCCCAAGACTGTCTCTGTCTCTTTCTCTCTCTCTCTCTCTCTCTCTCTCTATCCACGGTACCTAGCAAAGTGCCCGGAACAAAGCAGGCATTCAGTCAATATTTTCACATGAATGAGTATCATTATAGATAAGGAAACAGAGAACTTCCTTTCATGGCAGAATTGATTGGTGGCAGAGCTGAGGTCAAATGCAGATACCCCGACATTTTTTTTCTTTTTCTCATTCTCCTCCCCACGTTTCACTTTGTTCAAGCGGTAACTACTGTTCTCTTAGGATGAAGGATAAAACAAAAGCTGTCATTCTCCGAATGCCAACTCTGAGCCTCCGTAGTCGGTATCTTGCCTTGTTTCTGCCCATCATACCCTCCCTCTCTGCAGGTCAGCCCTCAGATCTGGCCCTGCTGATGTCCCCTCCCTGAGTTGGGGGCAGGCACGGGGAACGTGCGTCACAGTGCCCCACTCTCCTGTGACCCACACTGAGCCCGGCACAGGCTGTCTCCCAGGACGGGAGTCGTGAGACAAAGACTAGAGCACCTTCCTGGCAGAGCTGTCACTGGCCTGTGTTCCCGCGAGCCCTAGACCTGCTTTCTGAGGCCAGGCCCTTACCTTTCTCTTCATGTTTGTCAGTTATCTTCTTACTTCCAATATGTACCCTTTTTCTTCAATAGCCGTGAAATTTCTGTGGCTTGCAACAAGGAACTCTAATACCATCTCTAACCCTCACAGCACCCTTCAACATAGGTGTTCTTTGCGTCCATCCGCCATCCAGTACAGAAGACAGGAGTGCGCTCAGAGATGTGACGGGATTAGCTCCAGGAGACCAACCGTGGCAGGCTGCAGAACGGGCCCCCAGGATGTCCACATCCCATCCCCACATTCTGTGAACACACATGTTCCCTCATCTGGCAAAGGGGACTCCACAGATTTGATTAAGGATCCTGCGATTATCCAGCTGGGCCCAGTGACAGGGTCCTCATGAGAGGGAGGCCCTACTGCAGAAGGATGTGATGTGACAACAGAAGGAAACGGTCAGAGGGATGCAAGGAAGAGCCCTCCAGAAGACAGGTGGCCTCCAAAAACTAGAAAAGGCAAGCAAACAAATTTTCCTGCAGAAGGAACTGATTTTGTACTTCTAGACTCCAGAACTACAAGAGCAGTTTCTCTTGTGTTAAGCCACCAATGTTGTGGTGATTTCTAAAGAAACTGAAACACCAACAATAACTGGCAGAGCTAAGATGAGGCCCCAGGTGTGTCTGCCACGCTGTCTCACCTGGGCTCCCTGAGCTTGTTTCCAAAGAGTCACCTGGAAACCACAGGAAGAAGGAAAGGCAGCAGCACAGTCTGCCTCAGAGAAGGGGCCACCCGCCCAAGAGGGAGGCACTTAGAAGAAGATTTATGCATCCCAGCGTGTCCCAAGTTCAGGAAACAGCTCTCCTTCCTTCCTGTTTGAAGACGAATGCTAATATAAAGAGCAAACACAATTTATTACCCTCATGGGACTCTCTGGCCTCTGAAATTACTGAGATAGAAATTTGCCATAAAACAGAATAAATTTAAAGGATTTTTTTCTTCTTGCCACAGGGCGTGGCGGCAAATTCTCTGACGTGACACCACTGAATTATGATTTTAGTGCGAAAGGCATGCTGCTTCCCGTGCCGTGTCAAAGGCATGAGCATTTTCAGTCCCACTGGTAAGTTTGATGCCATCACACAGCCAGCGCTTGTCCTCACACGGCATGGTGACACCTTTGTTTTCACCTCAGTTTTTGGTCATAAGATCCCTTTCGCCGACATAAAAGTATAGTGGATATGTTTTCTTTTCTTTTGTGTATCCAAGGGTAGAACTTAGCTGAAAAGACGTTTCACCCAAAGCAACCTCTTCTCTTTTAAAACACAATCTTTGTTTCATTGAAGGTCTCACCTTTAACGATGTCTTTCATGAGCCTTTCCCCCTGGGACAGGGGACCAGCTAGGCAGCCGTGCATATCTGTTCCTTATGCTTATTTAGTGATTTGTTCTTGCAAATGAGTCTGATCCATTCGTTTCGGTCGAAATTAAAACAGCAAAACTTTTCCTGTCCTTAACATGGTAGCAAATAATGTCACCGCTTCTGTCTGACTGGTTGAATCAGGATTGTATACCACGAGAGAGGATGCGGGCTTCCTAAGCAGGAGGAAAGCCAACAGGAGATATGACGCAATCCACCACTGTTGAAAGGTGGGGAAGAAAACACCCTCGTCGAGCTCTGAATAGAGCATGTGGGGAACACTGTACTGTTGTTCCCAATTATGACTCCTTTCCCCGTAAGAGAACTGTGTATCCCCACGCTTGGCCACACACCTTGCAGTGGCTCCCTGTCGGTAGTGTCAACTTCCCTACAGCACTGATATTGAGCTTGGCCATGGGACGTGTACTGGCCAATGAAATGTGAGCAGCAGTGATGTTTGCCATCGCAAGGGTTGGCCACTGCCCTTTTCCTTCTGCTTGAGAATGAGGGAGGGGAGCTGCTCCTTCATCCTGGGTCCCAGAATGAAAAGAGACGTGAAGCAGAGCCAAAGGTGATACACAGCCAACATACGACAGAGTGAAGAATAAACTTTTGTTGTTCTAAGGCATTGTTGAGGGCTGTTTGTTACTGTAGCAGAACCTAGAGAAAGTTGACGAATACAGAATACTGGAGGGTAGTTGGGTAAAGCCACGTAGGAGAACTTATCAGTCAGGACTCTTTCATTTGCAAGTATCAGAAATCTAACTCAAACTGGTTTAAGCAAAAAACAAAAGTAGGTATTTATTGGCTCACGTAACTAATGGGGTAGTGTTGGCTTTAGCATGGGCAGACAGGCTCACAACACCACCATAAAGAGGCAGGCTCTGGCCACCTATCGTTATGCTGTATCTCAGGCACAGTCTCTTTAGCTGTATGCCCTCGGCAGCTCAAGGCCTATCACGTGAAAGCTCCAAGTCTAGAGGAAAAGGGAGAAAATCTTCCCTGGTTGCTTCTTGAAAACTCTCGGGCTTACCTCCGATTGAACCAATCTAGAGTAGCCACATGGTTGGGGAGAGTCATTGCTTTGACTGGGCAGGCCTGGGTCACATACCCAGCTCAGAGACAGACGCGGAGTCAAACACTGTCCATGGGAACTGAGAATGGAGAACAGTGAGCCTCCCTCGAACACAGGGCACCCAAAGAAGGGGGAGATCAAGGTCGGAAAAACATAAACGTCTACCACCGGAAGCAAGAAGATGGAATAATAAAAAAAAAAGAATAAATACCCTTTACTTTTGCAATTGTTTTTCATTCTTAAAGGAACTCTGTGGACAACAGGAAACCTACAAAATAATATAGAGGAGAAAATAAAAGCCATGTTCCTGCCGTGTGGAGTGAAACATCCTTCCAAGAGATTTTTTAGGTCTAGAGTTACTTAATTCTGACGAGCCTCGATTTTAAATGTTTCCTTTTCACTGTAGAGTTTATTTAACGAGTAAGTATATTTTATACAGCATAAATCTTAGTTATTTTTGTAAACTTAAGATAATTTTTAAAGGGTTGTCAATGTCCCCGGCTACATAAAAATGAAGTTATTTGGAAAAAAACAACACAAAAAGTCATGGAAAAGAAATGGGTAACCAAGAAGGGATGGACAGAGTGAAGGATATGCTAAATTATGGGGAGCCTTTGGGAGAAGAGCCCGTCATTTATGTGATAAGCGATCGGCAGCCACCCGTAACAAATGACCCAAACTCCCAATGGTGACCTGATGATACAACGGCATTGAGCATCAAAGACCGTCGGGCTTGGTGGAATCTGTCTTACCAAGAACATTAAAATAAGACGTGAACTCACATTGTAGATGGCTCCCAGGCTGACAGATAGGATTACTTGAGGCTCTAAATTGCTAGCACACACAGAATAGGCAGAGGCATTGCATTTTACACGGGAGCTGTACTCTCTTAGTCAGGACATAAGATGAAAATCACAGCCAGTCAAAATTTCCCCTTACTGTCGCTTAAATTAACCATATAAAGACACAGCGTCTTTCAAGCAGCCTCACATAGCCAGTTTCCTCCCAGTTTTAGTACCAATCACTCTAACTACTAAGTGATTCAAGAGGCAGCAGAGTAATTAGCCACGCTCCCGAGAGCATGGACTCTGGAATCAGACTGCCTGGGTTCAAATCCTGCTTCTGCTATTTACTAGCTTGTGACCTTGGGCAAATAACTTCCGTGATTTCTCTGTGCCTCAGTTCTTTCTCTGAAACATGGCTGTCACCGGGACAACTAGCACTCCCAATAGATCTCCCAGCCTCCCTTGCAGCTGGTTTGGGGCCATGTGAGCAGAGGTGAGAAGATGAAGAAAAAGGGTGCCTCCACCATTCTTTTCTTCCTGTGCTGCAGTGACCTCAAAGATCCCATGTTCCAAGTAGCTGTAATTTACAAGGGGGCTGTCCAAGCTGCACCCATCATTATATGCGCACACACTAGGCCGTTATTGGGTTAAGCCGCTGGTATTTTGGGCGTGTTTATAACTGCAACCTAGATGGTCTAGCCTGATGAATACGATGGGGAAAGTAATAGTTCCAACTTTCGAGGGTTGTTACGCAAGTCAAATTATACAGTATTTCTAAACTGCTCAGAATAGTACCTGACTAAGCATTATAAAAACATTTGATAGGTTATAAAAACGCAGATAGACAGACACACAGACAGAAGGGAAGTAGCTATCTTATAGACTACTCATGTTCTGAGGGGCACGTAAAACTGAGAACGAAGGAAATAGCTAAGTCCCGTGTCCTATTTTATGCTTCACCTCGAGTGAAATTGCTTGCATTTAAAAAAGAAAAAAGAAAAAAACTCTCTATGCCCCAAGCGCATAACACTGAATTAGCATAAAATCAGTACACATATACCGCAATCCAACTATCCACAAACTCTTTCTGTCCATGAAGACAGGACCACGTGCCAGGGACCAGGGCACAGAGTAAGTGGCCAGTGAATGGCAGCCAGCCAGCTTGAGAGTATAACTGCTCCATCATTTCAGAGCACATTTAATTATCCAATAAATATTAGCTGGATAAATGAACCTTACATTCAATAACTTCCCTGAAATAGCTGGAACACCCCTGCTTGGAACACGTACCAGGAGTGGAAACAAATGTATTCCCCAATAGCTGGTACCAGAATTCCTCTTATGCGGGGAACTAGATCGGTTTAGGCGAAAGACCATTTTAGAGATGGACACACTGAGGCTCAAAGAGGCTCAGTCGGCTTTGCCCAGTCACACAGCTGGAAGGAGAGGTGCTTGATTTGGAATGTAGAGCTGTGACTCCAGAGCCCAAGCTCCTAATCCCACACTGCACTGCCATTACCTTTGGGCTCTGGGACATTCTTCCACCGCCTTTGATAGCTCTGGCATGTGACTTCCTGTCATCTTCTTTAACCCATGCCCACTAACCTTTTCAGATACTGATGACACCTCCAACACTACGGCCTCAGGTCCGCATGATTCCACGAGCCCATCTCCTCGTGTCAGTCAGTCACTCAACAGAACAGTGACGTCTTAGAATGGCTCATCGCTGAAGACTACCACGTCTCCATTTCGCAAATTCCTGATCTGATCTACTTTGTCTAGCCCTCCATCTTTCCCACCCACTCACTTCTATTTATTTTACATGCCCTCACATGAGGCTATAGTTTGGGAAGATTACTGGTGTCTCCTTCGAACGGGGAGCGGCAAACTATATAGTCTGTGGGCCAAATCTGTCTTTATGAATAAAGCTTTATTGGAACACATCCATGCCTATTGTTCACGTACTGTCTATGGCTGTTTCATGCCACAACGGTGGAGTTCAGTAATTGCAACAGAGCCCATACGTGGCCTGCAAAGCCTAACAGACTCACTGTCTTCTACAGAAAATCTGCTGACTTGACATTGAAAGCCATTTCCTGTCCCCTGGAACTCTAACATTATTGGAGCTGTGTTCTTAGGGCCAGCCCAGGGCTCAGAGCACATTAGCCCTCCTCCCCATTGTTCTGGGAGAACTGGGTTTGGCATGGAAGGGGGTGCAGAGGGAGAATGAGACCCATGCAGGAGAACTGGCCGGTGAGCTGTGCACATGGTCAGGTCTCGGGAGGGGTGACCAGGGCCTCCCCAGCACCCCAAAGCTTCCCCCTTGGGCCCACACATGCCACTCTCCCCTGGACATTTTCCTTCCTTGCCGTTTGAGCTTCTCTGCATGATCACATGGAAATTGGGGCTCCCCCCCAGTGTGTCACTCACTCCAGCCCTCACCCTCCCGGTTCACTGCGAGTCAACAGATACTTCCTTGCCTGTGGCACACCCACCATTCAATCGGTGTTCATGGAGAGCTTTGAAAACATGCATTGTTTCTTTCCCTTTTAATTTTTTATTATGGAAAATTTCATGGATATAAAAAAGCAGGCAGGGAAAAAAAAAAGAACCCATGTCACCATCGGCCAGCTTGAATTCTCCTGTTCTCCATGTGGGTCACTTGTGTCACCTCTCCTGGTCGTGTCCGTAGACATCAAGCCATTTCATGTTTCATTCATAAATATGTCAGCATGTTTCTCTAAACAGTAATAACTTTTTCATCATGACTACAAAAATCTTACATTTTAAATAAAATAATAATTCTTTATAGCATCAAATACTTACTAAGAGCTCAAATTTTCAGTCACCTCCTCATTTTTCTGTTGAGCTGTGTGTTCTTTGAATCAGGATCCAAATAAGATCCACACACTGAAATTTCAAAAACCATATGGACCCTTCCACCCCCATTTTAGTGTTTCTGAGTCTGGTATGTTCTTACTTCCAATGCGAACGCACAAGGTAGTATTTCTTTCTCTTCCTGAAAATTGCTTGTCAAATTGTTAACATAATTCAGAAAGTATGGTAATTCATGAGAAAAATATTGAGCTACTATTCTTAGAAAAGTTCACAAGGCTTTCCCTTGTACTTAAACTTTCCCAGTCCAGACCTCTCACTGCACCAGCTTTGCCAGTCTTCAACCCTGATTTCCCCAACCATCTGTTGTCTCCACCCCCTTTCCAGGATTGCTGGAGATAAGCAGAGGAGCAGGCTGTTTCCAGGCACCGCCAGTCCAGGCCATCAGCTGGGTTGTCCCTATTTAGCCCACGGTTTCATCATGGCAGCTGCTGTAGCCCCCTCCCCGTCCGTCCCCCACAAGCCTCCAGAAGCCGCCGGGGCCTCCCTCTCAGCAGATGCCTTCACACCTCCGTGAGCGACAATGACAGACCCACCGTGCACTTTCTCAGCTCTTCCCCCTTCCCACTCGAATTTCCTCTCACTTTTAAGCTCTGCTCTCAGAGGAGTAAATATACATCTTCTGCTACATGTGCATACGTACAGAGAAGTCTCTGGAAAGAAGTTCGCTAAAATGTCAACAAGGGTGATACCTGGGGGACGGGCTCTTAGGTAACCTGCACCTTTTCCTTTTCACTTTTCTGTCTGCTTTCCCTTTTTTCATAGCACGCGTCATTTTTACAAAACCCATAACACCATTTAACAATGTAAGTCATCCCCACTCAAATGGAGGCGATCCCCAGGACTGAGGGACTTTCAATTCCCCCATATTCTCCATCACCCTTTACGGCAGGTAGAACGACGGAGCCCAGGGATGTCACATCCTAATTCCTGGACTCTGAGAATATGTGACCTAATGTGGCAAAAGGGACTCTGCAGCTGTGATTAGATTAAGGTCCTTGAGATGGAGAGATGATTCTGAATGATCTGGGAGAACCAAAGTCATCCCGTGAGTCCTTCACAGTGGGAGAGGGAGGCAAAAGAGACAGGGAGCAGCACTGCTGCCTTTGCAGATGGAAGAAGGGGCCGCCAGCTGAGGAACACAGGGCCCCCTCGAGGCTGGAAAGGCCAGGGAACTTCAGAAAGGAACACAGCCCTGCCAGCACCTCGATTTTAGCCCCGTGAGACCCACATCAGGCTTCTGACCTCCAGGCTTAAGATAATAGGTTTGGATTGTTCAAAGCCACCAGGTGTGCAGTAATTTGTTACAGCAGCAACGGAAAACTAATACACCCTGCTCCCTCCCCACTGGTCATTTCAGATCGACACAGAATCTAAGCGGAAACAATGGTTTGCTTTGTAAACACAGCGGCAAGACCACCCAGGTCCCCAGGGCCAAGCACGTGACTTAGAGTAAGTGTCTCCTTCCTCAAACCTCTGGGACCAGCTCAGGGGTGCTCCAAGGAGCCTTGTCCATCGGACAAGCGATGAGCATTTCTCCCCAGACCCCACTTCTGAGCTTCACGCCAAGGTCTCCAACATGGACATGCTAGAGGCACCTCAGTCTCAGGTGCCCCAGGCAGGAATCATCTTTCCCCTTGAACCTGCTTTTCTGGCTGGTCCCCTTGCTTCTTTCATGGGCCCCCCTTCACCCAGCAGCAGATCGCACCTTTTTCAGGCACACCCCTTCTCCACCCCGAAACGCATCCCGTGTCATCCATCCATTCTACCCGTCCCGTCCCTCCTCTTTCATTCCTGTTGTCCTATCTCAAGCCCTTAGGGCTGTAACCACAGCCTTAGAAAGGACAGCCTCACGACTCCAGGCTGTCCTTAAGCTCACACATTCCCTGCACTCGTAGGGGCAATCTTGCCAGAACAGTCTGCTCACTGGCATGGAGTGAGTGAAGGCGAGAGATGCTGACCAACACCGACAACAGGGAATGACCCAGGGCGAAAGGTCGATGGTGCCAGGTTGGAAAAACCCGGATGAGGTATTTCTTCCTGACTCCATTCTCCTTACGAACGTTGGTTCCTACTTGCCTCTCTGACTCTTCCTGTTAAGAGGACCCTCGAGAAGGATATGGCACCTGAGTTCTTGCCTCTCAGGATCAAATCTGGACAGCCACCAGCCTGGCCACTGCCCCAGCTGGACTGGCTCCAGGCCAGTCCTGGACTGTGGGTGGTCGTGTGCCCCCCCCCATTTCCCTGTAGTGCTCTGCTAACATCTGAATTACACCCTAAGGGCTGCAGCCCTATTTTATTCATCTCTGTTTTCACCACAGCACCAAGCTCTGTGCAGTGCACTTGGTAGGTGTTCAATAAATTTTTATTGCATTGAATTAGACTCGCATACTTTAATTTTTATCATGCCAAGAATGGTGATACAAGCGCTCAATAAGCATCAGTTGCCATCATCGTATCATTGCTACATCACTGATTAAAAAAAAATAGCTCACGTAAAAGAATACTACTAATTTTATACGACACGATTTCATTGTATATAGTTAAATAACTAATTTTAAGAGCTCTGGAAGGGTGCATTATAGACCAAACTGATAACTGCTGTGAGAAGATTCAGAGTAGAATGAGGGTCAAAGCGTGTTAACTTTATCTGTCATGTTCGAATACTTGAAATGTAGAATTGATGCATATAACTAAAAATTAATGTTTAGAAAACTTCAGCCCTATTTCCTGAGACATAATGACCCTCAGGGCAGGGGAGAGGGAAGGAGGAGGACGGGAGAGGGTGAGTGAATGGAGAGATGAGGTACTTAGGAGAAGAACTGTTGAAAGTTTTCTATTTTATTGCTGAAGTGCTTCCTGACTATTCACTGTGTGGGCAGATGCCCTTCGCCTCGACTGAAAATAACCAGAGACAAGAGCCGCACAAGTCACTGCCCAGGGGTCCTGGGTGGGTTCCAGGAGTTAGTTCTCTGAGACTGGAGAAAACTGTCTGTAACACATTCTTTAAATTAGGTGTCAATAATGGAAGGCGTTAGGTCGGCACTTACTGTTGCTTCAGCCACTGCTTCACAAACGGAATAGAGAAGAATTCGGTGAAGGGCGCCCCTGTCCTCTTTGGATTTTGACTGGTCACGACGCCATACGTTTGATTGACAAGAAAAGAATAAGCAAGAATTCAAGTCAATTGTTGTTAGTCTGCTTCTAAATCAACACTACTAAATCCTTGGGGTCACAGCATATTCAAAGACATGACACACTTACTTGTATAACCACTCAGTCAGAAAATCACAGGCAATGAATTTGGTTCTTTTCCTCTAAAGAGAGAAGAGAGAATTCAATTACATTCTTGACCCTCACGTCTGGGGAGGGCAAGGGAAGAGGGGTCAGTTAACCGATTGCTTGTGTTCCAGGTGATATGCACGAGCCCTCTGTGAGGTTTATAAGCAATCAACAAACAGGAAGTCGGGGATGTAAAGAATTCTGAAAACACTTCTCCAGTCACCTTTGAAGAAGCACATTTCTGACAACAGGGACTAATAAAAGACGGCACCCTTGGGAGGGGGCTTATTACGTGCTTTTGGAGTTTTCTCAGGAGGATTCTATTTATATCTAGACCTTGATGCTGAGTAATTGTGTTTGTCGCTTTCCCCTGGTCCACTCCAATCCCCAGAACAGCCCCGCCTCCCAAGTAGAAAGGGACAGCCATGTGACACAGTTCCACTGTATGACAGAAATGACCGTGTCCTATGGATTTCTGAGAAGCTTCTGTTTCCTTGGTTCCTACTGCCCTTCTTCCCTGAAGTTTCCTTCTGCTTCCTTCAGCCTGGAGCACAGACATGGGGCTGGAAGCGGAGCAGCCTTTTGGCCACGAGGCCAAAAGCCACATGCGATGGATGGTAGGTTAGACGGAATGTGGGTTTTTACTGGCTTCCTCAAGCCTCGGCAGCTGCTTGGGCCTGACCTGCTCTGGACGTCTTGAGACGGAGAGGAAATCAACTTCATCTGGGTTATCACCCCTGTTCCTGAGTTCTCATAATACGCGACGGAACGCCGTCCCTAGGTGACAGACAGGTAGCACGCCGCGAGGGGAAAACCGTACTGCAGCAATGGCGACAAGGCTGGGAAAGGCAGGGGGAGCAGCCCTGGGGATCCCGCTTCCTCGGCCCATGTGGAACCCAGACAGCACCAGTTAACTCCATTTAGAGAACTGTTATTTCAACTGGGAGACAGAGGGTCCCAGCTCTCCTGTCAGGACGGCAGCGGCTAAGAACAAAGTTTGTCTAGAGGCGTTGGTGGCCATGTGTAGAGAATCTTCCCAAGATTGAAGGCAGCACGGAGTCAGCTGGAAAATCTCTCTTTGCCACCCCCAGCTCTACCTTCTCCACCCTGCTCCATGGCTTAGGAGGCTGATTTTATGGTTCACGTCAACCAGGCTCTTTTCCTCTCTATTGGGGTCCAGCCAATGAGAGGTACCAGCTGGAGATCCGAGAGAGGGAAGACAGAGAGGCAGGGGGTTACGGGTTGATTTGGGTCTCCCCTCCCCCAAGTTCACTGAAGTCCTAACCTCCAGTACTTCAGAATGTGACCGTGCTTGGAAACAGGATCACTACAAATAAAATTTGCTCTAGACCCTGGATCCAGCTATGCCTGAAGCCCGAATCCCCTGGACCTTTCAGGGACACGAGCCAATATATTCCCTTTCTTTATTATGCCAGTTTGCACTGAGCTGTTTATTGCTTGCAACAGAAAGAATTTTAACAAGTATTCCTTTCTTCTCCAGCTGACTAACTCCCATTTGTCCTTCAAGATGGAAACCTCCAGAAAACTGTTCTGAGCGTTCTCACCCTCCTCAGTCTGGGGTAGGCTCTCCTCACCCCCACTTCTGTGTGTCCCTGTCATAACTAACGAGACTGCCAGCCCAAACGTCCATCTCCCTCACCAGACTGTAAATTCTCTGAGGACAGGGCACATGTCTTCCTTTTCTCTATAGTCCCAACACTTAATTGAGTGCTTTGCACAAAATAACCGATCAATGAATGGTGAGTCAATGAATGAATAAATGAATTCACCATTCAACTCTCAAGTATCAAAGCAAGAAGAACTCAAGTATAAGAATCCCACCTTTAAAAGGAGTTGCCAATTGAATTCTGAACAATTTCTTTTCTTCCCGCGATATTTTATTATGAAGTTTTTTTTTCTTTTTCTACTTCTTTCTCACCTTCACTTTGAAACAGCCAACTCAGCTTTACAATCTTAGATAAGGTTGTAAAGATTGTTGCAGAATTGATTCTAACCGAAAAGGAAAGTGCTCCGTAAGATTTTTTTTTTAACTGAAAGCTTTATTACAGCTGTTAGTAAATAAAATCTAGTGGTGCCTGAGTTGCTGAAGATTGTTTCCAGTTTCTTACCTCATTGCCGATAGCCTTTTATAAAAAAATTGAAAGACTGCAGGCCAGGGTAATAAAATCTAATGTACTAGACCATGTAATGGGGGCTTCGACATCAGCATTGCAAGACTAGGAGTCCCTTCAAAAAGCCATATTTAACCAAAAAAAAAAAAGAAGAAAAAAAAAAGGCACAACAATGTAAATATGTATCTAGCATGAATTGCCGCATAATAATTTAGACAATCCAGCAATTGTAGGATGGCAGTGTTTCTCTCTTGCCCTACAAAAGATGCATTGTTACCTTGGCCTTTACCACTCCATTTAGTGGTAAAGATTCCTTCTAGAAGGGAATGCGGCTCGACTTACTCTATTAGATAGAGTTTTTAAATAGCCAAATGGTCTGATGCATGAAGGTCACACCGACAGACTTAATCACGTTTGATGCAAAGAAATAAAATGGGAGAAATTGTGTTTTCTTTCTGTTCTGGGCACACGTGGACGTGCTGTGAATACTTAGACACAGGGAACAGTGGGGATATTGTTCGGCTGTTGTTTAGTTTAAAAATTATCTGCTGGGAGCTGAAAGGGAGAAGGGAAAGCAAATGAAAACTTGTGGTGAGTGAAGAGATAAGAGAGGAAGTAACAGAGAAAAACTGCAGCGGGAGATGAAGAGTGTGTGGGCACCCAGGGTTTACGTAATATGGACAAACACACTGAGTGCGTGACTTTTAAAGGGTGACAATGTGCAAGTTTGGGTGAGCAGAGGAAACAGTTAAGAGAACCTCAAACGAGGTTAAAAAGTAACTTAAAAAAATACCCAGAACGAAATGGAGAAGGACAAAATGTCAAAGGAGAAAACATCGTCAGTCATCCTGAGTCGGCAGCTTACTCTGAAATGCATCCAGGAAAACGGGGGAGCTGGACAGAGGGACGGGTTGACGGACTGGTGGATGGATATGCGAAGAAGCAAGTAAAGCACGACGGTACCTAAGTGCAGAATCCAGGTGGTAAATACGAGTATGTGGGTGTTCACTCCGAAATTCTTTCAGTTCTTTGTATGTTGGGAAAAAATGTTGTGATAAAATTGGGGGAGGAGAGTATCATCATAAAACCTCAACGAGAGGAAAGGCAGAAATCGGGCTTTAATTCACAGTATTTGGTACCGATTTTTACGTTGGATACATACACAGCAGGAGACAGACTGGGGGACGGAAGACTGGAAAGAGAAACAAGCAGCGTTGGAAAGTCACTGAGGCTGGATCAGGGGACTAAGTAACATGCGGGGAGGTTGGTGAAGTGAGGCTGGCTGTGGCTCTGTGCTGGCTGAGACTCCCTGGGTTTGCAAGGGACAGAAACGTGCTTGGGGTGACCTTAGTGACTGGGGTTTCCTAAAAGGTCAGTCTAGGCTCGATTTTGCTGTAACAGACCATCCCCAAATCTGAGGAGCTTTCATCATCAGTGGTTTAGCTGTGGCTCTGTTTCATGTGGATTTACTCAGGCGAGCAGAGCAAAGCTCTGTCTGAAAGGTGGCTTATTATCTTCCAAACGAAAAGACGACAGTGAACCATGCTTGGACTCCTGAAGCGTGTCTGGAAATCACGTATGACATATCTATTCATTCCGCTGACCAAAGCGAACACAGGGTCAGGCCTCCCCTTAGGGAGAAGCCATGATATTCTGGAACGATAATATATTCGAGCACAGGGGTTCCTGGAAGGAAAACGAGCATCCCTCTGACTGGGGACAGAGCCCGGGCTCAGTGTCCACAGCGCTCAGGACAGGCTAACCCTAGTCGTGCACCAGCAGCTCGGTGACCCCGACAGCTCCGGTCCAAGTTCCAGGCGGGAGTCAGCTCTTGGGCCCGTGGCTTCTTTCTCAACTGACTGCTGTTTTTTCTGATGTTCTCTCTGCTTCGACGTCGGCGAATATGGCTTTTCCAGCTGTCTCCTCATCGGTGGGGTCTCCCCGCTTCCAGCCAAACTGCAATCAGCCTGGCTGCTCTGCTGGGTGACATCCCCGCTCCCCGCACGGGAGCACCGGACCGGCTGACCGGACACCCCCCAGGACGACCGTCCCCGCCGGGCACAGCACGTGTACCAGGCCATTTCACAGCCACTTGCCATCCGGGAGTCTGACACTTAACCCTGGTTCCGTCACGTGTGTCCGGGGTGACGGGGGCGCGGACAAAGCAGGGACAACGGGCCGCAGTGCAGGCTGGGGGCATGGCATGTGCTGTGACAACAGCCTCCTTTCCCATGTAGACATTCTCCACAAAAAACTGCTAGATACCCGAGCCCCCCCCGCACCCCCCAGGCGTGATGAAGCTGATCAATAACGGCGATCCTAGAAATGAGCACCCACTCGGGCTAACCCCAGAGGCCCAAATGCTCCTGATCACAGCAAGCTTCACACAGGCTCCTTTTTTCCCCCCACTGCATTAGAACTCCATGAGAGAAAAATAAGACTTCTGAGAAGAAGTTTAAAATACGCACTCAGAACACAAAACATTGACCAAGACTTGCAGCACAAAGCCTGGGGGTCATTTCTAAAAGTGGTTGTGATTAAAAGGAGTAATGCTAAAATAATGCCACCACACCTTTCCTGCGAGAATCTATTTTTTCCACTCCTGAGACACTTCTCAAACAAAAGCTGATGGTCGTTCTATTTTTCTGTTTGCTCAAGGCCACGGAACGGAGTTTTTCCTCTTACTGACCAGCGCCTTACCACCTTTTAAAAGATATTCAGGCATGTGATTTTTAAAAACGAAAATAAATGACTATTAGATAGGCACGGAATGTACAAAAGAAAAAAAAGGTTTTGTTTTACTGAATTATTCATAGTAGCAAATTTTAGTATCATGAGCTCATCAAAGGACTTATCAGGAGTTAGAAATAGTTTCCTGATACCAACTGTTGTTTACAATCGTCTTCATTGTAATGGAGTTTGATGAGCAACCAAAGCCGAAAGGAAAATTTTATGTGGCATGTGACAGGATAGGAAAAGAGGTAGAGAATCTTATCACCTCTATCCAGACTCTGCATTTCATCCATATTTAAAGCTGACATAAGACTTATTTTCAGCCATCATTTTACTCATACATAAAACTCCTGGGCACCCTGATGGCTCAGTTGGTTAGAGCGCGAGCTCCCAACAACAAAGTTGCCGGTTCAATTCCCGCATGGGACGGTGGGCTGCGCCCCCTGCAACTAAAGATTGAAAGCGGCGACTGGACTTGGGGCTGAGCTGCACCCTCCCCAACTAGACTGAAGGACAACGGCTTGGAGCTGATGGGCCCTGGAGAAACACACTGTCCCCCAATATTCCCCAGTAAAATTTATTTTTTTAAAAAACAACAAACTCCTGATTTTCTCTCCAAATTGAGCAAGGTGCACTATTCTAGTTTCACCCTGTTCAGTAAACATTTACTGAGGACCTACTATGTGCCACGCCCTGTGCTAAATGCTAGAGATAAAGAGATGGAGAAGACATAGCCCCAACTGGGGTTAATTCAACGCCCAGCAACCACCCCTCTAGTTGGATAGGAGCTGCGATGGGTGTAGGGGGTTAACCCCACGTCCAGCTCCAGTGTGAACCCCGATAAGGCATTCCAGACAATCCCACCTCACCTGCCACCTACACCTAAGCCCATCTGGTCCACACCTATCCTGGCCCAAGGGACTCAACAGTTATCGGGCACGGACAGGGAATCCATTTCAGAGTGGTAAGATGGGAGAGGAGACGTGCTGGGGCTTCTGGGAAACCATTTCCTTTGTTTTTCCGAAAGAGCTTGGCCATTCTCTCCTTCTGCTGGGGGTGGCAGGTTGAGGCAAAGCCGAGGCCAGTGGCCAGAGCTGTTTTGCCATTTTGTAAGGATAAAGCTGACTCTGAGAGAGCCCAAACGGAAAGGCAGAAACGAGCCAAGTCCTCGGTTATTTCATTGAGCCCCTGAATCAAACCAGTCCTGAAGCCTTCTTTCTCTACCTCACAAACTTCTAGTCAACACCCCCCTTTATTATTTAAGCCAGTTTTCGGCTGGTTGCAACATAATGAGACCTAACCAAGACGGCTGCCCGGTATCCCTTCTGCCTTTTTCCGGTAACTGCACCCTGAGCGCCTTCTGGGACCTACCCTTCCCCAGCTCTAAAACTCTGTGCCCTGGGCAGGGCTCCTCCCCTCGGCTCAGCCGTCCGCCAAATCCTTCCAGTGCCAAGGACTGATTCCAAAGTAGGCAGCTGACCTGACTCAGTTCAATCAGAGAGAAATTCTGGGAGAGTCTCTCTCTAAACTTGAGCCTTAGGGACACAGGCTGGTGCCACAAGGAGAGGGACCCTTTGGGAGTGGAGCCAGGCAGGGGAAACAGAATCAAGAGACGGAGTGGAAACCAAGTCCTGAAGACATCACCCCCCCATCAGGCTGCACAGCACGACCTCCCTGTGGGCCTCTCCTCTATACAAATAAACAAACAAATAAACAAACCGCCTTTTCTATTTAAGTCAGTTTGGAGGCGGGGCTTAAATCAAGGTGGAGGGGGGAATTCAAGCCCACCTGTCTGACTCCAGCCCCCCACCTTTCCTCGCTACACCCTGCCAGAACCCTCCACATCTCAAGGTCTTCTCTCCCACTATTCCACCCCCCACATGGCCAGTCTCAGACCACTTCTTTCTTCCATACTGCCCTCATTTCAGCCTTCCACCCCGGGTCCTTGGAACTTTTTTCCAACTTAATTTTGTTCTTGTTTTATTGCTACTTTCCACTGTAGCTGTGTCAGTCACTGAGCTAAATGCTTTACATCCGTGATTTTATTCAATTCTCATAAACTCCCTTATAGGAAGCAATTACGATTATCAATATTTCCATTTTACAGAGGTGGAAACTGAGGCTTAGGAAGGTGAAGGTTACAAGGTCACCATGGTAGCAGGTCCAAGGTCACGACTCTGGAAGGAAGTCGAACTGGGCCCTAAATTCAGGTGAGCCTGATTCCAAATTCTATGCTTCATCACTAAGCTCTCCTGTAACAGCAGCAGCAGCGACTGCTACAAAAACCTGGACAGTTCCAGGGCATACAGGGGTCGGCAAGCTTTCTCTCAAAGGACCAGACAGTAAATATTTTAGCCTGCGTCACATCCATTCAGCTTTGTCATTGTCGCACAGAAGTGGCCACAGACTATGTGGGAAGGAATGGGTGTGACTGTTCCAATACAACTTCATTTGCAACAACAAGCCCCAGGGAGTTTGCAGACCTCAGCTAAAGCGCATTTATCAGTAACAGACAACATTTCATAGGGAAGCATGGAAACACCCGCAGTACTTCATTCCTGACCCAGAAGTTGGATTTCAAAAACAGCTGTTTCACCTATTTCCTAGATAAACCTTTATTATTCCAAAAGATGAACATTTTAAACATCTTTTGGATCTGGGACTCGTTTATAACTAGGTAGGCCTGTTAATAAAAAGTAGCCGGAGAAAAGCAGTTCTCTGAACAACCAAGAAGGTCAATGTATTTTAAGATAAGGTCTTTTAAAAAAGAACCAGTTGAATCTTATTTTCATTCATTTAAAACAATGGCGTCTGTCCAGATATAAATTCTCAAGAGAAGTCTGCGATACTTGCAGTCTTTTTATTTTTTTATTTTTTGTCACTAGCTCTGATTCTAGCATCTCTTTAACCCTTGGAGGTCTCTTCACATTGAATTCTCGGGGTTCTGAGTACACCATGATTTCATGATTTCTAAGAGTTATGTTTAGATTTTTACAAATATACATCCTTTCTTAAGGCACCAATATTCTTAGAATGATGAGGAAAAGTCCATCCTTGGGCATGTGTAACATCCAGAGAGGATCCCTGTGAAGGGACAGCACCTTCCATTCATTCAAGCAACAACTGGTCACCCGGAAAGGGTCGTGGGGAATGACATTCCTTTTATAGACTTGCTATTTTCCAAGCATCTGTTAACAGTGTTAACGACAGTTAACACATAATGAGTGCTTTCTGTGTGTGCCAGACAGTCTTCTAACTTTTACTTCTAAATTTAGCTCATTTATCCTCACAACAACTACGTATTATTACATCGTTGTTTACCATTATTATTATTCTCAGTTAACTGATCAAGAAACGGGCACAGAAAGGTTTAATACCTTGCCAAAGTCATTTACTAGTAAATGCAAGATTAAAAATTTGAACCCAGGGCCGGCCCGGTGGCTCAGGCAGTTAGAGCTCCGTGCTCCTAACTCCGAAGCCTGCTGGTTCGATTCCCACATGGGCCAGTGGGCTCTCAACCACAAGGTTGCCAATTCGATTCCTCGAGTCCCGCAAGGGATGGTGGGCTGTGCCCCCTGCAACTAAGATTGAACACGGCACCTTGAGCACGGCACCTTGAGCTGAGCTGCCGCTGAGCTCCCGGATGGCTCAGTTGGTTGGAGCACATCCTCTCAACCACAAGGTTGCCGGTTCGACTCCTGCTAGGGATGGTGGGCAGCGCCCCCTGCAACTAGCAATGGCAACTGCACCTGGAGCTGAGCTGTGCCCTCCACAACTAAGACTGAAAGGACAACAACTTGAAGCTGAACGGCACCCTCCACAACTAAGATTGAAAGGACTACAACTTGACTTGGAAAAAGGTCCTGGAAGTACACACTGTTCCCCAATAAAGTCCTGTTCCCCTTCCCCAAGAAAATCTTTAAAAAAAAAAAAAATGTGGACCCAGTTGGACCCCAGAGCGAGCCCCGTCCCCACACATTACCTCATTTAATCCTCTCAATACTCCTGCCCAGGGTTTATAAGAGCTGCAGACAACTTTGCTGAAGTCACAAGGCTAGAGCCAGAACTCAAACCTGCCATCTGCTGCCCAATCTGTATTATTCCTAAAACAGCGTATGAGGAAAACTGCCAAAAGGGCCACTAATCTCCATCCCTCCCTGGGCCACACCCTTTGCAATGTGACTTTACAGCTCTTCCCATCAAGAGACGGAGTCTGTTTCCTCACTGCCTGATTCTGAGCTGGCCTCGGGACTTGCTTGGGCCAATATAATGCAGTGAAAATGACAAAGTGCCAGCTCTAAGCCTCAGGCTCAAGCGGCTTTGAGGTTGTCCACTGGAATCCCTGCAACACTCCCCATCTACCATGTGAACAATCCAGGGCTAATCTGGTGCGGGATGAGAGACCAGGTGGAAGAGAGCTGAGTCCAGCCCAGCCAGCACGCAGGCCCCCCGGTACTGAGCTGCCAAGGCCAGAAGAACCTCCCCGCTGAGCCCAGTCGACTGCTGGCTTGCAGAATGGTGAGCTAAACAAATTGTTGTGTTAAGCCACTAACCTCTGCGGTGGTTTGTTATATGGTAAAAAGTTAACTGATGTCACACGTAATAATGGAAATGAAATTGACGGCCAAATGGTAACGTTCCCCCTATGTAGCAGCCAGTCAAGGTCAAGGCTGCTACTCCCACCACTTGGCACGAAGCCATGCCCCTAAAAGCAAGAGAACAAAGCTGCAGAGCCAAGAAGGAAAATCCTGTCACAAAGCCACTGCCCATTATTTTGTAAGACAACCATGGGGTCACCCTCAGGTCAGAGCTTGTTGACTTTCTTTTCAAAGCCTTGTCTTTTGAAAAGGTTGACTGAGTTTTAGAAACGAAAGCAACTCCGAGCCAAGTTTAGGGATGAAGTGATCAATGCTGCTTTTGTTAAAAAGGAAAAAGAAAGGAAAGGAGCATGACTATAAAGTCAAAGTAAGATTTTTCTTGCTGGGTTTACAAACTGGATCTGACAGCAATTCCAAGAGTCTGAAAGGGAAGTATTTTCAACACTAACAGCCTTATCGACATAGTAGAACCGAGTGCCAGGCTCTGAGGCCAGACTCCGGGGTTCAAACTCGGGCTCTTCCTCTTAGCAGCCGTGTGAATTTGGGTACTTCTTGGGCCTCAGTTTCCTCCTCCACAAAACGAGGACAATAAAAGCCACCCATTCAAAGGATGACTGATAATTAATGAGATCACGATGTGAAATAACGCTTGGCATACAGGAAGTGCCCTACAAACGACTGCCATCCATCACCACCGATTCATCACTCAAATGGCTACTGTTTGGTAATGGTAGGTCCTGACAGATCAGCCCTTCACTTTGAGCCCCCTTTCACAGTTAGGTGCTAAACTCACATCCCAGCAGGATAACTCCTTATGAATTATTGAATTCTGGATTTCCTATTTAATTATTTTCAGATCGCGGTTGACTGTGGGTAACTGAAACCACGGAAAGTGGAACTTCGGATAAGGGGGGTGATGGCTGTAGTTGTGTTCGCAAGGATGTGGTATGGGGGGACTTCAGCTTGTCTTTGATGGGCCCAAAGCAAAGCAGACAGACAGCAGATAGCTAAGAGATGCAGACCAAGAACTCACAGAAGTTAAGAATACAAATCAAAGATCACCAATGGGTGAGATCTAGCTCACAAATGTACTCTTGTTTGACATGCTGTGTTTAATCTTTTTAAAAATTAAGGATCAATAGTATTTTTATAAATTAACTGGGATAGGGCCGGCCAGGGGGCTTAGGCGGCTGGATCTCCGTGCTCCTAATGCCGAAGGCTGCTAGTTCGATTCCCACATGGGCCAGTAGGCTCTCAACCACAAGGTTGCCAGTTTGATTCCTCTATGCCCACAAGGATGGTGGGCAGTTCCCCCTGCAACTAAGATTGAACACGGCACCTTGAGCTGAGCTGCCGCTGAGCTCCCAGATGGCTCAGTTGGTTGGAGCGGGTCCTCTCAACCACAAGGTTGCCGGTTCGATTCCCGCAAGGGATGGTGGGCTGTGCCCCCTGCAACTAGCAATGGCAACTGGACCTGGAGCTGAGCTGCGCCCTCCACAACTAAGACTGAACAACTAAGAGTGAAAGGACAACAAATTGACTTGGAAAAGTTCTGTAAGTACACACTGTTCCCCAATAAAGTCCTGTTTCCCTTCCCCAATAAAAATCTTAAAAAAAAAAAAAGTTTACTGGGACAGTACATGGGAAAATTGGAATTGGGAGCTTCTTCTGAAAACTCAGGGGATACGGCCACGCTGAGCCCACACCGCTGCACGGTTGACAATCAGCAGGAAACGAGAAGCACAGCAGCTGGCCCTGAGGGCACGAGCTCCTTCAGTCACCAGGTCCCCACCACTCCTTAGGGTCCCTTTACTGTTAGTCCAGGCTGGTGGCATCACTTTCCTGGCCCTGCGTCCCTCTGAATGTTTCTCCCTTAGGACAGACGGTTTTCATACTCCAGGTATGTAAGGTAGGTTGGATAACTGTCCCCCAAATATGTCAACCTCCTGATCCTCAGGACCCATAAATATGTCACCTGACACAGCAAAAGAACTTGGCAGATGGGATTAAATTAAGGCTTCTGATGGGGAGATGAACTGGGTGGGCTGGTGCAATCACCAGGGTTCTTCTTAGAAGGGAGGCAGGAGGCGGAGAGTCGTGAGGAGGGAAGCAGAGGAGGAAGTTACACTGTAACTGACTTCGAGCCACAAGCCAAGGAACGCAGGTGCCTTTAGAAGCTGGGAAAGGCCAGGAGACAGACTCTGCCCTGGAGCCTCCAGAAGGAACAGCCCTGCAGATGCATTTCAGACGTCTGAACCAGAAGTATTCCACATCCTGCAATGGGCAGGATACTGTTGCACAATAAAAAACTGTCCTGCAGCCTAAATAATTTCAAATATCCCACTGGATATTTGCTAAGTGAAAAACTCATTTCTAGGGGTCTGAGCCAAGAACCCAGCTCCATTGCACATATACACACAGGGTCTTTTCATGTGGTTTTAATATACGTTGATTTTTCCGGAAAAGCAACTACCATGTAAATCAAGAAAAGACTATACTTTCAGAGCTTGAGTCCTTCACCTTTTCAGAAAATCAGGCCACCAAGGACAACCACAGTATTTGCGTGACTGAAACACCTCACATGACTGAGTCTGCCTTTTGCACTGTCGAGTTCAAGGTGATTCTGTGCACAGGTGAAAGCAAGGGACTACTTCCTATCTTCTGGTGTGGTTTTGCTTGAGCTTTAAAAAACGAAATAGATATGACTTAGAAGTGATTTTCATTTTATTTCTCCTTTATATTACTGTCCGTTATAAAACAAATGACCACTATACACATTTTTGAAATTACTGTACAGGTAGACTATTATAAGAGTGGCCCCTAATGAATCATGCCTGCTGGGTCCAGGCCCCTTTGCAGTGGGACTTTGCTTCTTCTTTTACGTGGAGTCTACTTCTCCCCTCTCGTGAGATTCTGGCCATGTGCGTTGTTCTGACCAGTGGGATGAGGCGGAAGTGACGCCGGCAGAGTTTCAGAGTCCTGGCCTTACATTTCCGCCCTCCCCCTTTTGGAAGACTGCCCTGAAACCCCCGTGCTGTGAAGCAGCTCGTCGGACCTCCCGGAGGAAGAGAGCCACGTGGAAGAGAAGCAGAGTGTGCCAGCCAAGAGCCAGCACCAGGGCCCCAGACGTGAGTGGGCCCCGCCTGGACCTTCCCTTCCTGCCTGGTCACCAGCTAAAAGCAGACACATGAGTGCGTCCAGGTGATACCAAGAGAAGAGCTGCCCAGTCGACCCGCAGAAATAATAAAGCATCGTTGTTTTAAGTCACAAAGCCTTCAGGTAGTTTATTAGACAATAACACAGCAATCAGGTAAGTGATAAATAGGTAATGTCATCTCAGCATTTCATTTTAGGACAGTAAGAAAAGCACTATGAAATGTCATGAGAAGGGGTCAGTGGGCCCAATAGGGTCCAGAACCACCGCTCTGATGATTTGTCACTGCTCTGAAAATAAAACCCACAGCCTTTCCTGGCCTACGTGACATGCTAACCTCACCTCCCATCTCCTTTGCTCACTCTGCCTCTGCCATCCGGGCCTCCTTTCCTTTTAGTCCCTGGAACAGTCCTGAGTCATTAAGGAAACTCGACAAGAGTCGTACATATGCTACATAAATCAGTGTACACAAAGGAAATGCCTGTACAATATTCATTGTCCACCCACAGAAATACTTATCCTGGCTATTTGTACGAGGTAATCATGTGCCATTCTTTACCTATGACAGAGTATATTCATTTAACGAAACATAAAACACTGCCAGCAACCAGCTCACTTCACAGCAAAACCAAAAGGCCCACTTATAGATGGTCCTTTTAATAGACCATTTATAGATGGTCACTGTAATGCCACAGATATGCCACTTAGATTTTCACTATGACCTTCTTACACATAGTTGAAAACAACCATCTGGGAAAGGGTAAAAGAAATCTATTTCACTTGCTAAATTCCTATCATGAATTGTGCAGTGTCTTCATCTCATCCAAAGGCTGCGACAATTCATGGAAATTGTGCACGGAAGGTTTAGTCTCCTAATTGTGAGCTCCTCCAAAAATGAAAGAATAGAGAAATATCTGCCTGTTACATAAGCTGGATTTTATTCTGAGCATTTAAGAGATTTAAATATCTAACACTGAGCAAACGATTTGATTAGGATTCTTTATGAAATTCACGGGCATCTAATTCATAGTATTTAACATGACATGCAGCATAGAAGAATTGGGCTATTAATGAATCAAAATCAAAATCATCAAGTTTTCACAGCTTGTCCAGGGCATGGCTGGATTGGAAGCAAAGTCTGCCTGATTCCGGAGCCCAGGTTCTGAACCACTGGACCACGTGCCACAGACCACCTCATTCGTGTGCACCGACAGACAGACAGACAGACAGACACCCTTCCCTCCCCCCAGACATGTGCGTAACTGGTCAAGTGCTCTACGGCACAGTAATTTAGTCTTGCCTCTTGTTCTACTTCTCTCTCTCTCTCTTTTTCCCTCTCTCCTTTAGTCCCTCTCTTTTGGTTTGGTTTGGCTTGGCTTTGGAGTACCTAGGGACTCACGGGACAATCTAAGTGAAGGGTGCTGGCCCTCCAGGCCTGCGGGAGGGCCTGGTCTGGGTGACTGCCCCCGATCTGCCTGGCTCCTCGTGCTTCTCCTCCACAGCCCCCACACCCAGCTTTCCTCTCAGAATCTGGCCTCTGCTTTTGGCAGGCCCTTGGACCAACTGGCAACCTGGTCTAGTGAGCAAACTCCGAGACTCAGGAACCAGACTGCTGGTCCGAGTCTTGGCTCTGCCACTGACTAGGTGTGCACTGGAGCTTGTCGGGTCCCCGAGGTGCTGCACAGCCGTCATCTGTAAGACAGCAACCAGCACCCACGTCGGAGGACTGCTGGGAGATGAGATGAGGTCCTGCAGGTAAAGTGCTTCGAACAACATCTGGTACAGAGTAAGAGCTCTGAAAGTGCTAGAAACTTTACTGCTCTTGAATTCCAGCCTCTTGCTCTACTCTCTGGCTCTCCATTGGCTAGGAGGCTCCTTCAGTTTTAGAGGATTTTCTCCTTTCTCTGCTCTACCTCCCACAGACCTGGGCAGCCTCCCACTTCCCTCCGGAGGCGGTAAATCCAGACACCACAGGTACACTCAGTAAATCACCTCCTGCACGGAATCACTACGGCAAACTCCCAGAACTTCACTGCTATCTAACAGTGGGCCTGACCTTTAAGGAACCACATTCATTCATTCATCCAACAAATATTTCAGAGGTCCCTGCTATGTACTCCTGGGGCTCCATCACAGAACAAAACAGAAAATAAGCAAGAAAAAAGAACTAGAAGTCAGCATTTTAAGGGCAAATACCAGTCAGCAATTATTCCTGAGCAACCTAACAGAAACGCTTCCAAAATATCATTTAAATGGCCCGCGTAAACAATGGGTTATGCTGCGGTTTAAGAGCTATGTGGACGCAAGGCGGTTGTGGCGGGACAGATAAGAACGCTCTGGTTACGTAATTTTGGCTGGAGGCCGGTTATCCCTCAGCTTAAGCATCCATTCCCCACGACAGGATGTGAGGAATAGCTGAATGGAGAAAACGTCAATCTGTCACGCAGAATGGTTACCAGGAGCTCCACTGGGGCCTGACAAATGTTGAGATGGCAGTAATATAACTTTTAAGCCTTCAAAAAGACTGTGTGACCCAGGTGGGGGAGGATGTGGAATGGAGCGAATCGGATTTAATTAAGAAATCCCAAGACGGGAAAGGAAAGAAGTTAATGGTGATTCACCCACAGTGCACTATATACTGAGCCCAAAATGCTGAGCTTCCCGGCCCAGCCTGAAGGGACGAGTGGTGGGAAGCTTACACCCCATGGTGGCCTGAGAGTCTCTAAATACGTCCCCTGCATCCTCCCATAATAGGAGCACCTCTGTCGCCCCGTTAGCGGGGGGAGGCAGCTGAGGCTCAGTTCACTTAGGGTCACACAGGAAGGGAGTGCTTGATTCTGGACTCCAGGGGGCGGCGGTCCTTGCGGGGCATCAGTGCAAGTTTACGAGTTTGAAGAACCCGCCCTTTCTGCACCCTTGATCATTCACTGGAACATTTAGACTTGAATGCTCCGTTTGAGCACCGGCAGCGTTTCATGTTCGGAACATTTCATTTAGTCCCAGAGGCAGCTCATCTGCGGGTGTCGAAGATGAAATATGAGTTGACACGAGGAAGCCTAATTAATCTCCAATACAAACAGAACCTTCTCTGATTCTTCAGAAGCGCTTTATCACTGCCTAGAGGCTGCGAACTGTTTCCAGCCCCCTCGTTACAAAATTATTTATGGAGAGACATTCACCATGCAACCTTCAATGTGAAAGCTTAATTACTGCCCTCTGAGCTGATTTTTGCGCCCTCGGAAGGGGTATAAATTAGAAGAATCACAGCTGAATAAATTGGAATAAAGGCTGCACCACTGAATAGAGCTGCCCTAAGGTCCAGAAGTGAGTACCCAGCACGGGCTCCACTCTTTGCCGTTTCTCCACATCCATTCTTATTTCAGAGAGCAAAAAAGAACAGACGCAAAGGAGGAGAAAAGTAAAAATGACCACCTTAGCTGCCCGTCACACTTCAGCTACTGAAGGCTTCATTACTGGCTGGTGGTGTTCTTAAGGACAGGACCATGTCTTGTTCTCTCTGTGCCCCAGGGCCTGGCCCTGTGATCAGCACATAGTAGGGCTTCCTAAATGTCTGCGGAACTCAAGTGAACTTGGGTGACAATCTGCTTGCAGACATCCCTTACACATATGCAAACAATATTCCATTGTGTGTGTTTGTTTAATCACGGCATTCCATCCTTTGTTCCGTCTAATGAAAGGCACAGCACACTGAGTGACCTTTGGCCAACAGCAAGAGTAAAGAGAAATGTCCCTGACATGTCACTTGTGAGATTGCCTGGCATCCCTTATTCAGCAGCAGGTCCTACTTGTCTCCTAGTAGAGACAAGACCACCCGACAACGGCAGGACAAGGCTGAAGGCTCAGCCCTCTGGCCTCCAGCCTCGCCACCGTTCCACCCGGCCATACCTTGGACCTCTTTAGCAACACATGGGGTGGAAAGCGGGGGGTCAATTATGAGTAGGGGATAAGAATTAAGTTGTAAGGGAAGCCAAGTAAGCCAAGGAAATATATGCAAGAATTAGAAGCAGATTAGATTTTATCACCTAAGGCAAATAGCGATCTGCTCTCCAGAAAACAGCCACGAATGAAAAAAGATCGGTGTTTCCTGGCGCTATTTCCAGGGCAGCCTCCAACTCCCATTTTTTGGGAGGGAGGAGAGCCCAGGCTCTAGGACCCCCTGATCCTGGGGGATGTGCCGCATCGCTCACTGGCTGGGGGATCGCAGGTAACGCTATGTCTCTGACTTCCAGGGGCCTCCTCTGGAAAAGCGGGGAGCTGCTGCGCAAGGGGATCTGGCTTAGAGGGTAACTGTGAGGGGGAGACAATGTGTGTAAAGCAGTTTGACCAGCTGACACGCAGGGGATGGCTGATCGATGAGACAGCCCCTGACTGCAGGTGACGGGGAGCAGGTACCTGCATGTGACAGGCAGGACCTGAATCACTGACATTTGTTGTCCCAGCTTTTCCCGCGTCTGGTCCCCTTCAGCAGAGCACCCCCTGGTGCTAATGAGAACAGGGGCCTGATCACGGGCGTCCTTCCCGGCTCGGTCAGGACAACTGGCCTGGACCAGTGAGCCAGGAGAACAAGGCGGAACTCAGGTGCCCTCGGCCTGTGTCTGAACACGGAGCGTTTCTGCCAGAGCAGCATGGACACGGTCTCCTCGGGATAGAAGGGACCATGGGGGCAGGAGCCAGGTCTTCTCAGAGATCCCGGGGGGAAGGGCAGCCCAGCGGGTGACATCACAGGGACCGCGTGGAAGGCCCTCGGCTGTGTCGAGCGGATGGCGATTCACAGTGTCCTTACTGCCACTGTGCTTCGTGTCCATCTGGATGGGAACCCTCGCTATGCCAATTCCCCTCGACCACCTTTCGGAACCTCTCTGTTCCTGTTTTCTCACCTTCAAACGCAGACGATCCTAACGGAAGGGGCCTCGCTGGGCTGTTCCGAGGGAAAACCGAACTAACGGACAAAGCGCTGAGCAAGCGCGCGGTCAGTATCAACCATGGTTGCTATTCTGTTCTCGTCACGTGGGCCATCCCAAATTCTAGTAGGCAGAACAGTGCAGGGAACACACCACCCCCAAAGCCTCCTGTCAACTGGAGAAGGGACGGGGACTCAGAGGGGAATAAGGTGGGGGTGCCCGGGATCGGAACTCGCCTCACACGGGTCACTGGCTGCAGTGTGACAATGACCAGCAGGAATGCAGCCTTCACGGGGCACAGGCCTCTCCTAAAGCAAGTGACATGCATATGGCATCTGGCATGAAGCAGAGGAGGGAGAGGCAATGGACGGGGGGTCAACCCAGAGCCGAGAAGGGGTCAGGAAAGCTTTCCTCCACACAGGGACCAGGAATAGCAGGCCGAGGAGAAGGGCGGACACCTCTGCAGGACCCACGCGGCCAGACCGCTGGCAGCCATGTGTGTGCACAGCTACGAGCCATGGCTGGAGCTGGGCAAGCGACCCAGAACTCAGGCTTTCCCTCACCAAGGGACCGTCCTGAGAACCACCACTGGAGGGATGGTACCGAGGTCACAAGCTACCGTCTGATAAAAAGCAATCATGGAACATTCAGAAACAAACAGAACAACTGACCTCAAAACATTTCTCTTTGTCCGCCTGGTGAAGCAGGCTGACCATGCCGGGAAGCAGAACTGGAAAGATGAACGTTTCCAGAAAGTCTCTGGGGGAACCTAAAACAAAACAAAGTGTCCACTGAAAATCCCAAATGGCCAAGTGGATCTGGGAGAAACGTTTGCTTCTGAGCCGAAAAAAGGTGCTGTCCACGAAACAACATGACCTTACATGTTGAGACTGCTGAGTCGGGCTGTGTTACTGAAGAAACTGAAAACCCGTCTCTGTGCCTTTGGTGCAGAGAGGATGTCGGCCGGGTGCTACACGGTGCCAGGATCACAGGCACAGCCAGGAGGCCTGGAGGCCGGGGTGGCTGGAGGGGGAGGAGCAGGGGCAGGGTGGGGGGGCAGGAACTGAGATCCCAGAGGAACGGGGTGGCGGTACCATGGACAGGGCCATGCAATGGCGGCGCTGGCTGTCCCGGCTCACAGCGCACCAGCAGGGAGAACGGAACGAACCTAGAAAAGAGGGCCTCCCCAGGGAGGGCAGGAGGAACTGGGGCTCAGGCAGGAAGGGGTAGGAAACCCACAGCTCTGGCTTCAACCCACAAAGCGGGCATATGGTAGTTTCTTCTACTTCTTACATTTTTGCCCTTTGTATTGAACGTAGAATCGATGTATGTTTGATGTTATTATCATTATATTTCAACCTTAAAGATATATCAGTGGAGTCAAGGCTATTTCTTTTAAAAATCAAACCAAGAAGACATTCTTTCTTGTTTATGTGGGCTCCCTGAGGTCTGTCTGTTTGCCCCGACTCCCACCCTGTGGTTTTGCAACGTTACGAGGCCCAACCTATGAAAGATAAAATCTTACTTCCTTACGCACATGTTTTCGGATCGACTGTTTCCAATTTCACTTGCGTGCAAGATGTAGGTGAGTCCGTGGTCATGTGAGGAACTGAATACATGTGCTCTGTTTTGATGCGATGGAAAACTATTTCTTCCAGTGGTGAAACCTAGTGAGGCAGAGAATCAATTCATTAAATAGTGTCAATAATTGCCTTTTCTTTTGTAAACTAACGAGGGAACAAAATTCTGTGTCCGACTTCAGGTTCAAGGGGGCATAGTGCGCACAGGGCTGTCTGTCTGTCTTCCCCCCGGAGACACAGAAATGACGATGAAGGAATAAACCCCTAACAGAGAAAAGAACAGGAAGATCATCAGTGGACGAGAGATTCGCAAACATTTCCAACAGAAACAGGGAGGAAGCCTGGTGTGAGGTAAGAAAGAGGGGACGTGGCGACCCAGGAGCCACAGAACAGACCCAACTGCCCCAGACCGAGGACGCGAGTCCACCTTCCCACCAGAATTCCAAAGGGCCTCAGTGCTCCAATTCCTCAGAGGGTGAGTGAATGAAAAGGCAATGAGAAACAGGAGGCGGTCGGTGAAAATCTGGTGGGCGCTCCACGGGCCTGCTGCCCACATTCCCTCTCCCCCTGCTTCTTCAATATACACAAAGCTACATCCACATCAGTGTTTGCTGTCCAGCTCTCCTTTCCAATGACTCTTCTGTAAATGAATGAAACACACAGCCTGGGAAGGAGTAGAACTTCTCAGGGTGCTATGCTGGTGGCCAAAAGAGAAAAGAACAAAAAAGCTCCCCATTGACTTGGAGGCTCCCCGCCTGCTGACCCTGCAGAAGTCTTCCAGGGGTCAAGCACTCCCCATGAGCTCCCAGGCAGTGTTTCTCCTCCTAGGAGAGAACCATCCAGAAAACGAACCCACATGCACAACAGTAGAAAACGAACTCACATGCACAACAGTAGAAAACCATACCAGCTATGGAGAAAAACCCACTCCGGGCTCCATTTTACATTCTGGACCAACAGTGAAAGCTTTGTACACAGATAAAGAGCATCAGCAGCATAAAAGACAAAGCTGGAGGTCTACAAAAAACAACTGACCGTGGAAGCAGCACCAAGAACTCAGGGAAGGGAACTGTTCTGAGTCTCTGCAGAGAAATGTGAGAAGACATTGCATCCATAAAACAAGAAGAGGAGGCTATGAAAAAGAGAATGCTCACACGCCACGGGAGTTCTGAGACAAGATGATCCAACAGCCGCAAGGAGCAGAAACACACCGGAAATCTAGGGACCTAGGTTTTGATTTCATCCCTGTGACACAGCATCCCTGCGAGCCTTCCTTTTGTATTTTCAACTCCATTAAGTTCCTATTTTATTCCAAGTAGACCGGCCGAGGGCCTCCCTTCCTGGCTGCCCTGCTGGGCCCTCTTTCCTTAGTCCAGGCTCCTTCTTGCCCACCTGGATATGCACAGGGGAACCTGCTCTATCTGCAACTGTCCCCAACATGGACATGGTGTTGACGCCCCTGTAAAGGCCTTTCTCATCCAGGATTTCATCTGAGGCCCTGTGAGTTAGTCAAGGATTAGCTGATCCATTTAACAGATGTGGAAGCTGAGGCTCACAGAGGTGATGTGATGCCCTTTAAGTCACACCATAGAGCTGGGACTGGCCCTGAGTTTCTGGTTTGAGTTCCGGTGCCTTCCCTAACTGAAGCCACTGTGCGACGTTCCCCAGCTGTCAGAACTGGTCTCAATTAAGAACCTGTCATTTGGATTCTGTGGGGCGATACTCACAGCAGTCGCAGCGTCTGGTTGGACTTTGTATCCTGGAAAGGGAGGCAGCTCAGCTTCATACTCTAAAGGGAGTGGGGGGAAAATGCTTAGTTCCATACTTCATTGCAGTTTACGACGGAATTTTCTTTCCTCTCAATAAAACATGCGTACCTTTTATTTTGGTTGGTGGTTTGTAGACATGAAAAACAACGGGCCATTACCGGTTAATAATTAATGTGAACCACCTTATTTTAAATGGCTACGAGATGGTGATTGGCGTCTGTGAGAAGAGCCCAGGCTTTATGTAAGAGTCTGAGACCCTTCCCGAGAGGGAAGAGCGTAACTTTAGAGTTTGCCCCCAAATTACGGCAAGTGACAAGTAAGGTATCAGGAGGCGTGCGCACACACAAACAACATCGGTCAGGCAGGATACAGACCTTGTCTGAGTCCGATGTTTACCTGTTCTGGATCTCATCTCCCTGCGATTGTTTCTGACAGGTGTGTTCGCTGGGAGAATGTGCTTTTCAAGTGGATATCCTAAGTGAATGTAATACTTAACCCCGAAGACAGGATTGCCCCCAAAGCCTGGATTCCATGTTTGTTGTGAGAAATTGAATTTAGTTACTACGTTTGCTATAAAAAACAGCATTTGTTAGAATGTTTGTTTTAAGAAATTGGGCTTATTCCTCTAGATTGTAATAATTGTTACAGTGTGTATAACTCGCTAGTTTTGACCTCTTTAACATTGTACTGTAACTCTGGAATCCACTCGCTTTTCAGAGAGGATTGAACCCTGTCTTTGCGTTCTCCCTACCGGCCTGCTTGACCAAAATAAATCCCATGATACTTAAATACAATGCAAAGCGTGGTTCTCTGTCAACAAGGACCAATACGTATGGAGCCCTTTCTAAATGCCGGCCATTTCACGGGGGCCCTTTGCATCCACTGTCTTACTTGGTCCTCACATCAGCCCTGGGACACAGGTACAAGGATTAACCTCTCTTACAGCTGAGGCTGAGCGGTTTCTCCAACAAGACACCACTAGCAAACTGTATGAGGAAGAGCTGTTTGGTTTGGCGACCTGAAAGCTGTGGGGAAAAGACAGCCACGATAACAACCTTCGAATATTTGAGTGGATTCTTGATGGTAACTCGGACCACTGGCACTTTGGGTCACAGCACCAACGAGGCAAAGGACCAAAGAGTACGAGTTACAAGATGAAACAGATTTTTATGGATGTAGCGCAACGTAATGCTTGGAGACAGAATTCAAACACTGGATAGCAGTTGAAACGCATGGCCTTTGAAGGTATCTATTAACTCTGAGCCCACTAGTCTCTTTCTCCTCTGTATTTTCCACTTCTCTCAACTCATCACTCTCTCTCTCCTTCTACCTGGACCCATACACTGCTGCATTCATTCTTTTTTCCGTTCCACAAACATGCCGACCTGCGCTGTCCCATCCAACAGCCACTAGCCACAGGTGGCTACCTAAGTTTATTTAAGTAAAATCAAAAATTCAGTTCCAAAGCTGCACTCACCACATTGCTTTATGCAGCCACATTTGAAAGTTCTACAGGGCAGTTCTGTTTCAGACCCTGCGGTAGTAGTGGTGGCCTAGGGGAGGAAACCAAGCCACCCAGCGTTACTGCTGAAGAGCTAACACCTGTCAAGCTCTTGCTGTTAAATGGGGCAATTTGCTAAGGACTTTCTGTAGCTATTTACAGGTGTATCCTGCTAACACCATAAAACAGGTGCGTCATTATGCTCCTTTGCAGAGAGGGAAACAAATTAAAGAACGTGTCCAAGGTAGGTGGAGTAGTTTTCATTGGGCCTCAGCACCCAGGGTATGTCCGTGGAGGGCCACAAAGGAAGGGGGGGATCCGTTTGGAGAGCTTAAGGGAAGGTTAGAAGTGGAGAGGAGTTGAAACCCACGTCTCTCTAGACCACACTTGCTCAGCGTGTGGGCCCCTCATCAGCCATCACCATCAGAATCACCTGGCTGCTCAGTAAAAGTGCAAATTCCCTGCACCCCATCAGGCTCTGTGTGCGGGTCCTGGGAACCTACGTTTGAAACGAGCTCCCCATCCCCGCCCCGTCGTTTCCTTCCTGTTCACTAATCCAGGCTGGAGCATCACGGGTCCACCCCACCTGGTCCTTCTATGTCCCCTTCCCTCACCTCGCCCCGCCTTTGACCTGACCACGGGTCAAGGTCGGAGACCGCGCCCCATAACCTCCGCCCGGCCTCTCGGAGCCTCAGTTTCCCCGCGCGTAAAATGGGGAGCTCGGCGGGTCAGCGACGCGGCTGCCGGGTGGCCTCGCACGTCAGCCGCCCGGTGCACAGAAGGCGCCCCTACACGCGGCCCCCGCCGGGACGCCCGCGCCCCGCGCCCCACGCGCGCCCGAGCTGCCTACCCTCGCAGATCTGCTCCCACAGATTCTTGCCCGAAGGCTCCGCAACCTGCACCGGCGACACGGGCTGCTCGGGGGACACGGGGGACACAGTGGGCACTGGTGTCCTGGGGGTGACAGACGACTCTCCGGAGCTGGCGCGCTCCTCCTGCTGGGCTATGAGGCCGCCCAGCAGCCCGGGCGCCGCCATGGCCTCGGTTTCCATGGCAACCGCGCTGCCGCGACCCGGAAGAAGCCGGAATTCGTAGGGACGGGCCAGAATCTGGAGACTTATTTCCGGGTCACGGCGGAGCGGGGTCTCACGTGGAAGCGGAGAAGTTTGGCCTGCAGGTGAGTGCGGGCGAGGCGACATCGCGAGGACGGGATGCTGCGAGGGGTCTGCAGATGGGGACCCGGGGGCCCGCTCTCCACTGTGTGCGCTCGCCCCCGGCGAGGCCGCCACCTCCAGAAGTTCTCCCCTCAGAGCTGGTCCCGGGCCCCCAGCGTAATCCCTCCCGGTGTTTGTGCGGGAGCTTTGGCGCGACGGAGCCTTGGAGGGACCAGCCTCGCTCCCGGGTCCCTTGCTTCCTGCTGACGATCCTGCAGCGGGCGTGGGACGCTGGTGCCGCGGTGCAGACCACACGCTCTGAAGTCCTGCGGGCCGGTTCCCAGGCCCCGTTTTGCCCCCTTGGCCGGCCCATGGCAAGTGAGTGAGAGTCTCCAAACCTGAGTGTGCGAGCCCCCGAGGTGGGGCGTTCACACCCATCCCCACGAGGCCGCCGCGAGAACTTTGAAAGAGCTTTTGCAGAAAGCATTTGCGGGAGACACACTGGAAGGTGCGTGTCTTCTTCCCTTCTTGAAGGAGGGAATGCATTTGGGGTCGCAGGGTTGAAGAGACGCTCTTCAGTGCTCAGGAGGCGGCCATGGGAGAGAAGGGGGTTCAGTTGACAACCCCCCCGCCCCCCGGGCTTCTTTGTTCCTATCACATCTCTTGGCCACTCCTCCATCCTCTGCCTCTTTCTTGACTCCACTCTCGCCAGATTTGCACTTTTTCCCTCAGCTTTGCAAGCCCCTCTTCCTCTGCCCACCGATTTCAATGTCAGTATCCCCTAAAGTTCTTTCTCTGGCTCTTTCTGTTCAACCCTTAATTACCACCCATATATTCCTAAATATGCCCACGTCAGCTCAGTCACCCCCGAGCCTCAGAGCCATTGCCTGTCTCCACTTGGACATCTCAAGGCATCTGTTCAAGCCAGTGTGTCCTCCAGCTCAACCACCCGCTTTCAGTTCCTTTGTCTCATGGATTAGCACCACCATCCTGCAGTTGCTCACGCTGGAAAACCGTTCCTCAGAAAGTTTCCTGACAACTGATAGACCAGGTTAGACAACCTCCATTGTGCTGAAGTACTTGGAGCGAGTGACGAACGCACTTGAGCTCCACCTCAGGCCTGGCCTGACTCTCTGAAGCTGCTCAGAGTTAGGCAGGTCCAGTGTGGACCCCTGGACTCTGAGGCTGAGGGGAGCTGCAGGGTGGAGAAGCTCCTGACCGTTCCCTGCCACTGTCCAGACCTGCGGGGAGACGACGTTTGTTTCAGGATTCCTTGGGTGTCTCCATGTCATCTAGTCCGGGGAGCAGCAGGAACTGGGCTGGTG
The DNA here is from genome assembly GCF_004115265.2 of Rhinolophus ferrumequinum. Taxonomy (NCBI): domain Eukaryota; kingdom Metazoa; phylum Chordata; class Mammalia; order Chiroptera; family Rhinolophidae; genus Rhinolophus; species Rhinolophus ferrumequinum. Next base: position 15,547,472 of record NW_022680357.1, on the reverse strand, counting down.
ACAGAAGTAGCCCAGCTGGAAGCTGAAATGTACTTGCAGGCCCTAGCCCCTTCTCAAAGGTGCCTCCCTGATAGTTTCCTAAAAAAAAAAAAAAAAAACAAAACAAAGTATCCTAAGTTGCTATGTGGCATATCCAATCATTAAATGTTAGCAATTTATTTGAATATTTAAAAACAGGCTTGCAGGCTGGATGTCCTCATCCTTCTCCCCTCACCCTCCACCCCCCCCGATTTGTTTCAATCCCTTTGATGGGTGGGGAAACTGAGGCCTGAGAAGCCAACAGCTGTGCGGCAAGACGATGTCAGTCACCACTTGAGCCGGGTGTTTTCAGGCCTAGCTCCTCTCACCCTACCTCGCTGCTGCTTTCATTATGTGGGAAAGTAATTAGGAGAGTAAGTCATCCGGGGTGCGGTGGCGGGGATCAATGTCCACACACAAAGCAGAAGAGCTGTTTGGATGAGCCAAGGTGACAGGTAATTGTGCCACACTGACTGCCTCTGGTGGGATCTGGCAAGGAGGGCGGAGCTCAGGATTTCTGTCCCCTTCACAGTAAAAGGTGAGCCCCTGAAGATGGTGTCTGCTCAGTCTGGCATAACTGCAGTTGGACCCTCAGTGGCTGGCCCAGGGTGACTAGGCTTAAAGAAGTGATAAATGGGGTTAGGAAAAGGAGTCCACAATGGAGCAAGCACTTTCCATGGATTCTCATTCTTTCCAACAGCCCTTTGAGAAGGAAGTGGTATTACCCCATTTTCCAGATGGAGAAATTAAGGCTCTGGGAGGATAGGTGATTGGCTTAAGGTGAGAGAGTAGTTTGGATTTGAACCTGGGGCTATCTGAATGCTAACTCCATTCTACATTGATCATATTTCATTTTGTTCCGCATTTTCCCATACCCTAACATTTTAGACCATCCACTCAAAGAAGCGTGGCTCTTGGCCATACCTACTTGAATTGTACACAGGGTGGCTTGCCGTGGGGGTAACTTGTACCATTTCTATTTTCAGGAATGATCACCAAGACCCACGAAGAGGACCTGGGCTTTGGGCTCCCTGAGAAAAAGAAGAAGAAGAAGAAGAAGAAGGTGGTGGTCAAAGAAACGGAGACTCAGTATTCGGTGTTAAACAGTGACAATTATTTCTCTGAGGTCTGTCCCCCAAGAGCTATATCCCCTTCGAAGAGTGGGGTTCAAGGGCAGGTACCCAAGATGCCTCTGGTGAAGCAAAAAAAGAAAAAGAAGGGCCACAGCACGGTCTACGGGGAGCATCCAGACGCTGAGACCGCAGCCTGTGCCAGGCAGACAGAGTTGCCTGGCCCCAGGAAGCAGCCTCGGGGGCCATCCGAGTCCCTCTGCGGGGAGAAGAAAAACAAGAAGTCCTTGAGGCCTCTGGCCACGTCCCCGGGTTCGAGGGTAAAGACCTCCCCAGACCCCAGACAGGATGAGGAAGTTACCAGAGTTGGCAAGAAGCTCAAAAAACACAAGAAGGAGAAAAAGGCCCAGGAGGCCGCAGATTCAGCCCCGGACCCTTGGTTCTGTGAGGCCGGGGGTGCCCTGCACACTTGCTCAGTGGGGAAGGGTGGCCAGGAGCTGGCCGCCTTGGGGCAGAAACGGAAGCAGGGGAGCCCCCAGGAACCCAATGCAAAGATGAAGAAGAAAAAGAAGATCCACCAAGAGGGAGACACCCCCCGAGGCCACCCTGAGCCCTCCAGGTCTGTGAAGAGCAGCCCTAGGAAAGGAAGTAAAAAGAAGCCCGTCAAAGTGGAGGCTTCAGAATACATCCCCATAGGAGATGGCCCTAAGGCCCCCGCGAAGAAGAAAACGAAGTCCAAGAAAAAGGCAGAGCTGCCAGGCACAGAGGAGCCAGCTCTGAAGAAGAAAAAGAAGAGGAAGGAGAGCAAAGTAGGAGAACCGTGGGAGGAGGTAGGCGTTCCTTCAGAAGTCGACTCTGCTTTGGGAGAAGAAGGGGAGCAGTTAGGAGCGTATGTGTATGCGCGCTCGCAACTCAACTTTCTAGCTGCCCGAACCCTGATTAAACAAACTGACTTCAGCCCGAAGAGGGATGTACGGACACATGTAACCGGAAGGGCTGACAGCTGCCTAGCACCTACTGGGGGCTGGGCCTCGGTGAACGCCACCAGAAGGACGAGTCCCCAGAACCCGGTCCTCAGGACACTGTGTGGCTTGTGCTCAGCTTGGCCAGATGCGACTGGGGCGGGGGGTGGGGGGGGAGCCTATGAGAGGCAGTCCTGGTTCCTGGGTTTGTCCCAGCTTTGCCCTGGGGCATTAGACTCCATTCCACTGGCTCGCTCCTCCTCCATTCAGAAACTCTGAGGGCCTGGCAGGAACCCCAGAAGTTGAGCGAACGCCCATCAGAATCTAGAATCCCTTCCGCCATGAGCCCAGGGAAAGGTGGTTGGTCCCCTCTGCTTAACACCCTGGAATGGGGACTCGGCCGCTTAGCGCAGCCACTGAGTCAGGAAATGCCTACCCGACTTCGGGGTCCGGGAGGGTGATGGGAGGAAACAGCCATCCAGGGACATGTGCCATGTGGCAGTTGTCAATACTGAAGGACAAGGGGAAGGTGGCCGGCCGAGGGTCCCTCGGCCTGAGGCCAGGGAGAGCGTGGCCCTTGTAAGTAGGGTCAGGACAGGCCCAGTGAGGACACCTGTGGGAGCTGAGACGTGAGGGACCCGGATGGAGCAGGAGGTGCAGGGGCCCAGGCAGGAGCAAAGAGGCTGGGGTGGCAGGAGCTGCGGGAGCCGGCGCCCCGTCAGTGACAGAACCATGGGCCACAGAAATCTGGATGTTTGTCTAAAACAAGGTCGGAGCCCCTGGAGGGTTTTGGGGAGAGGGGTGACATGATCTTTGTTTTGTTTTTCTTGAGATATAACTGGCATAACATTGTGTAAGTTTAAGGTGTACAACACGTTCCAATTGGGTTTTTAAAGCTCCCACCTGAGCTGCTGCGTGGAGTGGACCAGGTCTGGGGGGTGGGCAGGCAGGAGAGAAGGTGGCGACCAGGCCCTGGGGGCGGGCATTGTGGAGGAGAGAACTGGGTCAGTTCGGGTTTGCTGGCAGCCCCCCCACGCCCATGAGGGCTGAGCCCGCCTTTGCATTCCCCAGCCCCTGCCGCCGCCTCCCACGCCCAACCCCCACGTCAGCAGGGCCCTCGGCCTGTCTTCTTGCCGATTTGGTGTCATCCTGGAAGATCAGGTGACTGGTGTGGCAGGAAAGCCTGTGCACCTGGCCTGAGTCGGGAGACCTGGGTTAACGTCAGCCCTGCCCTGGGCAGTGGGGTGATCTCATGACAGTCATTTCACCTCACAGCTTGAGTTCTGTGGGTGACGGGTTGGGGGGTGCTGGGACCTTGGGACTTTTCTGGCCTCTTGCGATTGCACCTGCAGGGCTGCGGGGCACAGGCCACACGTGCCCGGCTCTTACCCTTTGCTGTCCTGCGCAGGAGCCCGACACAGACCTAGAGGTGGTGCTGGAGAAGAAAGGAAACATGGACGAGACACACATAGACCAGGTAGGCCCAGGTCCCAGGAGCCTGGTCGCAGAAGCCCCCTGGGCTCTGAGGGCAACCAAGCCATGTCCACAGCCCATTTCCAGGAGCAGAGAACTCGGGCCATCCCCACTTCCTGCTGGGAGACCCCTTCAACCTCACAGTTGGCCTGAGGGGCCCTCTGGTCTTTCAGAGCCCCAGGCTGAGGCTCTGCTCCCCGTAACCACTGCAGGGCGAGTGGGGGGAATGTCCCCGAGACCTGAAGCCTGGGTGGGGAATACATGCCGAGCCAGGCCCACTTGCCACCTCCTGGCCTCAATTCAGGACCATTTAGGGAAGTGGTTGTGTTGGACCAGCTTCTGTTTCTGTTGTGCCGGATGCCCTGGGAAACACGTCCTTTGTGGGAACTGGACTTGCTGGAATTGGGGTCCTGCACAGCATAGGAACCATACGGGGTGGCCTTTGACCATCACTAGCGAGGTGACCTGGGGCAGTCACTAACCTCACTGACTGTGTAGGTGAAGACACAGATGCTGGGTCAGAAGGTAGTTCCATTTTTAATGTTTTTGAGGAATTTCTGTACTGTTGTCCACAGTGGCTGCACCAGTCTGCAATCCCACCAACAGTGCCCGAGGGTTCCCTTTTCCCCACATCCTCGCCAGCACTTGTTTGTTGATTTATGGATGACGCCATTCTAGTAGGTGTGAGGCGGTATTTCATTGTGGTTTTAATGTGCTTTTCTCTGAAGAGTAGTCATGTTGAGCATATTTCATATGTCCATTGGCCATCTGTATGTCTTCTTTGGAGGAATGTCTGTTCAGGTCCTCTGCCCAGTTTTTCATTGGATTGTTTCTCTTTTGGTGTTGAGTTGTATTGTTGCTTATATATTTTGGATTAACTCTTCATCAGATGTCTCATTAGCAAGTATCCTCCCCCGTTCAGTTGGTTGGCTTTGTTTGTTGACGGTTTCCTTTGCTGAGCAAAAATTTTAGTTTCATTTAGTCCCATTTATTTTTTTTTTTGTTTCCCAAGAAGACATATCTAAAAAAAAATATTGCTAAGACCGATGTCAAAGAGTATACCATCTATGTTTTCTTGTAGGCGTTTTATGGTTTCAGGTCTTAACATTTACATCTTTTATCCATTTTGAGTTTATTTTTGTTTATGGTGTAAGAAAGTGGTCTGGTTTCAATTTGTATGTTATCCAGTTTTTCCAATATCATTTATTGAAGAGACTGTCTTTACTTCATTGTATATTCTTGCCTCCTTTGTCACGGTTTGGATGACCATCTAGGCGTGGGTTTATTTCTGTGCTCTCTATTCTGTTCCACTGATCTATGTGTCTGTTTTTATGCCCAGTACCATGTTGTTTTGATTACTGTAGCCTGGTAGTATAGTTTATCAGAGAGCATGAGACTTCCAACTTTGTTCTTAAGTTTACTGTGGCTATTCAGGTCTTTTGTAGTTCTATATGAATTTTAAGATTATTTGTTCTAGTTCTGATTGCATTGAATCTATAGATTGCTTTGGGTAGTGTGGACATTTTAACAATATTAATTATTCCTATCTGTGAGCATGGTATATGTTTCCATTTGTTTGTATCTTCAATTTCTTCAGTGTCTTGTAGGTTTCCAAATACAGGTCTTTACCTCCTTGGCTGGCTTTATTCCTAGGTATTTTATTCTTGTTGATGCAATTGTAAATGGGATTGTTTTCTTAATTTCTCTTTCTGATAGTTTGTTACTAGTATAAAACACAACCAGTTTCTGAATATTAATTTTATATCCTGCCACTTGACCGAATTCACTTATTAATTACTCTAAGTTTTTTGGTGAACTCATGTCATCTGCAAATGATGGTTTTACTTCTTCCTTTCCAATTTGGATGCCTTTTTTTTTCCTTTTAATTCTTATTTTTTCTTATGTCTTATTTCTTTATTAATCTGTCATTGTCATGGTTAGGACTTCCAACACTGTGTTGATTAAAAGTGATGAAAGTGGACGTCCTGGTCTTCAAGCTTTTCACTGTTGAGTATGATGTTAGCTGTGGGTTTGTCTTACATGGCCTTTATATGTTGAGGTATTTTCCCTCTATTCCCACTTTGCTGAGGGTTTTTATCATAAATGGATGCTGGATTTTGTCAGATATTTTTTCTGCATCTATTGATACAATCATACGATTTTTATCCTTCGTTTTGTTTCTGTGGTGTATCATGTTAATTGATTTGAGGAGACTGAACCATCCCTGTATCCCTGGACTTAATCCCACTTGATCATGATGTATCATCTTTTTGACATACTGCTAAATTCCGCTTGCTGATAATTTTTTTGAGGCTTGCACTTACGTTCATCAGGGACGTTGGCCAATAATTTTCTTATTTTGTTGTGTGTGTGTATGGTTTTGGTACTAGACAAATGCTGGCCTCGTTAATCGAGTTGCAGAGCCTTCCTTTCTCTTCAGTTTTTTGGAATAGTTTGAGAGGGGTAGGTATTAATTCTTTCTTGAATGTTTGGTAGAATTCACCTGTTAAGCTGTCTGGTCCACAGCGTTCTTTTGTTGGGAGTAAATTCGATTTCAGTACTAGAATCCGTTTGTTCAAATGTTCTGTTTCTTCCTGACATAGCCTTGGAAAACTGTTTCTAGGAATTTTTCCATTTCTTTTAGATTCTCCAATTTGTTGGCATATAAATGTTCATAGTATTCCTTTCTATTCTTATTTTTGTAGTGTCAATTGTAATCTCTTCTCTTTCATTTCTTTTTTTTAAATTATTTTTTTCAGTTACAGTTGACATTCAATATTATTTTGTATTAGTTTCAGTTGAACATCATAACGGTTAGACATTTTATAATTTATGCAGTGAACCGCCCAATTAGTCCATTATCCACCTGGCACTATACTAGCTGTTGTAACGTTTTTTTTCTTTTTAAGATTTTTATTAAAAATATAGCTAACATACCATGTTAGTTTCAGGGGTAACCCCATAGTTACTCAACATTTATATACCTAAAGAAGTGATCACCATGATAAGTCCAGCAACCACCTGACACTGTACCACGTTATCACAATATTACTGACTGTATTCCCCATGCTGTACGTTACAGCCCCACGACTTACTTGTTTTATACCTGGATATTTGAACCCTTTACTCCCCTTCACCTTTTCCCCCTTTTAAATTTTTCAATTACAGTTGACATTCAGTATTATTTTATATTAATTTCAGGTGCACAGCATAGTGGTTAGACATTTGTATAATGTAAGACTAGTCTAGTACTGACCTGGCACTATACATAGTTATTACCGTATAATTGACTCTATTCCCTGTGCTGTACTTTACATCCCCGTGACTATTTTCTAACTACCAATTTGTACTTCTTAATCCCTTCACCTTTTTCGCCCACTCCCCAAACCCCTCCCACCTGTCACCCCAATAAATCTAGTGCCCATCTGATACCATACATAGTTATTACAACGTTCCTGACTGTATTCCTTATATCCCCATGACAGCTTTGTAACAACCAACTTGTACTTCTCAATCCTGCCCTTTCCTCCCTCCATCTAAATGTTTCTTTCCTCACCCTTGCTCAGGTGAGGCGAAAGGCCTTGCAAGAAGAGATCGATCGTGAGTCGGGCAAAACGGAAGCTTCTGAAACCCGGAAGTGGACAGTAAGTTTGGTGCTGGAGCTCTTGAAGGCGGTGCCCTTGGCACCCCGGGCCCCTCCCCCTCGCCTGGCAGCCTGAGCAGCAGGGTGACGGTGACCAAGTTAGCACAGGCCCCGGAGGCGGCCCCAGCTGGCCGGCTGGCTTCCTCCACCATCCTCCAGCACAGAATTTGTCCTGAGCTAATTTCCTTCTTAAGCCTCGTCTGTGTGACTTCAGTCATCATCTTGGGGAGCTGGGTTTCTTGCCTCTCCCAAGAAGGGGTCCTTGCTTAGCCCATTGCTCTGAGGGGCTCTCGTGCATTTTCTCGAATATGGGTGATCCGTGCACGGGTGGTAGGAATCAGGAACCCCAAGTTCCTGGTCTGGCTCAGCTTCGGACTTGGCTGCGTGACCCTTTACCTTTTGGCCTCCACTCCCTTCCTGCTATAAAATGCAGTGCTTCCGGGAGGAGACATGCATTTCAGGTTCCCACTCGGCCTCCTCCACCTTCTGGCAGAAACCGTAGGCTGATGGTTGCGTGGCCAGCTGGAGAGGTGAGGTATGCCCTGGTGACCAGCATAGTGGGGACATGTGCCGTGCTGTTTGCCATGAGTTAGGGGAGCAGGAGTAAAGCAGATGGGCAGCTCGACATGTAAAAGGACGGCTCGGGCGCTGGCCAGACCTGAGATGGAATTGCAGCCAGGTCTCCCATGAAGCTTGTGCCCTAGTTAAGCAGAAAGCCCCCTCCGTTTCCTGATCAGTAAAACGGGCATCACACATCCCTCAAAGGGCTCTTGTCAGAAGTAAGAAGACCACGGTGCTCATGAGCATTGCGCCTGGGACAGAGCAAGCTTCTCGTCAGCTGGGTCCTTCCTGGGGTGCTTGGGGTCGGGGAAAGGAAAGGGTTGGAAACCGGGAGGATAACCACCTTTGTTCTCTTAACACAGGGCACTCAGTTTGGCCAGTGGGATACTGCTGGTTTTGAAAACGAGGAACAGAAACTGAAATTTCTCAAACTTATGGGTGGCTTTAAAAATCTGTCCCCTGCGCTCCGCCGCCCCCCTCACACGACTGACAGGCCCAACATGGCACTCAGCAAGGCGGCGGCCGACGGCCTGCAGCAGAGCCTGCAGCAGGACTACGAGCGGGCCGCGAGCTGGAAGTACCGCCGGGGGGCCGGCCTCGGCTTCCCCACCGCCCCAAACAAAGTCTTTTATATCGACAGGAATGCTTCCCGGTCAATCAAGTTTGAAGATTAAACTCTCCTGGTTTGTCCCCCCAAAAGAGCCAAAATTGCTTTTGTTGTTCAGTTATGCAGAGAAAAGCCATCTGAGAGTCGACCTGAGGTGGGGGCAGCTCATGTTTCAGGAGCCAAGGGAGCATGAGTGGCTGAAATCTACTGTTCTCTGCGTTAAGCTTTACATCCCCTTTTGAAGATGTCACTGTGTAAATAATGACAGCTAACATTTGTTGAGTACGTCGTATGTGCCAGACACATACTGACCGAAGTGTTTTCCTTGCATTAATGTACTTAATCTTCTTGATTATGAAATAGGTGCTGTTATTATCCCCATCTTACAGGTGAGGAAACTGAGGTTCAGGGATGAAGTCGTTACATTGCCCAGGGTCACCCAACCAGTAAGTGCCAAGTGTACTTTCATACCTCAAGCCCTACGTCACTATTCACTGCTCTGAATGTCCCCCTCTAGAGAATTTCAACTGGAATACTCACTGGGGATTAAAAGGTCTTCTGATTAAAGGAACAGAAGTCCATTACACGTCTAAATCACAAACAGGAAGTGGAATTAATGATAAACGGGAACAGCAGGCTTATTTTCCTTTCCAGCTCGGAGTAGCTGCAGGCAGAGGTGTCTGAACTGCAATAAAGCAACTGTGGCTGAGCTTCCGCTGCTGCAGAGAAATGTCTCTGATCCAATCTTGCCTTTTCCAGCTTCCTGCCTGCCATCCTCAGTGCTGAGCCTGGATTTATTCTCTGCTGTAACTAGATTCTGAACGAGGCATTTTAGATAGCGGTTAGTCCTCCGTAGGACCCACTGGCAAATTCCCAGGGATGTGTTTGTTAGATTCTTTACCATCACCAGGAAGAGAATCCCAGGTGACTTCTGTGGTGGAGGCTGAATGCCAGGAGCAGACGCATGGGGATGACACAGGAAGTTGCTTCATCAGCCATGGTGACAGTGTTTTCAAGCGTGGACTCTACAGCCAGCCTCACTAGGTACAGCAACCCGAGTGACACGTGACCACCTTCTCTCCATTCACCTAGCATTTTGCTTCCCAAAGTACAGGGTGTGACTGGGCCATTTTCACATCATTTGGCCTGAATACCTCCCTCAGACGTCCCACCTCAGGCAGGAAGTCCTGATGTTGGGGCTGATACAGCAACCCCCGAGGAAGCAGCCTCTTCCTTTGCTCCCTCGTCCTGTGTTGGCTTCATCAGGCTGGTGGAAAGCTGGCCACAGCCATTCCAGGCAGCTTACCAACACACTAGGACATTCCAGAGGAGGGGAAAAAACCGTGTGGTTCAAGGAAGCTTCCAGAAGCCCCTCAAGAGACCTTTCATCTTAACTCATGCCCATTCCTGAACCAGCCCCTGGTGGAAGGAAGATTCTCCTCAGGCCAGTAAGAAAAAGCAAGGAGCAGATGCCAACAAGACACACATGGCACCCACCCCTGACGGCCCCGCTGGGCAGGTGAGGCCGGCCTGCCTGGGCCGTGACCAGAGAGCACTGGCCAGGTCAGGAGTCCTACAGACCTGCTCTCAGTGGCTGGGGTGGGCCACTTCCCTCAGAACCTGGCCTTTCGTGGATTCAGCCTTGAGATACGTAATGGAAGAGGCCATCCGAACACCTCGAAGGGAAAGTTCTGCATTTGGAGTGAGCTCCTTCGGGGCAGCTCCTCTGACGGGAGTAAATCTCCTGGCCGTGAACTACAGGAATCTGTCCAGTGTCATAGGAAACCAACTGACTGTTCTCCACACGTTCTGATCTTACCGAGGCATCACACTTGCATTTGGGCTCGTCAGGAAGGATTGTGGTCCGCCATCTCGGGTGATTCTGGAGCGTGGATGATGGCTTGCCCCCCGACTGATCCCCACAGTGATAGCTCTCATTAGGGGGTGACGGCCAGGCCTTTCCCTCCTGCCGTGTAGTGTAAGTGGTCTGTGTCATAGGATTTGACTTGGGAACTCCCTGTATCACCGTTGGCTGACGTGGTCCCCTTGTTCGAGGGAAGGTTTATTCAAGTCTGTTCCTGAAGCACAGTCTAGCCAAAGAAGGTTGGGCAGCCAGGACGGCAAGATGCCCGTGTCCCCAGAATGGACTTAACCTCATGTCTGCCGCTGTTGTCTGCAGACCGCCATCACTCACAGAGCAGGGTCCTGTCCTGGGAGGCCGTCCTGTCTCAGCTTCCGGTGACAGCTGAGCTCCTGTCCTCTGGAAACCAAACCACATTGCCTTGAGTCACCCAGGCCCTCCTCGACCTGTCTGCAAGTTTCTGTGCTGTGATTTCCCTGATCTCCTTCAGTCTGGACCCCATGCAGAACACAGCCTGTTTCCATTGGAACAAGGAGGTTTTGGATTTTTACTCGATCTGGGGAGGGGGCAAGAGAGGTCTGGCATTTAGCGTGGCCGAGGTCTTAGCTGAATATGTAACAGCCCTGTCCTCAGCCTTGTTCTCCCTCAGCACTTCTCACTGACTGACCCTCTTCGTATGGCAAGGTCCTTCCCTCCTCCCAGTTGCCCATATCCGCTGTCCCCCAAACCTCATGATTCGTAACCACTTTATGTCATGGGGTGATCCCTGCCGTTTCTGCCTTAGTCCACTGGGCCCTGTCCTGTGGCCACCTTTCCACACACAACTAGACCGGCCCATCCAAAGTATTTCCCAAAGAGACACAGTTCTCCCCTAAAATAAACTGCGTACTCAGCTTTCTAAACTTAACAACTGTTCAGGTTTGCGACTGGCAGAATGGCCCCCAAAGATGTCCATGTCCTGATGACCGGAACCTGTGAATATGTTAGGATACAAAACGAGGGAGTTCAGGGTAGCGGACGGAATTAAGGTCCCAGGTTATGTGGGTGGGCCCCGTCTAACCTCAGGGGTCCTTAGATGTAGACAAGGGAGACGAGTCTAAGAGACTTGGAAGAGACACCCCACCAGCTGTTGCTGGTTTTGAAGGTGGAGAACAGGACCACAATCCGAGGAATGCAGGCAGCTTCTAGAAGCTGGGAGAGGCCAGGAGATGGATTCTCCTGTGAGCCTCCAGGAGGAAGCCGCGCTGCTGACACCTTCACTCTGAAGGTGAGTCCACTGAGACCAGCTGGACTTCCGGCCAACAGACCTGGACGGTGATAAAATCGTAGTTTCAAACCACTAAATTTGTGGTCATTTGTTAAAGCAGCGACAGAAAATGAACGTAGGTCTTACGCAGAAGTTTTCCTCAGTTTTACCTTGTTTCCTAGAATTCTTAGATTTTATTATTGTTCCATCCCATCATCCTATGTGATGAGAGTAGGCTGCTTCCCGTGTAGGCCGTGGTTTCCAGAGACGGGCTAACTGCTTTCGTAATTGGGTTGGGAAGAACCACACAAGAGCATAGAAAATCTAAGCTGCTGCCTGGCCAGGTGACATGTTGCAGAAGCTCCTTTGGTGTGTGTCTACCCGACCTAATAGGACCGTACAAGTTCAGGTGACTGGAATAACGTTAAGAAGTCACTGACTTAGGCTTGGGAACTAATGACATCTGACATGTACAGCCTCGAAGTAGAAGAAATGACTTGAAAGCACATAATTGGTGAATTTGCCAATTTCTTTTGTTTTCATTTAAATAGTATGACACAGTAAAAGTGGTATTGGAAATCATTTTGTGAAATAAAGGCCACTTGGGAATATCTGAGCCATGTCACCATGCTCTCTGAATTTCCGCATGTTTTCAGTAAAGGGACCTGCCACTCTTCAATGGAGGCGTTTCTCAACAGAATTCTTTGGGTGAAGGGATGTCACTTAAGTTGGCCAGAAAAGCTATAGCACATTCTTGGTCCTAAACTATTCGGTTAAAACATTAGTTCATATAGGGGCCGGCCCAGTGGCTCGGGCAGTTGGAGCTCCCTGCTCCTAACGCCAAAGGCTACCGGTTCGATTCCCACATGGGCCAGTGGGCTCTCAACCACAAGGTTGCCGGTTCAATTCCTCGGCTCCCGCAGGGGATGGTGGGCTCCGACCCCTGCAACTAAGATCGAACACGGCACCTTGAGCTGAGCTGCCGTTGAGCTCCTGGATGGCTCAGTTGGTTGGAGGGAGTCCTCTCGGCCACAGGGTTGCCGGTTTGATTCCTGCAAGGGATGGTGGGCTGTGCCCCCTGCAGCTGACAGCGCAGCTGGACCTGGAGCTGAGTTGCGCCCTCCTCAACTAAGATTGAAGGGACAACAACTTGACTTGGAAAAAAGTCCTGGAAGTACACACTGTTCCCCAATAAAGTTCTGTTCCTCTTCCCCGATAAAATCTTTAAAAAAGAAAAAAATTAGTTCACATAAATTTGTCTTCAAAAATTATCTTAGGCACTTTTACTGAGATTAACATGTGAACTGTAATCATGCATTTCATAGGGCAGGTAGAGATGAAATGTAATCTCTGTCTACTGTATACCTTCCACAAGTACAATAGTTTGGGGGCAGTTTTATTCTACAACTTGGATGCATTTTCCTGAACAAAGGGTTCTAGGCTGGAGTCCCCGCCAATCACTATTAATGTTCTTACTGATTCAAAATAAAATGTCAGTGGAAGCTCATAAGTAATAATCAGATTCCATCAAATTGGTAGTAAGAAAAATAGAATCCCATGCTGTCTAGAAATATGGTTGCACAGCAAACCAGACACTATGTTGAGATACATTCGCTTTCTTCTGGATGAAGAGAATCGGGTAATTAAAAGAACAGCCATGAACATAAATACTCCTTCAGGAGGTTCATTCCATTGTAGGATATATTCTCTTCAGGTCTATTCTGTCACAGGATATATTCTAAGTCTAGTCAAGAGCTGCTTTTTAATAGAAAAAGGAATTATTTGAGCTATCTGCCTTTTATAAATGCTCCAAGGTGGTGCAGGGAACATTTAATTCCAGACTTGAGACCCTTGCAATAGGGAGAGGAAAACAGTAGCTTTTAAAAAATGAAGCGCTTTGCACGGTTCTTTTTTCAATTAAAGACACCACAAAGAAAGATGTGACTTGCGTTCAGCTGCTCAGTGAACGAGACTGGACCTTAATGCTCTGACCTTTCCCACTTCTTCACTGTCAGAATAATCCTGTGTAGAGGCCAAAGCTTAAACCAATGGTACACGTGTAAAAATAAAATCTAAAAACGCAGGTCTTTTTGGACTTGGCACCAGAGCTCCTGGGGAGAGGTCCCAGGTTCAGGTCCGCGTTTGCAGAGGGAGCCTGAGCGCCAGCTCAGTCAGATGACCCATATCTGGTTGTTTGCTCCGTTTCTTGATGTATTCCAGAGTTTTCACCTAGGAGGGAAAAGAAGGATCCATTTCTTTACTGGTTTGTAATTCTCTGTCCTTGGAACCCAAGGCTGTAACAAATGAGCCATCTCGTGATCTTGTGTCTTTTTCTTAGCAGAGAACAAGTCAAGTCTTTTGAAGGACAAGGGCAGGGAAGAAACAAGTAAAGTGTTTAAAACTTCTTAGATTACAAATTGCCCTTAAAATCAAATTTGGATGTGACCACGCATGACTGAACTTTTAATGTGTGTGGTTTCTACACTGAAGAAATAAACTTTTAATACTATGTAGCACAAGGAAGTGATCCTGTAAAACTTGTGGGCCTGGCCCTTTTCTAGAAGGGGCATGAGGTCCTGGCCCAATGCTGTGTCTGGCCAGGAGGCTGGTGTTGCTCGTCACTACCCTCGGAGGGTCTTACCATGGTCCTGCTGTCCGCACAGCCATGCCTCTGAGCCAGGTGCCACAGGTTGACTGAGAGCTGATTAAGCCTGTTGTTGCGCAGGTCCCCATGGGCCAAGATACTGTTAAAGAAGGAAAGGCCCAACGAGCTCTGGCGCTTTAGGGCCTGAAAGAGAAAGGAGAGGTTACTGTCGGGCTCGAGACCGGCCCAGTGTTGATGCAGGCCTGGGTTCAAATGCCAGCCCCACCACAGATCTTCTGGAGGGCAAGCTGCTCAATCCCCTGAGTCCTAGCTTCTTCGTCTGTAGGAGAGTGAGCTAATGGCAGCTCAGGGGGTACGTGAGGATTGGATGCGATGATACGTGTAAAGCCTCGATGATACGTGTAAAGCCTCATGGCTTTGGAAACAAAGGACTAGAACTGTTACTGTTTGTAGAGGACATGATACTATATGTAAAGATTCCCCAAGAAACTGTTAGGACCAATGAATGAATTCAGTGAAGAAGCAGGATACAAAATTTGCATCAAAAAGAATAAAATTCCTAGGAATACATTTAACCAAGGAAGTGAAAGATCCGTAGTTAGAAAACTATAAGACACTGAAGGAAGAAACTGAAGATACAAATAAATGGAAGGATATATATATACCGTGCTCATGGATAGGAAGAATAACATCATTAAAATGTTCATAACCAAAGCGATCTACAGATTCAATGCAATCCCTAGCAAAATACCAAGGGCCTTTTTCACAGAACTAAAATAATTCTAAAATGTATATGGAACCACAGAAGACCCCGAATAGCAATTTTGAGAAAGAAGAACAAAATTGGAGTTATCATGCTACCTGATACCAAACTGTACTACAAGGGTACTGTCATCAAAAAAATCATAGTACTGGCATAAAAACAGACACAGGTCAGTGGAAGAGCATAGAGCCCAGAAATAAACCCACGCCTATGTGGTCAATCCATGACAAAGGAAACAAGAATGTACAATGGGGCAAAGACAGTCTCTTCAGTAAATGGTGTTGGGAAAACTAGACAGAAACAAGCAAAAAAAGAAAGAAATCAGACCACTTTCTTTCACCATATAGAAAAATAAACTCAAAATGGATTAAAGATTGAAGACCTAAAACCATAAAACTAGAAGATAATATATACAGTAAACTCTCTGACATTGCTCTTAGTAATATTTTTTTCTTATTTATCTCCTCAGGCAAGAGAAACAAAAATAATCAACACATGGGACTACATAAAACTAAAAGGTTTTTGCGCAGCAAAGGAAACCATCAACAACACAAAAAGACAACCTACCGAATGGATGAAGATATTTGCCAATGATATATCCAATGAGGGGTTAATATCCAAAATTTATAAAGAACTCATACAACTCAACACCAAAACAACAAATAATCCAATTACAAATGGGCAGAGGACTGAATAGACATTTCTCCAAAGAGGGCACATAAATAGCCAATAGACATATGAAAAGATGTTCAACATCACTCATCTTCAGAGAAAGGCAAATAAAAACCACAATGAGCTATCACCTCACTCTTGTCAGAATGGCCATCATCAATAAATCAACAAACAAGTGCTGGTGAGGATGTGGAGAAAATGGAACCCTTGTGTACTATTGGGGGGATTGCAAATTGGAGCTGCCACATGGAAAGCAGTACGGAAATTCCTCAAAAAATTAAAAATACAACTACCGTATCACCCAGCAATTCTACTTCTGGATATTTATCCAGAGAAATGCAAAACAAAGCACTGAAAAAAATGCACCTTGTGTTCACTGCAGCATTATTTACAACAGCCAAGATATGGAAGCAACCTAAGTGCCCAATGATAGACGACTGGATAAAGAAGATATGGTACATACATACAATGGAATATTACTCGGCCATAGAAAAGAATGAAATCTTACCATTTGCGACAGCATGGATGAACCTGAAGGGTATTATGCTAAGCGAAACAAGCCAGATAGAGAAAGACAAATACCATATGATTACACTTGTGTCAAATCTAATAAACAAATGAACAAACAAAACAACTAATAGATACAGAGAACAAATTATTGTTCATTGCCAGATGGGAGAGGAGTTGGGGGAAGCGGGTGATAAAGGTGAAGGGATTAAGAAGTACAAATTGGCAGTTACAAAACCGTCACGGGGATGTAAAGTACAGCATAGGGAACAGAGTCAATAATACTGTAATAACTACGTATGGTGCCAGGTGGGGACTAGATTTATCGGGGTGATCACTTCGTAAGTTATATAAATGTCTAATCACTATGTTGTACACCTGAAACTAATAATATTGTATGTCACCTCAAAATTGTAAAATAAATTAATTGAAAAATACACAATACTATTAGTAGAGAAGGAAACAACACAGTAAATCACAGACTGAACAGCATGACTGGCAAGGAGCAGGCTTGGGGTGTGCAGGGCCAACCCCACAGCAAAGGGCGAGGAGGCGGCACCGACCAGGCACAGACTCTGCTCTGGGTTCGAGTCCTGCCCCAACCAGGATCCTGGGCCGAGATCACCGTTTGGTAGGTGCCAGCCCACGGTGCTCACCTTTTAAACCAGCCATCGTCTGGTGCCCCATTTTCTGCTTGGGTCTGGAGGACCACGCTTAGAATTCTATGTCAAATCCACCTAGAGGGTGTCCCCTGAGAGGACCTTCAACGACACTGCACCGAAGGAGATTTTTCAAAGCCAAACAATCTCTGAGTATTTCTCCATTCTGTATCTTCTCAGTAAGCCTTTACCCTAAAAGCCCAATTCATAAGCGTCTTTATGTGCACAGCCCTTGAACAACGGAAGCGTCGGCGATGGGCCTGAGGGATGACAGGGAATGCCAGCCACTTCGCAACCACCAGAAACTACGAACCACGTCGGCCTCAAGCCCCCTCCTCTCTCCAGACGTTTCACGTGGAAAAGAGCTGCTTTTCTTTCTTGTCCTACGAGCGCTGTCGCTTCCAGGAAGCTCGAAGGATCCAGCCTGGTCCCGCTCCACCACACCCACGCAAACAACTTCATAACGCTTGTGATTCAAACAGGGCCGGCTCCTTCACAGGGATCTAACGGACAGTTTGGGGGCAGGGCTGCCACCAGCGCCGAGACACTCAGGACCGACATCAGCAGTGGGGTCTCCCCACCGAGTGGAGGGAAATCAGACCTGTTCTTCCCGAGCACCGGACTAGAGGATTCCACGCGAGCTCCCTGCCATGGCCTGTCACCTGTGAATTTCATAGCACACGACTGCAATGAAGGATGACACGTTCCATTTCAGCGTGGCCCACCCATGTTTTTCTACTAAATGTGCACCTGTGGACAGACATCTTCAGCGAATGTACCTGGTATTTATGGGAGTGGAACTGGCTTCGGGAACATTCCAGCTTTCCTCTGCTTTCAGAATTCTGCTTCAGTCCTTACTACCACCGAGGGCCCCTCCCCCAAGAGAAAGAGACAAACATGAAAACAGTCCCAAATTATACGGTCTGGGCTTTATTTTGGGAGCGTGGGGTCCCCAGCCCGTGGTCATTTATGCTGCAAGTGGCCGCCTGTGATTAGACTCAGCCTGTCGCATCAGTGAAGAAATGCGGCAAACCACGTGGCAAATGTTTCTTGGGTGCAACGTGTCAGACACACAGCGCTGCGCTAAGAGGCCCCGGGGCTAGAAGCTGGAGCCAGGGCTGATGGTTTTAAGAATCAGGGAACAAACGGCGCTAAGAATTCTTCATGGCGGGGGAGCACAGGGGGATCTAATTAGGGTATCAAGTCCAGGCTGACGGTGACGGGCTTTCCCATGTCTCCTGCAGGTACGGAAAGGGCTCTCCTGAAAACCAACCAGGCAAAGACAAAGAAACGCTGGGTCTTGAACCCCGAGGGAGAGTTGGCATGTGTTTGAAAAAGGCCTTTCGGTTGAAGGTGGGGGCTCCTCTTCTAATACTTAGGGTTTGATAACCCAGCTCCTGAAGAAAGGGGTTTCTGATGCTGCTGCTTCCACTGACAGTCAGGTGCCCTCCACGCATTAAGGACCCCAGCAGGTGCCCAGGATCAGTGGGACACACCCCACATCCTCCCTGGAGAGGGCACAATAAGGCACTCAGGGCCACGGCAGCAGTGCTTCCGTATTTTCCCCCTGCCCTTTGGACTAACCCTGAGGCTGGCCCTTTGGGCAGTGCCCCTGACTTTGGCAGAGGCCACCAGGGAATGCAGTCCAGAGACAAATGCCACTCTCTAGCACCTCCCTGAATGACCCGGGGAGAATGGGAGCCCAGGACACACATGTATGACGTACATGTGTACACCCACAGATACACAATATTCTTGTGGTTTTTTTCATGGGGTGGGGACGGGGTTTAGGGCAATGGTGGTATTTTCTAGTTCTGGAAATGAGAAAGAATTAAACGTCAAATCCACCTTGGTCTTCCTTTGTCTTCAAAGGGTTTGCCGGGGTGGGGGCGTAGGAGCAAAACCTGGGTATGGGTGGAGGGCTCAGGGAGGAAGGGGAGAGCTGGACAGCCACTGGGAGCGGAGCAGTCTGAAATGCGTCTGGGGTTTAGGAAAGGGGGTGAGGGGGAGGACGGTGACAGAAAACAGGACCTGCCAGGATGAGATCAGGAACAAGCCGTCATGTCGTCTCTTGCTACGTGGGAATAAAGCCATCAAATTGCTCAGGGCTTCAAGCAGCCAGCTCGGAGTGAGACCAGAATGAAGCACCAGGCAACCCCCGGGAAGGACGCAGAGAAAAGTGAGGCACGGGCTTTGACTCCCACGGCGCCGCCCACCGACCGCACCGCGACCACACAACAGGAATCAGGCTTCACACGATGTCTGAACGACCAACACCTCCGCCAGCCTGAGGCGGGGCCTCTGGATCCAGCTGTCACCCACGTGTTGGCAAGAAGCTGCAGAAGATGGTATGGTCGACGTAACGAGGGAAGGGGACCAGGTACAAGCACGTGCCTGAGCGACGGGGATACGTTCTGAGAACTGTCGTCAGGCGAGTTTGTCGTATGAACATCACGGGGTCACATACACAAACTTAGAGGGCACAGCCTTCCACACACCCGGCCTCTATGACATGGCCTGTTGCTCCTGGGCTACAAGCCTGCACAGAACGTTATGGAGGCGGCTGGATCACAGTGGTACGCCTGTCTGAACACAGAAAAGGCACCTAAAAACACGGTCCACGGCGCTTTCCCACAAATGGCAGCACAGGAGGTGATACACCAGCATCACCACAAACACGTGAGTGACGCCTCGTGCTGCAATGTGATGACGGCCGTGGTGTCACTAGGCAATGGGAATTTTTCTTCTGCATCATATTCTCAGGGGACCGGGATGCCGCAGACGGCCAGGGGCCTGGGGGGCCGTACTGCAGGCACAGAAAGCAGCAGCCAGGGCCCCACCGTGCTCGACAAACCATCTACAGGAGAACAGGCTCCTCACACTCCAGAATGAACCAACGTTCAAGCACATTGGAAACGCGTGCGTTCAGAGCAAGCAGCCGGCGTGGGGGGTGGGGGGGCCGACGGACAGAGGGCACCCACCTCGTCCTTGGCCAGGGTCTTCAGATGCTCCAGGATCTGCGCCATCACCGTCTCGCACAGCTTGTTGTTTTCAGCCAGAAACTTGGAGTCTCCCCCGTAGAGGCTGTCATTGGAGTCGACTGATGGAAGAAAGCAGAGCGGTGAGACGTTACCAAGGCCATTCTGTCCGGGGAGATGCAGCCGCATGGGAGGAAACTGCGGCAGGGCAAATGGAAACAGCCAGAATTTCCCAGGGGGCTTGGGGGTCTTTGGAATCACAGAGAAAACAGCTGGCCTTCTGGACAGTCGGAGCTAGAGCCCAGGATGTGGGCGTCGTGTCCGCTCTGGCTCATGGGTGGAGGGGGACAAGTAGAATCATACTGACCATGAGGGCAGCTGCCACGCCTGACCACAGGGCTAAGTGCTTTCCACACATTACATTCCCGCAAGTCCTCAGAACCAGCATGAAAGAAGAGAGTAACATCTCCCTTTGACGAATGGGGAAACAGGCTCAGAGGGGGTCCCCGCTAAGATTCAAACCCGGGAAGTCCCATTCCGAAGCCTGAACTGCCAATCACGGCACCCAGCTGCCTGCCTGGACACCCCCCTTCAAACGCACCATAAAGCTCCCTCTGCTCGTGAACTTGAATCCCTCTGACCACGTCTCTTGCCCGTTCAACAAGTCCCCCACTCGGCTCGGGCACCTCCTGTGACAACTACTCCCTAGAGCATGACCAGGAAGGACGGCCTTCCCTCTGTATGATGGACCGTAGTGTATTTCGTTGGTCCCTGCTGGGGACTCTAGCTGTTTTCTTCGTTGGAGGGTGGGGGGCTGGTCCGGGCTGTTGCCAAGTCTTAGCGTCCACAGTGAAACCACAGCCCTGCCTGCAGAGTCCATTCTTTCGCTCCACACCTCCGTGAGCCCACTCCCCCTTTTCTCTGCAGGTCCGTTTTAGCTGCTTTCATCCCTGCACCCCAGCGCCACGTTGGCCATGGTGGAGTGCCATCCTTTCAACCTGGTGTGAACCAGCTGCCGTCTCAGGGGCCGATTGAGAGGAGAAGCCACAGGCCACACGGAGAAACCCTTGGAGCACCCTAAGGGGCCGAGAAGAGGGAAAGGGTCTTGGCTGCTTCTGAGCTGATGGAAACCTGAAATGTGGGCCATTGTCCCAGCAATGGAAGTGCTCAGGCCAGAGCGCAGGCCAGAGTGAGCCTGAGACCAGACCTGGTGCTCACGAGGGGGAGAAAGGATACACCCGGCAAACGGCCACTAAAAATAGCTGATGACCTCAGCATCTGTCTGGCCTGGGCTCACACCCCCGAATGCTGCAAGGGCCTGGCAGGTGGCGTGGAGCAGTGAAGGAGCCACACCGGCGTTACAGTGGCATCCCAGGTTCCACTCTTCCCACTGGAGATGCTCCCTCTGCAGAGTCGATAAATAAACATTCAGTCCAGCAATATTCCTCCTTCTGTTAATACATCAAACACACTTGCATGTAAGTCGTGGAGTTCCCGCTCCAGGTAATTCCAGAACGGCCTCTTTTTATTCGTCTAGGAAGGGAGGAGCCAAGGCATCCTTCGTAAATGCAAGAAATATTGGACCTGAGTTTTTCAGATGTCCTGACCCATGTTATCACCGTCTAAAAGGCTGCCCAGAGTAAGAACAGGATGGGAAAATGGAACCCCCGGCCGTTGCAAAGCCTCCCGCAGCCCCCGGACTCTCTCCTACTAAGACAATTGTCCGGTCACAATTGTGTATCCAAAGTAAACACACCTGGGCCAAGAAGAAGGAAAAGAAAACCCTTCCGTTTTCACCTCTAGAAGTCAGAAATCTAGACTCCCGCCTATGGAACACAGCCGCGTTTCCTTAGCGAGTAGTCCGGCCCCGGCAGTCAGCCCTGGTGGGAGGCGCAGACAGAGAGAGGAGGTCTTTGGGTTACAGACCCACTTCCACGGCAGTGTCAGGTCCTCAGAAGTGCCCCTCACAAAAGAGGAAATAAGAATGCCAACAAATACCGGAAAACACGTTCCACCTCATTAAGCCACCAGGGAAACGCAAATTACGCTCATCAGAACAGCCAAAAATGAAAAAGGCTGGGCATCCCAAGGGAATGAATGGACCCCTCGTTCCCGCCCAGTGGGAGTGTCAACTGGTACAACCGCTTCGGAACACTGACGCAGTATCTACCAAAGCCAAACTAAGCAAATCCTGTGAGCCGGCAATCCCACGCTGGGTGTGTGTACCCAACAGACATGCACACCAAGTGACATGTTCAGGAACTACTCACTCCAGCAGGAACTGGAATTGGAAACATGCAAATGTTCGTCCATAAGGGAATGAATGAATCGTGGTATATCCACACAATGGAATACTGCACAGCGGTGCAAAGGGATGACCCAGAGCTACACAGAACACCACAGAAGACTCTCACAGACAGCATACCAAGTGAAAGAAGCCAGGCACCAAAGAATGCTTGCGAAATGAGTCCGTTTACATAAAAGTCAGGAATTGGCAACCTAATTTGTAACGCCAGAAGTCCGGAGAGCGGTGCTGACTGGACGGGAGCCTATGAGGGATTTCTGGGGAATCAGTGATGTTCGATTTCTTGATGTGGGAGGTGGTCACCTGGATGTGTTCACTTTGGGACAATTCACTGAGCTTGATAGTTTGTTGTATACATACATACGTTCTATATTATACTGAACTAAAACGCTGTTTTGTAATCAAGGACGCAGCATAACGTATATCTCACAGTTCTGGGTCTGAATTCCACTTCCATCACTAACTGGTCCTCAGCCCTTCAGACCACGTGGCTTGCAAACAACACTGTCCTTCTGAGTCTCCCCCTTGGTGGTATGTAAGATGGAGACACACACGGATGCCTGTCCTATCGCAGTGCTGTGAGGATTAAAGGAGAAAGAGGCCCATAGAGTCTGGTGCAGTGCCTGGCACACAGTAGGCGCTCAGGTCGTACAAGCTGTCATCACCTCCATTAACCGACCTCCCTACGTTACAGCTTTACCTTCAGCCTCCAGATCCCAGCTAGAGAAAACCTCCAAGCGTTACTAGCAGGTCACCCTTGTACCACTGCAAACTTGTTCCCTGAAACTTACAGATGTAGAGACACCTGCCTAAACCCTGAAGTACACAACTACCGCCAAAGCACCTTTAAACAACTGGGCCATGTTTTGGAAACCAAACCTTGGAGCCGAGGGTCTGACGCGAGGACGCTTACTTAGGCTCGGTGCGCAGCAGCGTGGAGTTGGGACGGTCCCATGTGAGGCCCAGGGCACGAGGAGGCAGCCTCGCAAACTTGGAGCAGCAAGTTCAAAACGGCTGGCAGCACACGGGGCCAAAGCCATCTCCTTCCCCCCGCAGCTGATCCAGGCGCTAACTGAGCCTCAGCGTCACTTGAAGTAACGGGTGAAAACACCCAGCCCGGGGGCCCGCCTGAGACTGTGGTTAGGACAGGCCTGGGATGAAGCTCTCGCCCGTGTTTACTTAACCACTGTTCTAGGTAATTCTGTGGCACACCAAAGACGGCACCTCTCTAAAAGAGGGCTTTCTCCAAACTCGTCTGAAGCTTGTTAAAGAGGCAGCATCTCAGGCCTCTTCCTGGGGGGTCTTAGTCAGAAGGGGCAGGTGGGGCTCAGGAATAGGTATCGTAAGAGTTGCCCTGGGGAATTCTTACCCTGGACGAACTCATGTTGGGTGAAACAAGGCAAGTTAAGTAACAGCATGAGCACACGTCACTTTACGTGCGTGTAATTCAAGGACAGTGCAGTCTCTGGTGGGAAGGGACTGTCTACCTTTATCTACGTGGTAGAGGTAGGTCTCCTGGCCCATGGCAGACAGAAGGTGCAGGACGCAGGTGTAGATGCGGATTTTATCGTCACTGTTGTCTTCCCAGGTGTAGTCCTGGATCACGTTGAGAAGCTCTCGAACAAGAAACAGGACCCCGTGTTCGGGATGATCCTAGTGGAGAACCAAAAAAGGATAAACAATCCCAGACATGAAGCAGGAGGGGGGGAAAAAAAGTCATGACAGCAACCCAGGTCCCTCCCTTTTGCAGCGGTGGAGAAAGGAAAGCGCCAGCGATGGTTCAACACTAGAGAAAAATGACAAAAATGTCGTCGACCCACGCATCCACATGCTCCGGCCTGCAGGGACAAGCTTTGAGAGCCTCCCTTTTCGGGTCCAAGGAATGAGAAAGCAGTGTCCTGTCAGCTAAATGGCCTGTTTCCAGAATGACAATCCTGCTCCCATGTGCACAGCAGTCAAAAGTCCCGTTCCTCCAACTACAAAAGCAAGTTGCAGGTCTCGGAGCAGATGAACAGCGGACGCCACCTCCTTCGGGGAAGCTCCCTGAATGATCAGTCGCCATGAGACACCGACTTTAAAAACAGCCTCGCTTGTCAGGGCGTTCGACAGCATTAACACCTAAATGGAGGGCTCTCTTGGAAGGAAAAACCCGCAGCCACAGAGTTCGGAAGGGTGTTTCTCAGATGCTAAACTGAATGGAGAGTGACGGGATGCAAAAAAGTCTGCAGCCTCAATTCAGCTCCAAAGAGGCAAGTTGGGTGACGTGGCTCTCCCGCTTACCACTCCAGAGACTTCTCCCACGGACAGTCCACCCCAGCTCCTGCCGCTATCACCTCCCTGCCCTGGCTGGTCACCATGGCCCCCACTCGCCACACCTTTACAGCTCCTGGGACCAGATGGACCACTCAGGGTCCTGCCAGGACACAGAGGGCACACTCGAAGGGTTCAATTTAAATGCGCATGGATACATGAAGGATTATTTATGAAGATATGGGCAGGGTGAAGGGAACTAGTGAAGACAGGGGAGGCACCCAGGGCCTGGTGACAGCAGAAAGCTGTTACCACCCTCGGGCTAAAGGCACACGGGGAGTGACGTTACTGGAACCTACAGCTGGAGGCGGCCAGCGGGCGGGAGCTGTGGCCTTGGGTGCAGGAACAAAACCAGGGCCCAGCGAGCGTAGGGGGATGTACCCCAACCCCACTCACCTGCCCTCCACCCGCTGTCGAGACCTTCCTCTGGCTGAGTGAGCTGAAGCCAGAAGGAAAAAGCCCAGGTGAGGCAGCCCCCAGAGGCCAGTCTCCATACTGGTCAGAGGGGAGGCCAGAGGAGGCTACAGCGGGCAGCTTGTGCCAAGGAGGCTCTGGCCTCCAGCCCACTGTTCCCTCCGCTGGGGTCTTCATCTGCAAGATGTTCTCGAGGCAGATGGCTCGTGGGAGCCTAGCTCTCCGTGTACACGCTAACTCCCCAGAGAGGCCTTTCTTCCCTGATCACCCAGAGCCCCCAGCCCCCGCCCTAGTCTCTCTTTCCCCCAAATCATGTCATGTTTCAGCGCAGTTCTCAGCATCTGAAGTGATGGCGCTCGTTCCTTCGGTGAACTACCCAGTACCATGGCTTCGTTTAGCTGCTTCTGTCTCACCCAAGCCGATCCCCTCCAGGAGACGGGTACTTTATCTGTCGTGTCTGCCGAGAGCACACTGCCAGGACTGCCCCGGGGACATGCTGGACGGTGCCCCATCCCTGGTTCCTACGACAGTGCTGGGTACACGGCCGGAGCTCGGCAAATACTGCTGAATGGATCACATGCTTTGAGTACCTTCTACGTGCCAGGAACTGAGGCAGCTATAAAAACAGTAACAGTAGCTAACATTTATGGTCGCTATCAGAGCTGCCGTAGCTTTTCTGTGTTCCGGGAAGATACGAGTATGACATGCCCTCCCCATTTCATTTGGGCATCGGGCCGCAGAGAGGTCACGTGGCCCAAGGTCACCATGATGACACTTGTGGGAACTGGGATCGGAGCCCTGGCAGTCTGGCTCCAGAGCCAACATTCCGTCTCTTAACACGGCCCCTGTACAGATGCAGTAGGCGCGCCTCTGCCCGTGGAGCCGGCGAACTGGGGAAGGCACACGCGGAGCCAGCTATTCTGAAAGCTGGCCCGGAGACGGACAAGCGCTGTAACCGAGGTGGGTGGGCACAAGCAGCTGGCAAACCCAATGGGTGTATTCCAGAGTAACAATAACAAACACTTCCAGCGGGCGGCCGGGGCGGGAGAGAAGGGGGATGTGGTTTGTACAGCTGTCAACATCCGCGGAACTGCTGTTCTGTTGGCAAGAGGTCACATGATGTGCCAAAGCCCAGGGGCTTCAAACTGTAGGCGTCAGAAGTGCCCACTGTTTACAGGGCCCATCTCAGCTGGCAGCTCACCACTGCCTTTCTTTGCTCACAGCTGCTTCTATTTTTTTCTGCTATGGGGATGTTCAAAAAACTACATTTTATTTACGGATCTGCCTTGGAATGAGACAAGAACCCAAATGCTCCAGTAACTTAATTTCAACACAAACTGCCGTAACTATTTTGTGGGCGACCATTCTACACACCTTCAAAAGGTGAGAAAGAAGGGGAATGAAGATGAAAAGGTTTGCCGTTAAGCCATTTCTGTGAGTTTCTGCTTAAAACCAAAGAGACGAGACATTATTTCCAACCTTCTGTACAAAGAAGCATTTTCCACATGATAGCCATGCTTCAGTGGCCGTAACATGTTTTTTTTTTAATTGTACTTGGATGGCTCAGTGCCAGCAACTGAAGCAACGCAAATACCGATTAAAAAAGAAAAAAGAAAAGAAAAGAAAAAGGAAAGTCCTGGATTCAGTTCGCAATCCGAGTGGGAAAGGTCCCCCGGTGTCTCTGTGGTACCAAGGCTGCCTCTGTGACCAGCGAACAAATGCAAACAAGGAGACCGACAGGGCACCTGGAAGGGACTCGGGCCTCCCAGCTGGACAGACGCGGGCTGGCTTCCGCCATGTGCAGCATCTGCACAAGTCCTTCTAGTAAGTAAATGTCACCAGTGAGGAGAAGAGGCGATACCCTGGAAATCCCGAGCTTCCCAGGAGAGCTAAGATGAGAGGCAGAGAAGGCAGCGCTGAGCCAGACATTCTGGCTTTGAATTCTGCCGTGGCCACTTCCGAGCTGGTGACCCTGGGCGAGTCACTTCCCCTCCCTGTGCCAGGGTCTGCTTCTGTGAAATGAGGATAAGAACAGGCTTGTTGGGCGTGAGTGTTTGTGAACTGCTGGCTGGCTCACTGTAAGAGGCATGTAAGTGTTGGTGAAATAAATAATAAAGTCCTTCAGAGAAGGAGCTAGAACGTGGGGGGCAGGGCTGGGAGGAAGAGCACGAAAGGAAGGGGGGCACGACTGCTCACTAGCTGTGTCCTCGGCAAGCTGCATGGCCTCTCCAGCTCCACGTTTCCTGAAGTGGAAAAGGCACAAAGACTCCACCTTGCTGGGCCTGGGGAGGGTTCCTAGAGCTGAATACTGACAAAGGGCTTCAGCACAGCACAGTTGAAAATCCACATGTAACTTCTGACTCCCCAAAACTTAATTACACGCCCTCGGTGTCCATGGGGCGTTGGTTCCAAGACCCTCCCACGGATACAAAGACCCAAGATCCCTTCAATAAAACGGCGTAGAACGACGGATACTGTTGGCCCTTTGCATCCACGTTTCCCAGCAGGGGATCAAAAATACTGTTCTCATCTGTGGTTGGCTGACTCCACCGTGCAATGCAGGGATACGGGGCTGACTGTATATTTAATGAAAAACATCCGTATATAACTAGACCCTGAAAGTTCAAACCCGTGTTGTTCGAGAGCTAGCTGTAGTCAGAAGTCACGACCCGTCGCTAGTCTCCATCTCATTATCTTCAGGAAACCCACCCAGCAAAAGCACCAGCACTGACACCAGGAACAAGAAAATCTGTTGAAGCCGGGGGCATTCCCACAAATGCCCAGCGGCCAGGCAGGCAACAGAGATGGGTTTCGTGGGTCCGCAGGCACCCAGGGCAACTGGAGAAAGTGTGCTAGCCCCCGGCCGCCTCCCAGGAGCCCCCATGCTCCCCAGCTGGGGCCCCACATGGCAGGACCTGATTTTTCAAGAGGAACTGAAAATCTGCGGTTTTTTGTGACCTACCAATTTTTAAATATGGGTCATTCATTCCACACGTGTTCCGTGATTATGTGACCAGCAAGCGTGTCATCAGTTTGTGGCCCCAGGGAGAGAGCCGGGTCACAAACCGCTTCCATGACTATCACTGCCCTCAGCCCTCACCGCAGCCCTGCCAGGCGGGCACCGTGATGCCAGTTCAGGAAGGTGACAACTGTACAAAACCTTCCCAAGGCCACACGGCTCCTGAGTCACTGGGTCAGGACCCAATGCAAGTTTCTGACACCGAACACAAGGCTTTTCATCGGATCTTCGATGATTTTTAACAAAGAGGAAACACCATGCACAGGAGGAAATGCATCCCAGGGGATCGACGAATAACGACACGAATCTGCTTCCTCCTTAGAAACCCTCATTTCTTTTGTCCCGTCACTTGACAAATAGCTAGATTATCCAAAGAGAGGAGATTTGAAAAACACAAGTCAAGCAGCCCGGGCCCCCAAGTCCCCCTTCCTCTCTCCGGAGACCTTGGGATCTGAACTGGGATTGCTGGGAACTGAGTCACCTGTCTTCTCAGCCCCATCGAGATACAATTCGCCCACTGAAAGTGCACAACGCAATGGTCAGGATAGTCACAGAGCTGTGCAGTCATCGCCACAACCAATTTAGGACATTTTCATCACCCCAACAAGGAACTCCGTCCCCATGGGAGCTGAGTCACTGTCATGGCCTGAGTCCAAAGGGGTGTTTCTCAAATTGTGTTCCTAGGACCACTGACACCTGAATTGAGTGCGGGGGGGAGCCGGGAGAGGGCCCCACACATCCGGATTTTAGCAAGTTGCCCTGGTTCCCACGCACATTTGGCTCCACCAGGAGCCAGCCGGTCCCGTACCTGGACCTTGTCCCAACCTGCCAAGGCCAATGGTCGCCCCAGAACACTATGCAGAACCTAAAATACGTAAGACTACAAAGGAAACCAATCATCCTCAAACCTAGTTTTCAAAATATTTTCCCAATGTACGTGTCATGTCGTCATCTATTGTTCCTCGGTGAATACATTTAAACAACAGACCTAAAGACGAGCCTAGTAACCACTGTGCTTTTGAAGCAGGAAACGCACAAACAGTCATCTGAAACACCTTTCACACCCGAAACTTGATATGAACATCCAGTTGTGGCTACTGCTGACGGAGTCCCAGCTCCTGCGGCGACCCCTGGCTCAGGGCCTGTAATCCGTCCTGGAGCGAATGGCTACATTTCACTGAGGTTTGTAAGAACAAAGATGTCACTTATTTTCTCCTCCAAATTCATGGCCGCCCTGCCAGCTCCCCAGGGAGGAGCTGGACCTGAGGTTTAGAATCCCTGTGAGGGTGAGGGTCCTCGTGCTGGGCCCGGAGGGCTCGGATTCCCTCCAGCCCAAGCCTGACCGCTCCTCTCTTACGTTCCACAGGAAACCCCATAAAGGTCCCCTCTGACCTCCGGTCTCTTGTTTCTACCACTTACCATCAAGAGAGTATCACTCTCACCTTTATACTGTCCTACTCTATGTCTGCACATTTGCACACTTCATCATCACGGCAGCTCTGATGGGTAGATGCTGTCATTATTCCCATTTTACAGACGAGGAAACTGCAACCCAGGGGGGTAACATCACTGCCCAAGACTGCAGGGTGGGAAGGAAGAGGGGCTGGGATTTTGCCCTCGGCATCTTGGTCCCGATGCCTGAGCCCCCTTAACCAGTCAGCGACACCTCCTGACCATACAAACAGCCTCAACTACTACGCCCAGGACACAGAATGAATGGAAAACACACTGAGAAATGCAGATCTAACAACACCAACATGTACACAATCCCTGTACTTACAGGGCTATGGATGCATATAAAGCAGGTCAAAGACACGTCACCTACAGCCCTTTTGGGGAGACGTACCGGAACTATTAATAAAGTAGAAAAGAAATTGCAGAGGAATTCCAGAAGGAATGAGTCCGATGGCCGCATCTTCCCATCGATATTTATCATCTTTGGAACTTCTGGAATGAGGCCGATAGCGGCTTTGAAAAAGGCATCAGCTGCAAGACAGAAGAAAAGTCCATTTGTGAGACTGAAAAATTCAGGGGCTGCTTTCTTATTCACACGGCTGGAGGCTGATCCCGAGAGTTACGTGGAAGTCAGGCCACGCGGAGGGCAGGTCCTAGAAAAGGGTTCCTGCAAACCGTAACTGACTGGGTGGGACGCTCCGGTGACATTCTGTTGACAGGGCACAGTTCTTCCCACCCATCTCTCCCTCTTTCCCTCCTTCCTCCTAAGAGCAGTTCAGCTCAAAGAACCTCAAACTAGCTTCAGGTAATGAAGTGAATAAAAAACAAGTGGTAAAATTTTACAGAAAGCCTAGAAATCACAGTTGCCTGGGCTGAGGGCTCAACCTAGATCCGTTCATTGAACCCTCCCGTGGAGATCACGGGAGCAAAGTGCTGTCATCGGTCCCACTTCACAGATGGGAAATAAGGTGCAGAAAGGGAAGAAAGAGGGGGAGAGGGAGAAAAGGAGAGGGCGAGGGAGAGGGGGAGAGGGAGAGGTGAAGAGGGTCAGAGAGAGAGAGAAGAGAGAAGGAGGTTCCAGCACTGGTGGTGGGACCTGGGGCTCAAACGAAGGCCTGTCTGCATCTATTCTAGCGCACACCATATTGGTTACAGAAATAACAACGGGAATGTCTGAGGAATGCAAACGCATGCACACACGCGCGCACACAAAGAGCTTCAGAGACTTCTGAGAGTAACAGTTCCAGATAATCATCCCAGAAATGAAGATGTTTGAAAAATATCTCAAAATATCTAGATATTTGAAAAAATATGAAAAAGTCTGTAAAACACGAAGACTTCAAAGGGTGAAAGGGAGAGGAGAGGGGGAGAGAGAGAGATGGAGAGGGAGAGGAGAAGAGGAGGAGGGATGGAAAGAGGACAAGACGGGAGTGAAAGAGCCACAGGACAGAAACAGAGGCAGGGATGGGGAGAGGGGGAAGAACTGGAGATGGGGGCGGGGAGAGGGAGAGTTCTTTCTAGAACTGCCAAGATATTAACCGTGAGAAAATGGCTCAAGGTCAAAACGCTGACCTGACAAATGAAATTTTTAACTGCCGATAATGGTCCAAATACACTTCCAGTCGGACACAACTTGCAGTGATGCCAAAGAACAGCACTGGCACACAGTGTCCTGAACAAAACCGAGTCGTCGTCGTTGTCGTCTGCCCCACCCCCCCAACCCCCCCAGCCCCCGTGCAGCACCGCAGGGGATGTGACACCAAAGTGAGCATAACGGACACCGATCTGCAGCCCCCTCCCCCCACACACACACTTAACATGTTCTGGCAATGGTTCCATCAGCGCACATAAAGTACATCTTTCTTTTTTACAGCTACAAAGTAGAATCTGGTCCATTTGCTTTTTCTTCCGGGCGCGCACGCGCACGTGTGTTAAAACACACATACCATAAAATTTACCATCTTAACCATCTGGTCCATCCATTTTTTTTAAACAAGCCTCTCTAGTGAACTTTATAATTCAACGAGATTGGAAACAATTGTCCTAAATCCTTTAGATGAATGCAGAATACAACTTTCCAGCAGCGAGCGGTGTGCACTGGAAGATTTAACCTGGGGACTTTCGGCCAGAAGCAAATGGAAAGGGCTGGCCAACTGTGCAAGTCCGCCAGGGCAGGCTGCCTCGTCATTTCACATCCACAGTGAGTAACGTCACTGATGGCAGTGACAACGCCAGGGCCAGGCGTGCCGGTCACTGTTATCACACAAGTTTAGATCGCTTCCTGTCGGAGAGTTTAGGCTCTCCTGTTTCCCAACCTGGGCAGCTTCAAAGGGTCCACAGAACACCACAAGAAGCATGTCATTCCAGAACCTTCTGCAGGGACATGGAGAAATCACACACACCCCAAACACAGAGAGCCACGAACATTACAGACTAGCCATCAAAATATATGTCACTAGAAACCCTGGGAGAAGGTGTGATGTGAACAGAAGCTGAAAATAAAGGCTCCGTTGAAGACACTGGGTAAGCTCTATCTGACTGAGCCATGCTGCCTGACTACCAAAAATAACGGAGACACCTGTTCCCTCTGGATGACGGTATCTTTCTCTCAGCTCTAAACTCAATGGGAGAAAAACTGAAAACAACCAGACAACAAGAGACTAGTTAAAGGAACTTGCATTGACATACCATGTTTCCCCAAAAATAAGACCTAGCCGGACCATCGGCTCTAATGCGTCTTTTGGAGCAAAAATTAATATAAGACCAGGTCTTATTTCACTACTAAGACCCGGTCTTATGTAAGACCGAGTCTTGTATTAATTTTTGCTCCAAAACACGCATTAGAGCTGATGGTCCAGGTAGAGCTGATTGCCCCCTTATTTTGGGGGATACGGTACCATGGAAATGATGTGACTAAGACAAAGAAGGAACAATCACGTGCCCCGTAGGACATTTCAGTCAATGACAGACCACAGAGACGATGGTGATCCCTTAAGATTATAACGGACCTGAAAGAGTCTTGGTAACATGGTAACGCAACACATTACAACCGTCTCCAGTGCTCAGTACGTAACACGCAGCACGTGCTGATCTCCCAGGAGCAGCAGGCTGTACCCACAGCCTGGGTGTGTGGGAGGCTGTGCCATCCTGGTTTGTGTAAGTGCCTCTGTGCTCTTTGCACAATGACGAAATCGTCTGCATATCCCTGTCGTTAAGCGACCCGTGACTGTACCTCTCTGTGCTCTGATGCATAAAGATGTCTAGGACATATAAAACACAAAAAGTTGTACAGCTGTGTACAGCATGATCCCCTCCTTGCAAGGGAAAAACCAGTGTTTATACTGATGTAGATGCACAGAGACGTGAGGAAAGACAAGCCAAACTGGTGGTGTGACGTAGGGGTGGAGGCTGAGGGTAAAGGAAACGGGCATCTTTCACTCACTCCCAGGCTACTGCTTTGGACTTTTCATTGATCAACTTCCAAAAACATTTTGTTAGCATACAAAGGCAGTAACAGTGTAAAACTGTCCATCACAGAAATGCGGGCAGTGAGGCAGGAAGGTGGACAGGTAGACAGCCTGACGGCCTGAGAAGCCCCTTCCTTCTTTCCCAGAGCAGGAAACTGGGGAGGGAATGGGGAAGGGCTGCCCAGTGCTGCAGCTCTAAGGGACAGCCACCCGCCTCGTGGGGCAAAGCATGACACTAAGCTGAGGGTGATGCAGACCTTCCAGGGCTCGGGGTGCGGCTCTGCACCCCACAGCCAATGGGCCTGGAAGGTTCCCCTCTGATGAGCTGCTCTAGGAGTGAGTCATTCTTTAGGGTTCAAGCGCTCCAGACACCCCCACGACCATGGGTTCTCCACAAGGCTTTGCAAGGCTCCGGCCTAAGCCCAGAGGCCTTTGCAGCTCCTACAGGTAACTCGGAGGCCGGCAGCCTCCCACAGCGCCCACCAGAAGGTCCCCACTGCTGTCTTGTGTACCGCGGCTCTGCACCCACAGTCTGAACGGAAGGGCTCCATGTTCTAAGGGGCTGAGGCGTCAGTCAGCTGGACAACTGTCGGAAAGCTTCAAAATGCTCGGAATTAAGATGAGGGCTGCTCATTGTCTGCAAGAGCAAAACGCTGGAAAGAATCCAAATATTTTTCAATAGGAGTTGGGGGTGGGGTGGAAACGAAGCGGGGCTGGGGAAAAAATCTACAGCACTTTTAAGAAGAAAAAGCAACAGAACACTGAACAGCCATTACCAAGAATGGGGTGGGTCTGCAGTATGTATGGACATGGATGAATGGGAGCGGGCGGGTCGGGAGAAAGTCCGAGATTGACTGATAAGCAAAAAAAGCAAACTGAAAAACACTGTGGAAGACACGATCTCCTTTCTACGGGGGAGAGGGGACTGGGTGTACAGAGGGGGAGGAAGGCGGGCAGAAGGGAGGTAAAGGGCCTATGAGAGTATTTTTTAAATGGATATACAGAAGGGAAAAAAAATCAAGAAAAACATCTACACTGTGAACAGTGGGTACTTTTTTTTTTTTTTTTTTTTTTGTAGGGGAGGAGACAGAGAAGATTGCCGGAGACAGGGGAGTTTTTTTAAAAAAAGGTCTACATTATTGTTTCGTTGGAAGTTTTTCAAATGAGCACCCACTGTTTTTATAATAAAAATCATGAAAATGTAAAATAATGTACAGGTTGTCTGTTTTTCAGCAGGACACAGGACAGTTGCCCCAAACACCCTCCATACGCAAGGAACCCAGATTTAACTGTGACCTGCAGCCGAAGTCCACGAAGTGCATGAATCACAAGACAGTCAACAAGCAGTAATGGAGGCCACCTTCACGAATGGTCTTTTGTCTTTAAAAACAACGCATTAGGTCAGTGCTAATGGAAATCTTTACTACTTGTCAGAGCCATAAACCCCCTGGGTGGAATAAGACCTCAAAAGTAATTCCCCCCCAGACTGACTTTCCGCTATCACATGCCCTCCTGGGCCACTCAGGGGGGCAGCTCCCAGTGCAGGAACCCTATGAAGGGAAACCGCAATTTCTTAAGATGAGGTGTCACAAAGGGGTAAGAGAGTCCCGTCCCTCAAAGATACTTTATTGAACAGGGTTCTGGCTGGAAGAATTTTTCACTCGCTCTCTCACGTTCTGCCAACCCATTGCTAAACATCTGTACCCGCCTTCAACGTTCTCCATCACTGGGTAAGTTTAGGCTGGAGGGACGACGTTCACAGAATGGAAACTACTGTATAAAATGCAACATTGGGACATAGTTGACTGTCTCAACTTTGTGTTATGGACTAAACATGTGTGTGTCCCCCACCCCCAAATTCTTATGTGGAAATCCTAACCCTCAAGGTGGTACTTGGAGGTGCAGCCTTTGGGGGGTGATGAGTCATGAGGGTGGAGCCCTTGTGAATGGGACTGGTGCCCTGAGGAAAAGAGACCCATAGAGCTTGCTCGCCCCTTCCACCAAGGGACAATACAGTGACAAGACAGCTGCCTATGAATCGGGAAGATCCCCACCAGACTTCGAGCTTGATCCTGGACTTCCAGCCTCCAGAACTCTGAGCCACAAATGCTTGCTGGGGAAGCCACCCGGTCTGTGCGTTGTTGTTATAGCAGCCTGAATGGGCTCGGGCAGTCTGCAGTCCAGATGTGCTGTCACCAAGGGACGGGGTGAAGGCTCATGGTCCAGATGAGCAAGTTATTATCCGCGGCCGAGTTAGCCAGAGAGACTGAAGACTATTTATTACTAAAGTGTGTTTTTGTGATAGAACTTGTCATTGTAGCAGTTAGGTTTGTGCATTTAAGGGCCGCTATTTCGATGATATGTAAATAGAGCAAGACTTAAAGAAATATGAATGTGGAGGGGGACAATTAAATACCTAATTCATCAATGTTTGTTATCAGTGACAGCGTAATCTAACCTTGATTCTGCCGCCGGGTTTATGGAGAAGCATGTCGCCCACGTTCACATCCAAACACGCAGGATCCATCCACCTCAGAGATTATGTCTGAATGGTCCAGGGCTCTCACCCAGCCAAGCACGCTCAGCCCACGCGTTACTGCAGGAATGACACGTCTTTGCCCTCCCAGCAGTTCACGGGAGATATGAAGGTCTCTGTGGATACTTGGCTTTCCCTAAGCAGAAAGGACTGGGTACTCCTTATCTTAAATCTGGCTCTTTGTTTCCTAAATTACTTTATCTAAAGTCCGGTCTTTAGTAATTGGTCTCTAGACACCACACCAGGCCCCCAGGGTTAGAATTAAAACTGTATTGTGGTTTAAAGGAACAAAGCCAACTAGCAAAGCACAGCAGTTGGGACAGCACCTGAAGTCACCTCGGGGTGCACCTGGGAAAGTCATGTCACACTTCTGTGCCTCAGTTTCCTCCTCTGTAAGATGGACGTAAACCACCTAGCAAATACTACGTACCAAATACAGTAAACTGCTCTGCCAGGAGTCCAGTTCTCACTTAGGCTCCCAATACCTTCCTGATTTGACCCCTCCGCCTAGAATGTCCTCTGCCTCATTTCAGCATTACAGGTCACCCCCCTTATCTTGCAGGCCCCTCCAAGCCACCTCTTCCATGAAGCTTTTTTTTTTCTTTTTCTCTCCCAAGCCAAGGCCATTTCTCTCTGCTCTAAAACCCGCCCGGCACAATTTACGAACACCCTGCATGGTATTTATCAGGTGCTGCCTTTGTACCTGTAAAAGGATCTGTTTTCCCCTTCCAGTACAGAGCCCCTGTAAGTGCACCCTTGTTCCGGCACAAGGCTTGGCACAGGGGCTTACGTGTAAAAATGGCCAAGAAATGCTGGGAAGGAGGAAGCAAATCAGAGGCGTTTGCTGTCGTAAGGAGCTGAGTGAACTTAAAGGGGAGACTCACTCCGCTTCTCTTCTGTCGGTTCCATCAGTGGCTGCCGCCCACCCAGGCCCTTACACTCCCTCAGGAGGATGGACAGGCTTCATGCTGCCTGCCTACCTGTGAACTGTCCCAGCAGAAATAACCTGCTTTGTCCACGGTCACCAGAGAGGCCTCAAGGTTTGAGAACAGTCACATCAAACATATTCTTCAGAGGGCAGTGTTGTCACCAGAACTAGAAGTATGACCTTAAGCATAATCCCCAAAGACTTGGTAAGTGCACGGAGACCCATTTTTCTCCTTCAGGAGCCATCTGCCCTCTCTAGGAGGAGGAAACATGCAACTATTTTCTCCTCCATTAGCAGTTAGTTTGCAGAAGCCAGATCAACCCCTTCCTTCACACTCGCCTGCGTTCCTACGGAACAAACCGGCACGAACGGCTTCCTTCAACGTGTCCATGAGCCTCGACCCAAAATTTGTTTTGTTTTACCTAGAAATATGAAAATAAATTATTCAAATCCAACTAAGAGGGCTCTGATGGGACCCTCTCCTGAACAGCGGGTTTGCTTCGGAGTTATGTCCATTCCATTCCATAAAAAGTTGGGTACCATTTTACACGTGTCAGTATTATCCACCATGACTATCTATGGTACCACGCAGTCATTCAACATTTATTGAACTGAAGCTAACATTTATGTTAGCTGAAGTGGACACAACAGCTAACAAAACAGACAAGACCTCAGGGAGCTGACAGTCTTGTGGGGGAGAAAAGCAAACAATCCTTCCCATGTTTACTTGTCAGAGAACGACGGTGGTAAGTCCAGTGAAGAAAAGTGCAAGGTGTAAGGATAACTCGACTTACAGGGCCACCTGACCTAACTGTTTGGCAGGGGAGAGACAAGGATAGCTTTCCTTAAGACGTGGCTCATGAGCTAAGCACTGAAAGATGAAGATGCCAAAAATAAATAAAAGAAAGTAAAACTTAAAAAGGACAGGAGAATTCTATAGGAAGGAAAAGCATGATTATTTGATGGTAAGAACAAAAGCCACACTTTGGACCACTATTTTGCTTGAACTGTTCTCTCTCATGTTTCATCGTTGGAGGAGCTCCAGGTCTTTTACCCTGAGGATAATTCGGCAGGTTCATCCTGAAACCAAAGCCGCAGTCCTGCAGATTTCTCAAGGTTTTACACGAGACATGGACTCGTTGCATACAGTTAGCGTCTAAAACTCCACAGCAAACTTTTGTCATTGGCGAGACAGTCATACTAAACTAGTATTTACTAAGCAGCCACTTGTGCCAGGTGGCCAAGCGCTCTAAGTACGGCACCTCATTGAATCGGCAACAGAGAGGTTCCACTGCCATCACCTCCACTGTGCAGATAGGGAAACTGAGGCACAAAAAGGCCGACCTGTGCCAGGGCACCCAGCTCATCAGCGGCGGAGTCAGGACTGGGACATGAAAGGCTCCATCAGTTGGAGCCTCATCCCAACACACAGCCACGTACGTGGTGGAAGCCCATCCCTCCGAGCTTCTCACTGTCCCGTCTCCCTCCCCACATCCTGATAAACGTATGCTCTTTTAAGACCCTCCTAGAACATTTCTTCCCATTGGAAAACACCCTCCTTCCTGAGAAACGAAAGATGATGGAACGAACATAAAAATACAGGGCAAGAGAACCTGTTCTTGCGGTGGCCTGATAATAATCTTCCAGAAGGAACCACTGACAAACAAGGGCAAGAAGCTACCTGGTAAAATAGCGGAAGGAAAGACAGGCAGGCATCTCCCGGCCACCTCTAGGTGAGAAGCACGTGACCAAACAACGGACTGGAAAGTCCTTTGTTTCTCCTAAATACTCAGGGGCAGTGGATGACTTTGGACTAAACCCCACAGGATCCACATTCTGGGCTGCACCAACGTGTCCAAAGGACCAGAACTGGATGGACCTCCCCTGTAATAAGCCTTTGTCAGCATTCCACGCTGGGAGTTCAACGAGAGTTTACTTGCTGGGCTGGACTGAGCCCTGGCAAAGCCACAACCTGACAAAAACATACAAGGGAGGCTGGATCGAGGGAGACCAGAAAACGACTCCGGGTTGGGGGACAGGTGAGGGGTGCAGGGGGTTCATAACCAACCGACAGGGAGGGTGTTTAGGGAGGTGAACAAAAGCAGCCCATTTCCACGAGCTTCCCTTAATTTATATTTAGCGTTCTCATTCTCAGTCCTTGAATGTCTTATTTATTTTGGCCAGTAAATGCGGCGTGTGGCTTCCAGAAGAACAATAGCAGGCTTTTAAGGTTTAGCGCTACAGCATTTAGACATTCAAGGACAAATCGCCAGATAAATTATTAAACACGAAGGGGACGCCACAGTCCAGCTCCCTGCAGTAGCGTAAAGCGAGGGGTGAGGAAGATGAGTCCACAGCTGACACGGAGTCCGGGTTGTTCTTACGTGGCTTATCTCAGTGTGGACAGAGGCAGCACAACCACAGCTTTCCTCAAAGAGCTCCTGGGAGCAGCAAATCTTTGGGATGGGAGAATCTGGTCACAGGAAACTTGCCTGGGATCCACAACACTTGCCATCAGGGTTGCAAGTTTACAAAGTTGGGAGGAGAAAGATCTAGGCCCCTGGGGCCCCCATGTGCCTCAGCTACACAGCTCACAGTCCACCCCTAATTTGCAGGTGACACCACACTCAGGCCTTCCCACATGGGTCCACTGTTCCTGAACTTTCTCAGAGGGAACCAGTTTATAAGAGTTAAAATTTCTCATACCCAAACTAATCATTCATCTATCCTTCATTTTGCACATCCTCAGGCTGTTGGTGGCAGCTGTTAATTTTTGTTTTACTTTGTTTCTTGCTAACCCATCGCCCTTACCAAAGCAGGCACTGGGAAAAGAGTTCCACGTTTACCGACAAATAATGAGGATGGGTGCCTGCCTGCCCTTGCGGGACTTGCAGTCCTAGAGGGGAGGAGGTGTCCAGACAACGAGTAAACACATAATACAAACAGTAAGAAAACATCAGATCGTGGTACGTGCCGTGATGGTTACGAGGAGGCTGGCACAGAGCATGATTTTCCTTTTCTGCCTGGCGATTTTTTTTAAAAAATGCAAACATCTGCGGAAAGATCATTCTAGAAAGAGGGAAGAGCCAGTGCAAAGGTTCTGAATTGGAAGGCAGCTTATTACGTTCAAAGGACAGAAAAAAGCCGGCGAGGCTGCAGTGTGGTATCAGATGAAGACAGATGGCAGGCAGCTCAGATCAAGTGGACACTGACAGGCAAGGCATTCGGTTTTATTACAAATGCCCTGGGAAGGGACCAGAGCGCCCCGGAGTCGAAAGCAAAACGAAGCTGAGTTTGAACAGTTCTTGGATGGCAAACATGTTTGAAGACTTTGGTATTCAGAGCTGTCCCAGATGAATCAGCATACCGGAACTGCCAGGCCGGGGCAAAAGAATGGGGCAGGGCCACTCTCCGACCTATTCAGTGCCCACCCAAACCCATGGCAGCAAGTGGCAAGTGGCTCCCCCTGGCATAAACTGTGACATCAGGTGGAAGACCGGAGCAGGGGGTGGGGGCAGACAGCCCGGGAAAGCATCAGTGTTTCACACAGTCCTGGAGAAATCCCCAAATTATTTACTGAAGCCTCCCTGGTGGTTTGCATGGTACACACAGTCTGTCAGGCTGATGAAAGGACATGGCCTAGGGTTAGATCCGGGACTGAGCACTGGCTCAGTGACCCTGAGCAGACTCCTCAGCCATTCCTTCCTCAGTCTTCTCACCTGGGAAATGGGGCGCCAACACACGATGGCCTCAGGTGGCTGTTGGGAGCATGAAATGAGGCAACATGTGCAAAGGGCTCTCCTCATAACAGACGCTCCATAAAGGGCGCCAGGATTTCTTCCGGTGGTTATGTTACGGCCTGCTGGACAGGTACCCTGCTGCCGAGGTGCCAGGGCTCTGCCTGCACACACCTGGCCCACACCATTCCAGGAGGTGATGGGCGCATCACCCTGCAACATACACTGTGACCCTCTGCCTACGGGCGTTCTCTGGGCTCACGGGTGGCGCAGGCCTGAGTGCCAGGACGTTCTCGACCCAGAAGCAGGCCTCAGTCAGTGACAGATGGGAGCACAGGGTAAGGAACCCCTCAGGTGGGGTAACAGCCAGGCCACTAGACACCCCTCCCAGAGGTACCCAGCTGCCCACAGCAGTCATCTGCCCCCGGCACACCCTCCGCTGGCTTCCTTCCCGTCCCCATCCTACCTCCCCACCCCCCACCTGACACCAGCGGGGGGTCGTCTCCCATATAAGCCACTCACTGCCTCCGGGAAGCTTCTGTACCTCGTACAGAGATGCGTCTTGAGCAGAATTTGCATCCCTAACAGCAACTTGTAGACAGGATTCATCCTCTGTATATTTAATAGACTCTACTCTTGTGTCTCTGGGGTTTCCAATAAACAAACGTCAACAGCAAAAAAATAAACATGGACCTGCCGTGCTGAAGGAGTCCTAATTTCTAAACTTCTCTGGGCCCACGTAGCCCGGGATGTCTGAGCTGCCCGAGCGGGTCGGTCTGAGGTAGGTTTCATGTAGGTCCTTACAGGAAAATAGCCCCACTCTGTATAACCTAACTATAAACCTGTATACGTCTGATATGCTTCTTACTAAAGAAACATTTAAAACTTGTTCATTGGTAACTTTTTCTTTCGTCCTTAAGGAATCTCTCTCTCTCTCTCTCTCTCTCTCTCTCTCTCCCTCTCTCTCTCTCTCTCTCCACACACACACACACACACACACTCGAGTTGGCTTTCCTAACCAGCCAGGGATGCCCAGATGAGAGACTGACGGGCTTACCTTGGGAGAGGCACTGGTTGGCCAAGGCCACCTGGCCAGAATGCAGGTAGAGATTGAGGCGCGCAAAGATGCCCACCAGGGAGGGGATGGTGATGAAGCAGTAGGCGACACAGGCCTAGGAGAAAGGGAACAGAGGAAGCAGTTACGTCGGCAAGGCCATCCCCGTGGACTGGGCCTGTTTTCATCCATCATGTATTTTCCACGCAAAAACACTTGAAATAATCACCCCATCTGAGCCCGTTTTTCCCTCTTGCCTCTGCTCTGTCTCTTGGGGAGGGGAAGAGGGTAGAGCAAGCAAGGAGAGGGATGGTGTATGAAAAATAAATCCTCACCCATCACTGACGGAAGGAACTAGATAACACCGAATACTGAGAAGTTAAAAAGCAGCCGTTTAAACCAATTACTTGAAAAACATGGAGGTAATCAGAAGCGGCTGCTAAGAAGAGTCTGAGGCTGACCGAGAGAGGTATAAGGTGAGAAAGGGCAGGGCTGGGATGCCTGTTTCATTGTACTCTGTTTGACAGATTTCATTTTTGAAAACGTGGATATGTAATGCTTTGATAAAATTCGGAGCTGCATACTCCA
Organism: Rhinolophus ferrumequinum; assembly: GCF_004115265.2. Taxonomy (NCBI): domain Eukaryota; kingdom Metazoa; phylum Chordata; class Mammalia; order Chiroptera; family Rhinolophidae; genus Rhinolophus; species Rhinolophus ferrumequinum. The sequence continues at coordinate 15,506,034 of NW_022680357.1, read as the reverse complement.
GAAGCGGTCATTTTTTTTCAAAGCTGGGAACTTACCAAGAGGGAAAAAAAGGTGCCAGGCCTCCCGGCTGCAGGTGCAACTACAGAGGTAACTGAGCTGGCACCCAAAACCCAACCCCCCTCTCTACCGCCTCTCCATCATGCGGAACAAAATTCAGACTCCTTTGATCGTTTCTTTTGAAAACATCAAGAAAGTTGGTTAGCCTAGATATGCAAGGAAAAACGAATCTGCAAAATCAATACAAAACCACCCTTATCGTGCCGCACTGGTCTTTTCCTGGGAACAGCAAATCAGGAACTCACAAACAAAACTCACTGGAGCTCAAAGTCCGTGAGTCTTATCTTTAGAACATACCCGGACAAACGCAGCCGTCTTTCTGGAATGGTTCCCTTTCATTACTTTTCTTGTTTCCATTGCCAAGCGGTTCACATTCTAGATTTGTTAATAAGGAAAACAGAAAGGGGGATGAAATGATGGGTGAGTCACGTCTTCCACAGAGGTACGGACGTGAACTGCATACAGGTCACTGAGAACAAGCTAAGTGGGACCGAGACTGTCAGCTGAGCCCTGAGAAGGGGCCATCAGGCCTGAGCCTCCCCGGGCTTGAGCAAACATCTCCTACGGGGTAGAACGAAAGGCACTTACTCAGTTAGTCATGCCTGTCAAGCAGCATTATAAATGACCATCTTTCGGGTTTAATGAACAGCTAGGGTTCACTGACTCCATTTCCAGAAATCCCACACACTACGTTGAAGATCTTGGACACTTTGTGAGAAACCTCCACATCTGAGAGTCAACCGTACAACTCAGCTACGTAATATTAACAATGACCATCAGAAAGGCAGTAACAGCAGCCACGCGTCACGCCCAGCGTTCCAGCGGCCGTTCGGAGAGCTGCACATTCATTAGCCCGTTCAATCCTCATGACCTCCGAGCTGGGTGCTGTTACCCCCCCGTCTTACAGACGGGGTCTCTACATTTAGGACTTAAGTTTTGTCAAGGTACATAACCTGCTAACCAGCAGGCAAGTATACAAAAAAGTCGCGCTCCTTGAATTTCCATGAAGCAACGGAAGAGCCTTCGGGCATCTTTCCACAGACATGAAAAGTGTGCACCTGTGGTTACCAAACTGTGTACTGTGACACCCCCGAGTGCTGGGAAAACTCTTTGGCGCATCACTGGTGTTTCTCTTTTTGGAAAACGCTGCAGTGCTCAATCGTGAGCTCTGGCAAAACACGGGTGTGAGCAGCTCACAGCGTCAACACCAGAATGGGTCTACAGTCCTCGCAGCAACGTCGTATCTTGGGAAGACCGCGTTTCGGTGACGGCTGTGACCAAAGGCGAGTACTGTGCCGAAACCAGTGCGGAAAAAAAATATCAGGGTGGAACAGACAATAAGGGGAGTGGTGTCCAATCTGACTCCAACGTTTGAGAAGTTGTGTGGTGCCCAATAGGTGCACACGTTTCATTAGTGAGCCATTAGAGTGATTTAAGAATGAAATAAAAATATATTACCTTTCTTTCAATTTATGTCTACTATTGCTTCAAAGGGCTATCCAATTGTTAGGGCATAAATATGTAAGCTGTTTGAGCCCAACTTCTTAATAAACAGAACCGTGTTTCTTTCTTTTGGTGTGGAGGTCCCGTGAAAAATTACCAGAAGGCACCATGATCTACAGAAGGTGGGACCCCGGTTAGGCAACGAGGGGCCTCTTAAGTTAGTATTTCTGTAACTAAATAACCGGTGCAGCTCACTTAACTCCTTGCTGTTGGCACCCAGGAATGAAAATATGCAAATTTCAGAGAAAAAGAAGGCAATTAAAAATCACCCGAAGACTTAACAGCAAAGTTGTAGATTTGATTGACTTTTGAGAAAACACCTTTCATACCTCGGGAACGGGAGCCATGTGGGGTCAGGAGAATCCCGGATTAAAATCGGTGCGTGGCATACAGATAAATATATGCTCAATACATAATTAGGAAGAGAACAGATGAATGACGGAAAAGCCTTACGTGAATCAACTGCACAAGAACGGGTTCCAGATTGCAAAACATCGACCTGGCCTCAACGTAAAAACTTAGCTGTTGTTCAAAGTCACGGCCGAAGGACACCTAGAATCAAGGAAAAAGATGGTTTTTCCTGAACTTCATGGGGGTCTGACGGCAAGTCACCAAAGATCCCCCAGACATGAACAGGGGGAAATGCGAAGGGTACACAAACAAACATACGCTCACTGCAATATAACTAGACTTGACGTTATTTCACCGGGCGCAGAGCTAAGACACTAGTTCTACTGTCCCCTCATCGTTATGACAACATGCACTGGAGAAGAACATAAAGAGGCCAATGGATATAAAACAATCTCAAAATACAAACAGGATTTCCCAGGCTAGAGGACCACTGGGAAGCGAGGAGTGCGCTTGTCACCTGTGGCCTTTTCACAGGACATAAACGTGGTAACTGGGAGCCGCTTGGCAGAGGGGTTTCCCTAAGAAGGGCCACCCCTTTCTCCTTCCTGATGCGGTTTCCAACCTCAGCAGTTCCCTTGTGGCTGCGAGAGCCAAAGATGCGAGTTTCTCCACCATTCAAAATCCCCTCTTCTCCTACTTCCTCAAGTGTATGAACAGCTGGTTGGTAGGCCAAGCCGAACTGCTCCAGCAATCGTTTCTCTCCAGAGGAGGTTTCACAGGCTCGTTCCACCACAGTGATCAGGTCTCACATCTTATTTCCTCATATTCTTTTCCATTTGGGTCAGTGGCTTTCAGACAAAGCCATAAAAGAATAAATACCACATGATCCACACAGAAACCAAGGGCACAGGAGAGGCACCGGGTAAAAGCCACAGGTACACTTCCCAATGTGGGAATTTTAAAGCTAATACTGACTTTTTGTCAGAATTGGTATTTTACCCACAAAGTTAGGTGGATAGTTAAAATATCCCCTGTTGCTGAACCAGTCACATTTCCAAGGTAATTTTCAAAGTAATCGAGTTATTTTTATCTCAGCCAGCTTCTGTCTTAACCTGCCTATTAAAACAGGATACTGGCAGCCGTTGGTATTTAGCTTTGCAAACCAAAAACAAAGGCAAAGGTTGTTCTGGCGAGAATGGGCTGGTGGGGTGTATCCCTCCCGCTCTGCTGGCCCTTTCAGCGTCCCTGTGGGCTCTGCCCTCTTCCACCTCCCAGAGGCTGGCCCTGTGACTTGCTCTGGGACAAAGCACCAGTCACTATGACTTCTGAAACGCTGCCTCAAAAGGCCCTGCACCTTGTTTCTGCCCTCATCACTAGGAGAGCTCAGCTGAGAGGACAGACTGATGAGAGAACAGTGGAGAGAAAGATGTCACACAGAGGAGCAATGAGACAGCCCAGTCCACAGCCAGCACCAAGGCCATCCTGGATTCTCCAGCCCCAATCCTGACACACGGAGCAGGCTGGTTACCCAGCCAACCCACAGAATTGGAAGAATTCATAGAACACGGTTACCTAAAGCCACTAAGTTACGCAGCACTGGCTAACGAAGAAGGACGGAGCGTGGACACCTGGCGTTTGCACCTGGCCTCGTGTTCATCACCACCTCATGAGCAGTACATCCGGTATTTCAGGGAGCCCCTTCACCCCACTCCCAGACCACGTGACTCAGGCGTGCAGGTGTGCGTGTGTCCCCCTGCCTGGCCAAGCGATCGGGGCGTTCACTCTGTCTCACATCAGCAATTTGTTCTGGGCTGGGCGGGTGACCCTAACTCAGCCAAAGGGACTCAATCCCAGGACTTCTGCTGGGCTGCAGAGCTTGAAGGAAAAAAAACCTGGGGCTCTCGTGGGGGGTGAGCCTGTCGGGGCAGACGCCAAGAGAGCAGAGCCACGAGCCAAAGACACTCAGATGGCAGGCCCTGATGACACCACGGAGACCCCGAGTCCAGCTGCTCCTGCAAAGGGTTCCACCCCCGGGCGTTTTGTCATATGAGCCAATAAGTCTCCCCTCCCACCCTGCTTTTTATTTTTTCCTTAGGCCAGTTTGTCTTGGCTCCCTCTGGCCCCAGGGGAGTACTGGCTAATGTAAGATGTTTTCTAATTTCATCTTGTCTCGATAAATATGAAAAGCACCAGGGAACATAATGTTAACTGCTTTCAGCAGAGTAAAGATAAACAATTACATCACATTTCCAAGAGCAATGAAACAAACGCCTTTCTCAATACTTACCATTCTTATAAACCCATTAATCAAATATGCCAGCATTCTTTTCTCATCCTCGAGAGTGAGTGCACTAAAATCAATAATTGTACATAATTAACAATGAGGGAACAAATGAGTTTCTAAAGAAAAAAATATATAAGAACTAAGCAAATGAACGAGTAAGCATATTTTACATTTTCTAGATTTAAAAAGGAAACCTCCCACCAGGCTGTGTTTCTTGTAATGAAAATCGGTACTTTGACAATTTAAGTGTGTTTCACATCTCTCAAAGATGTTGTTCTCGAGACATGCTTACTAATGGCAAAAGAGAAGGTAAGTTTGTCTTCTTTGGAATTTGGGCCGAAAGGTCTCACTTCAAATGTTGTATTTCAGAAAACGTTTGTTCAACATAAAAAAGTCGCAAGCAGGCAGCACAGCTGAAAAGAACTGTACAGTGGACATAAAAACTAACCACTAAGATCCGACCAGTATCACTTTATAATATTTGCTTCATCACGTAACTATCCATTCCCCTCTCCATCCATCAGGCCGTCTTATTTTCAGGACGCATCTTAAAGTCAATCACAGACCTCAATAGCTTCTCTTTGACAGAAAATTTACCATGATTATTAATAAGAAAATGTCAAGGCCTTACAGTTTTGATTACACATGTGAAGGCCTATATAGTTCCCCAGATTTATTTGGAAAATGTTAAGAGTCCAGAGAAAACAGGCATCCAGGTTTTTGTGTGTTGGTTTGTTCTAGGGGAAAACAAATATTGGCAGAGACTTCAGACCACCCTCCAACACGCGTTGTCTCCTTCATTCTTTGAGACTACATTTCCCAGCCTCCTTTGCAGCTAGTTATGGCCACATGACAGTTCTGGCCAATGGGATGCGAATGCGTTTTGTTCCCCAAAAGAAAGCTTAATGCCCACAGCCAGCTTCCACCAGAAAGACACAGACCACACCCCAGACGGATGGCAGAGCAATAAGCCAGAAGGAAGGTGGGTTCTTGGATTGTTGTAAAGCACAGCTACCCATTCTTACCTTCTGGCTTTACACTTTTACAAGAGAGAAATAAACCTATTTTATTTAGGCCAAAACCCAATAACCTGCTAATACAAGTGCCTTTCTGGACGTTTTCTGTGCCTTCATTGTTATTTTCTCCAACTAAGATCTACCGGTTCCATTTATTATGAAAAGTCTTCATATGTTTTGGTTATTGTAACTACCCATGAAGTTGAAAACACCAAGCCATAAAATAAAGATTCTAAAATCCAGAGGTAAAAAAAAGAAATACAATTCATCTTGTTGATGGTTAAGTACTAAAACAATTTTCTCAAATGCTTGTAGCATTTTCCAGTGACTCAAGCTGCTGTAAATTCTTTGGGGACTAACATTTCAGCCACAAATAAGCAAGAACTGCCTGAAGCGTAGTCAAATGGAAACATGGGAAGAGGGGAAAAAAAGGCTAGAAAGCAAAGGAGTGATGATTTGGTCTTTGACCCAAAGGTAAAAGCCGGTGGATGCGTCTGGACCCCAAGTATACTGAACAAATAAAGTCCTTCACGTACAGCTATGAGCAATTGCACTTGAATTTCCAATAATTGGCTAATAAGGAGAAAAAACGCAAAGGATTATGTTACTGGAGGAGTGAATCATTATTACACTCCCTGCTGCGCTCGGAAATCTCTTGGAGACAGGGGGATTAAGTTCCCTTGGATGAAACCAGCCTTTTTCTCCCAACAGAATTCCCAGTGTAAAATCATCTGCCATCTCATTTTCCCACGAAGGTTACCCTCAGCCCCCCTCCTCTCCTGCACTGGAGTGTCCCCATTAGCAAGAATCTTAATAGCGCCCAAAAAACAATATTACTCTCAGGGGCAGCCTAAAGCAGTAATTCCCCATGGTACTAAGACCCAACCCGCATTACGGGCCAGGCTGAAGCGTGGCTTACTTCACGGAGTCATGCATGGTCTTGCAAACGTGCAAAAGGGCGTTCAGGATGACGGGGTCCTTGGTGGGCTCTTGCTGATGCCTAGGAGACATTGAAAGATCACGGGAGATGCTATGTCCGCTGAGAACAACGAAAGCATGGATTTAGTTCTTAGCTAATGGACGTATTTCAGAAGCAACCAGGGACCCGGGCGCAGTGAGCTGAGCCCCGTTCATCACTAATGGGCGACGTTCTGGTTTTCTCTTAATGCTTCTTAACAAGTTTGCTCTTCGACACGTAATATAACTTCTCGTAACTGCAAAATCCTGGCAGTACTGCTCCATTTCCTAAAGCAGGCAAAGGGCAAGCCTGTTTTCTTACCGAGCTGCTAGAACCCCCTAGAGTTGTCCACCATCTGTCTACAACTGTGTCAAGTGCCAGGCAATTATTAATTGGGGTTTTCGAATAATATGAAAAAGGACACACTCCTAATATAAACCTTTATGTAAGTAAAGTAGATGTGTTTGTTCCAAGCATATGGAATTAATCTTTTAGGAAGACAACACAAGCAAAGCTGAAAACACATATTCAAGCAACATCTAACTCGATTTTCCAAACTGGGGCTGAGTTCTGTCTTAACATTATTTTTCTTTTACCGTATCTGCATGCTTAACACTTCGAGTGACTTTAACTTGTAACTTAACCTTGTCCTAAAACATAATAGGCATGAAATCACTGACTAGTTCTATGTTATCTAACAAACTTGAAAATAAACATAAAAACACAACTTTTAAAATAAAAATAAAAAATCTCTCCTCCGTGGACCACCTACAATTATTTCACGTACCACTAGCAGTAGGCAGTTTGGGAAACAAATTTAATGATAGGAAAGGAGCTAAATTTGAAAACTGATCGCACATCCACATACTAAAGGTGGAAGCCTTTCCAGCACTGGTATCTTGATGAGTACGACTCTATCTTATAAAATGTTTCTCACTAAGTAATTCATCAAGAGACTGATCCTCCCACAAACACACAGGAAAAAATCCAAAAGTGATGGCCAGGCTCTTGCTAATACTTAAGACACTGTCTTCTAAAGCGCTAACTATAAACTTTTTATCATGTCTGCTCCTTCTAAGGGGTTTTCCTCTTATGTGATTTTAGGTATATGACATACGTACACTTCATTAGGCCTCAGAGAGCACAAAATGATTTCTTATCAACAGGTTTCAAACGTGCCACGAATAGAAACTTCCAATTACGATGTGTTCCACTTACTTGATAAAAACTTCCATGATGCATTTGCAAACCTCCACCCGCACGCTCTCTTTTTGGAACATGTCCAGAAATGGCAGAAATTTTTCCTAAAAAAAAAAAAAGAAAAGCACTCTCCATGCAATTTACACAAGTTATTGGAAGGAATGTGAAGGTCGCTTTTTCTTGGAAGGTCTAAACAGAGGAAGACTTGTTCCTCTGTGAAGCAGGTTAGATGAGGACTCACCTGAAAGCAGGAAGAGAGCCCTGAGGTTTGTAAAATGAGTGACATGTGCCCAGGATCAGGGCTGGGGCCAGTGAACATTCTGGCAAACCATCTGAGCAACATTTAGAGGACCACAAGCTTTTCTGGGTACAACATGAAAAGCAGGCTTTAGTCTTTTGACAATGGTATTGACGAGCAGAGAAAGAGCCAGAGTTGTTCCCAGAGTGGCCTCTGTATCTTGCCTCTCCATCTAGTGAATCTGTGACTTAAGCAAGTGACTCTACCTCTTCCAGCATCAGTTTTCTCATCTGTAAAGTGGGAACAATAACTCATCCTACTTATCAGTGGTGCCGTGAAAATGAGATGAGGCAATGCTTGGAAAGTTCTAGCACAGTGCTTGGAGCATGGCAAATGTCCAATAAATAACAGCTTCTATTTTCAAATCAACAAGAAACCAAAAACGTACAGTCCTGTGAATATACGTAAATGGAAACCGGAAGAAGGAAGGTGCCAGGGAAGTGGGAGGCGAAGGGAAGGGAAGAGAACGTCATTATACATAGAATCACCTAGACCTGTACTTGCCCAGGGCACTGCTGCAAACTCGAAAGGGCGTCGCAGGATTTTTTAAGTTGTTGAGAAAAACATAGTAAATCTTAATTTAACTCTGTCAGACACTGAGAAAACTCTTAGCTCTATGTATTTCATAGTTGCAACATTAGACTGTGTGAAAAGAGCAAGTATCATGCGAAGACGAGGAAGAGGGAATGAGGAGGCAGGTGCCCCAGGTCTGAGCAGCCGTGTGGTGCCCAGCTGGCACCCACATCCCATTAGTAAGTAACGAATGAGCTAAAGATAATATTTTTCTTTCAGCCTATGTATAATTTTTTCGAATGCTGATGAAGTTATGACATACATGCTTAAGTTGTTGAGGCCTAACTACTTTATAAAAGGAACCGCTAAGTATTTCTTTTGGCTTCGGGTGCCATGAAAAAGTTACTGAGACACCAAGGGAACCGCCTCTGACTCAGATACGAATTTCCACAGATAATTAAGGAATGTTACTTACCACCGAGAAAAGAACTGAGAAATCATGGAAGTGGCTGATCACTTTCTTAATTATTGACTGAAGCTGCAACACAAAACAAAAGGCACATCTCATTTGAAAAACTTGGATTTTTTTTTTCTTTTTTTTTTTAAAGGCAACTCTTTCATAATCTGCAATCCCAATCACAACCGTGGAAACCTGGATTGCTCAAGGACAGAGAATTACGGTTTGGCACTGCCTCACTCTGAGTTTGCCCATCTTATTCTGTCGTCTTTGGGACACCACTTCTCAGCCTCAACTGCCCCTTCTGTAAAGTGGAAAGCAAAGCATCTAGTTCACTGGAGGATTAAATGGTTCAGGTACACAGTGCCTGCCCTTCAAAGCCCTCCATTAAAGTCAGCTATGAACATTCGAGGAGGGAGCCAACATTTTCTATAAAGGGCCAAACAGCCATGACAACGACTCAGCTCTGCTACTGCAGCTGGAAAGCAGCTCCAGACAACACGTACACACGGGCAGGGCTGGGCTCCAATAAAACTTTATTCACGGAAACAGGCGGTGGGCCGCCTATGGCCATCGGGCGCTAGTTTGCAGACCTCCATTCTGGCCCATCAGGATCGGGATTCCTGACTCCTTCAGTGGAGACACACTGGACCAAGTGTGCCCGTCAATAGAGGCCACATCACTTCGAGGACGATGGCAGGTCTGGGAGGCCGGCTCCCACATGCCCAGCACTGACGTCCACCAGCCCTCGCCCTGAGGTGTACACTGTCCTGCTGACAGGGGCTTGGCATCAGAGAAACGGGGAACTGCTTTTTCTAAATAAAATATAAACCCCTGCCCGGGGTTACCATCAAGATGAGGAAATTTACGGGCAGGTACTTTGTTTACACTAAAAATAGTGCTGTTTTAAACCCTTTGCAAAGGAAACCACTCTAAAAACAGAGTATTAAGAGGTACAAGCCTGTTTCATAATTAAGTAGCTCACTACATCAGTCAAGCCACAGATTAATGAAAAATCCTCAGAACTTCATGACAAGCAGTGCTCCAAGGCATTACAACACACTGCAATACACGTGGGGCATTTCCTTATTTAAAAGGATAGGTTTTTATTCCATCAACATTTTACTATGAAAATGCAGAAACAAAGAAAATTCAGAGAATATATAACAAATGCCCATTTACTTTCCACTTAAATTCTAGAATGACTAACGTTTTGCCGTATTCGCTTTATCTCCTCACCTATCCAGCCAATGGTAGAATTTGTGAACACAACTCAATCCACACACATTTAACTTTTTATTTGGAAATAATTCCAAACTTGCAGAAAAGCTGAAAGAACAGTACAGGAAACCCCCATATTGTCTTCACCCAAATTCGCCCATTTTGAGAATTCTGCCATATTTGTTTTATTGTTCTCTCTCTGTAAGTCATAGTTTTTTCTTAAACCATACGACAGCAGACTGCATGTATCATGTCCCTTATCTCTTAATACTCCATTTGTATTTCCTAAGAATAACCGTGGGTAAATGAGCAGTGCAAACCTGTTACCTGAGGGTAGGAGTCTTCAAATGCACGATCTGGAGTCATGTGCTTGATGACATCTGCCAAAACGGTATTCACCTCTCGTTTCTAAGTGGGGGAAATCACAAACACCTAGATTAGACACAGAATGGTAGTCGTTGACCATTTTTCTGGGGAAAAGGCCTATCGTTTTCAGAATACAGCATACACCTTCTAGAAAACAGTTTCAAAAATTCTGCTGGCAATATTATAAGGGGAAAACATCCCACCCATATGGCAGCCCTGACACCCAGTCAGAACTGCAACACTGTTCTCAAAGGGTCGGTGGCTTTGCACTGCTCCAGCTTTCCCTGATAAAATCGGCCGTGCCGTTTTCTGCCCACCTGTCCCAGACCCTCCCCAGACCCAGACCACAGTGAGGCATTCTGCGAAGAGCACAGACTTGTCCCCTACAAATCAGGTGACCCAACGCCCACCTCACTTTTGTTATCTGCGTCAGGGTCAGCCAACCCACAGCCCAGATCCAACCTAATGCCTGTTTTGATACAGCCCTCGAGCTAGGAATGGTTTTTACACTCAAACCAAAAGAAGACAAGCATTTTGTAACGGGCACTGGAGGTTCCAATTTCAGTATGCATGTACCGGGTTTACCCGCACGCAGCCATGCTCACTCACATGCTGTCTGTAGCTGCTGTCATGCTGCAATGGCAGAGTCAGATGCTTGTGACAGAGATCAGATGGTCCACAAAGCCTCAAATATTTACCATCTGGCCCGCTCTATCTAGAAAGTGCGCTGATCCCTGGTCTCTATGACGGGAGCAGTGAACTCTCCTGGCCAGGCTTACAGGTAACGTGCCTGGCCCACGGGACATGTTATCTAAATAGCTGCCATTATGTTTACTCTCTCATTTAATGCTCATGAAATTCCCCAGCATGGGATCATTACTCCCATTCGACAGATGAGGAAGTGGAGGTTCAGAGAAGTTAAGTGACTTAGCCAGGGTCACACAGCAAAAAAAAAAAAAAAAATCTGACAATGGCATTAAAAAGAACCAAAGTTCCTTGGAGAAATAGCTGATCCCAAATCTGGGGTAAGAAATAAGCAAAGGAGACTGGGCCATCTTAGAAAGCTAGGATAAACTCTGAGATGTCATGAGCTTCAAGAGCTCCTGTTGTAGAAATAAGCAGATACCGTGAATGGCCCAGGAGAAGCAGCACACCACCACCCACGGGTCCAAAACGGCAGATTTGAAGTGGATTAAATCTCCAGAACTGACTGCCAATTTATAGGAAATACTGAAGGCAAAGAAGCATGGTGAACACTGCCACAGAGAAATAACTGGCTAATCCAGACGGAAACTCCATTTCTTCAACATACAAATTATAGGGGGGGAAAAAGGGAAGAAAGGGCGGGGGTAGGGAGAGAGAACTTACAGATCAAAAGAATCCTAAGAAGTCACATAATGTATGGACCTCACTTTAATCCTGACTGAACAAATAAACTGAAAAAGAATTATGAGAGTTGGGGAAATCCGAATATTGACTAATTTTTAATGACATTAGAGCATTTTTCTTTTAGTTAGTATAACGTATTGGGATTTTATTTCAAAAAAGGGAATTCTTATATTTTACAGATAAGTGCAAAATGCGAACAGACTTTCATCAAATACGATGTCTGAGATTTGCTTCAAAATCATCCAGGGGGTGGGGAGAAGGGCTAGGGACGTAAACGAAAACAAGACTTGTCGTAAGCTGATCATTTCTGGGTGATGAGTATGAAAGGAATCCTGTGTTTGAAATTTCCATCATAAAACATAAAACAAAACTTGGACAAAAGATGTCCAACTATTACAGTGCTTTGTACACGAAACTGATCAAAAATAAAAATAACCCAAAAACCGAGACAAAAGAAACAAAATCAACAGCCTGACATTTTATACAATGCTCAAAATGAGGCAAAACCAATTTCTGGAATTACAGGCCAGGATGGTGGTTACCTTCCACTTCCTCCCCCAGGCTGGGCGGCCGCTACGGGGGAGGAGGGGAGGGGTTTGGGGAGGGCGGTACTTCCTACAGCCTATGTTTTGATCTGAACCATGATGACCTGGGTGTACTTTGTGAAGATTTATTAGGCAGCACGCTTACGATGCACGTGCTTTTCTGTTACACTTCAATTTTTAAAAGTTGATTAAAATAACTCTCTCACAATCGGATTTACACCCAGTTATATGTGCCTCCAAAGGCTCTGCCTTTTGACAGGCCCCGTATTTCCCAAACTGCGGGTCTCGTCTGGGCCTCGGGAAGGAACGGTTTTTGTGTGCTTAGAAGATAATTCCATGCAAGTCTGGGGAAGGCTGCTTACTAGACAACCATTCAAAGTCACAGCGCGCTTTAGCACAGAAATATCTAACGCATCTTATAGTGGAAAAAACTCCCTCCCCTTCCCACGCTTCACATGTGAATTTGGGTAGCACTTCCCAAATTCACATGTGAAGCGTGGAACCCTTTTGTTACGGCACACATATTAACGCTCCATCACACGACAGCATACGGGCCGCACTTTTATAAATGAAGAACAATTACCACTGTAAAATGCCCAAGCTAGACTTAGTGACGGTTACAAACATGGAAAATAAAAAAATAGACTTCTTTCAACAACAATACACACTACAGCCACACGTACCGTGAAATGCCTGCACGTGTACTCCACCCACACTTCGGCACAGTTAATGTAGTCCTACAAAGAAAGAGTAAAAACGCCTTTACGGTAAGAACACCACGGCTGACCTTGTGGCAGAAGCTCATTATGCACAAATCCCTGCGAGGCCTGCGATGATTAAAAGAGTTGACAAGCGGTAGGAATTTCGAGAGAGTTCCTCTACAGAAAACTCACCCACCAATGTATTTTTATTCCGAGAAGTGAGTTACAGAAAAACATCAGTTGCTTGAAACTAGTGATACTTTCATTCCAGAATTGCTACCTGGGACAAGATGGGAGCCTGGGAAGCTCCACCAAGCTCAGAAAATGGGGGGGCTCAGAGGGAGGGGTGGGGTAACAGTAGGGTGTCCTCATCGCACCTCAGCAGGTCTGGCTGCAGATTCCAGCTGTGCTTAAAATGTGATTTTTTTTTTTTGCATGTTCTGAGGAAGAAAAACAGGCTTTCTGCCTTTAAAAAATAAACCATTTGCCCCATAGAGGGGTGATGTGTATATGTTGGGAAAAGGTTAAGCACGCAGGTTTCAGGTAAGGAATTGCGTGCTAGATTTGAGTAGGAAGGGGACCCATGGAGAAATGACGAGATGGCTACGCAAAGGACAGTGACGAACTCAGTAAGGCTGCCTGCCCAGGAAAACATTGAAAGGGGGGAGGAAAAAAAAAAGAGTCAAGGAAAAATATAGTCCGCAAGTATACCTCTTCTGTTCTGACACTTGGGGAAAAAAGAAGAAACGGGGAGGGAAAAAATGGTTATCCATTCACACCAGAAACTCCAGGAACATTCTGAGGTCTAGCTGGAAGGCTAAGAAGGTAAACTTAATGAGGAGGGCTCCCTCACTCTGTTTCCGTCCTGTGAGGAAGGGAAAACCATCAACACGGCTTCTCATGCCAAGTTTCCTTCAAGTTCTGGGGTACAGGCACCACAGACCCAGAGATTTTTGATTTAGGTGTCCTCAATAAGCTGTTTTAGTTCGCCTATCAGTTAGGTTAAATTTCAACAGCTGGAGTTGAGCGAGGATTTTGCTAAACCTGAACTCGGTATATGACTTTGCAATTGTTTCTAAATTATGTCACCATTCTCTCTAAGCTATTGAAAATGTGGGGATTAGCGAGGGGTTTATAACTGAGCTCATGTGAATAGTTCCCTCTTGAGAAATGCGTTCTCCTTCTACCAAATGCTATATATCCATATTCAGTTATTCGCTCTGTTATGGACGGAATGTTTTGTGGCCCCCCCAAAACGCCTACGATGACATCCTGGCCTCCAGTGTGATGGTGTTAGGACACGGGGCCTTTGGGAGGTGACGAGGTCGTAAGGGTGGAGCCCTCACCAAGGGGATCAGTGCCCTGGGGACCCCCAGAGAGCTCTCTCAGACTCCTTCGCCACGTGAGGAGGGGAAGCTGGACGTCTGCACCCCAGATGAAGAGTCCTCACCAGAGGCCAACCCTGCCGGCACCCTGATTGCAGACCTTCAGCTTCCAGAACAATGAGAAACAAACTGCTGTTGTTTCCCAGTCACCGGTCTACCATGTTCTGTTACAGCAGCCTGACCGGACTGAGACACGCCACCCACAGGAGAGGAACAGTGCAGGGTGTGGTGAAGGTTTGTCCAGCTGACCCTGCAGCCACAAACACAGCCAATTGCAGCGTTTCCTGCTGGAAACCACGTAAATCGCTGGCATGCTGCCTGCGAGGACCGTGAGGCATGAAACCCAAAGCTCCAACGGCATGGCCATCGCTGCACCCATTACGGCACCAACAGCAGCTGAGCCATCTTCCCAAGGTCTCCTGCACGTGGAGTGTGCGGAGAAAGAGGCTCTCTCACTGCCCAGGTTCAAGGGACAGGAGCTGGACGTCCCTTCTGCTAATTACTGGCTTGGCTGCTCAATTCCAATTTAGGAATATCCTGCTCAGTTGGTATTTTCAAATCCGACTGCTGCATTGGGGATGCTGTTTGCAAAGTGACAGGTCGTCCCCTTCCCCAATAACATCTTTAAAAAATTAAAATTAAAAAAAATAAAGTTTCAAGTACGTATAATTCTGCACTTTTAGTACATCTTGTGGTCTCAAGAAGGAGACAGAGCTGGGATACAAAAATCAGAGAAATACACCTTTAAAGCTATCAGTTCTCCATGATAGGTTAACAAATAATAAAACTAGAAGAAGTCAATTTCTTTTTAAAAAGCAGTATGGTTAGTTAAAAGACAGTTTTTGAAAAACAAAAGCAATGTGATTAGTTAAAGGACAGTTCAGAGCATCACTTGGACAAAAAGCAGCTAGTCTCAGGTCAGAATGGCCACCCACCTGTGGATTCTTCAATTTAGTGATAACTTTCCAAGCTTCATTGAGAATCTGAAGGCGATCACCTTCGGGAGGATCAGCCAAGGCCAAGTTTAGTCCCAATGAGCGAAAGAGGAGATGCTAAGAAAAATACCAAACCATTACAATAGTGGAGCTTTTAAATCAGGGCAATTTCAGGCTTCAGGTTGTAACGTTTAGCTTGCCTCGGGGATAATCCTCCAACGCTCTCTTTCTGAAATCCTACCACAGGCCTACACATGTCAGAAAGAGAAGCGGAGAATAAAGAGCTGGCTCCATGCACGGGTCTAAGCTGGGGGACGCACATTTTGCATAAATAACAAGTGAAGATGTATTCTTAAAGACATGAAGCCAATCTCTTTCCTAAATACTTCACGGTGAGATAGTGCCATGGATTTAGGGCTCACGGGGCCTGACTTGCAGCAATCACATGTGCCCAACAATTCCAGGCTCTAACTCAGCTTCCACGGTGTTCTTCAGTAACTGAACCTTTGCTCGCTGTCCTGCGGGCCCAAGCAGCCCGGACCCCGGACGCTCGCCCTCGAGAGCTATCGGGAAAATACTGCCCATTCGTTCTCCCGCTGAGCATGACGTCCAGAGCATACCTTGGGGAAACCGGACTCATCGCACTCTTTAATCATGCCAATGAAATCCATGGACCTTGTGGCAATGAACTCAGCCCGGAAGGCTGACATCACGGAATTCAACAGCAAGGCACTGCAAGACACACACGTCCCATGTCAGCAGGGCGCCCCCTGAAGGAAGTCGCTTTAGTTTTAGGATGTATGTCGCCAGGAAGGATGACTGACAGTCCTTTCATGGTAAGATTTTAAAAAGCTAGACTAAAAAGGCAACCTCTAGAGAGTAACATAGTGTTTTGTGCACATTGGGAACTTGTTAAATGTTGAACTTGATGGGTGGATGGATGACGATGAATGGACAGATGATAGATAATGGATGGATGTATGGATGGATGGATGGATGGATGGATGGATGGATGGATGGACGGACGGATGGATGGACGCATAGGTGGATGGGTAGGTGGGTGGGTGGATGCGTCATTAGATGGACAGGTAAATATGCAAGCAATCAAATCCATTTAAACAGAAGTAAATTGAGCCTTCAAAAGGCTGGTGCACTAATAAAACTAAACATTCAGTAGCAATATTGATCCAGGCTGCAAATAAATATCCATCCATCTCTCTTATGTAAAGCGCTATTCTAGGACCTAGGGACACAGTGAGTTAGGGACGTCTACCACCAAAAGGAGAGACAGGAAGATGGGAGCTCATCCTGACCCTACTTCTTGTCACAGTCCCCTGGGGAAAGGACTGTTATTAAACCCATCTCACAGATAAGGAGACTGGGGCACAGAGGTCAAGCAAGTACCGCAGTTCACACAGCTAAGAAAAAGCAGAGCCAGGCATCTGAAGCCAGGCAGCTGGACTCGAGTTTCCTAACCGCCATGCTGTCCTGCCCCACTGCTGGCCGTCTTGCCCACGTAAGCATGCCAAGCTCCAAAAAAAAAACAAGCAAACAGCTCATGCCTTATGAAGTTGAAAATACTTACTTGTTTCCTAGTTTTTTGCATCGCTCCATCATCTCGGTTAGCAGAGCCTAATAAATTATAGAAAATAATAACAATTATCAGGTTGGAGAACCTAAAGCAACATTTCTCACCGTGAGATTTCCAAAGTAATACTCAAATGTAACCGCCTGCCCATCTCATTAATTCTCAGTGTCTGGCAAGAAGGGAGAGGAAGGGTGAATTCACTCCTACGGCATTTCGTGTAACGGCTAAGAGCTGGGGCCCTGGCGTCCGGCACACCTGGGTTCAAATTCCGTCTCTTCAACTACCAACAGCAAGACCTTGGGTCAGTCAGTCCTCTTTGTTTAGCCTAGGTTCCCTCAGCTTTAGGCAGATGATACAGGGGGTACCATCCCACCTGCAGGGTCACTACAGGAGGATGAGCGAGGTACCAACAAGAACGGAAATTTACTCCCCACCTCTCCTACGACCCCCCACGTTCCTCCCCATTTCACGAGGTGCTGGTGGACTTCTCAGTAGAACAAATAACAAATACTGGGCCTGCGCTCGATGCCCCCCCCACCGCCCCTCACGGTGAGAAGTACTTGGCACCCATGCTCTCATTTCTCATGACCACCCATAGGCAGGCTCTCTAGTCTCCCATTTCACAGGTGAGAAACCGAGTCACAGAACATGGACCCAGGTGACTCAGCTAGCTGTGGCGAGCAGGACGTGACCTGCGCCACCTGGTATCAAGGGCCACACTCGCCACCACATTTCCTCTCCATAAATTTTGAAGCATAGTTTCACCCCAAAAGGAAGTAAATGTTTTACTTGTTGGAATACAGTTAATGGCTTTGGAGCTATCTTAAGACAATTAGGTGTCTTTCAAAGAGCTCCTGTTTTTTAAAAAAAAAAATCAATGGAAGTATCCTACAGGGCAGTGGTTTGGGAAGGTTTTGAAGGGCACGGACAAGGTCACCCTTGTCAAGACAAAAGAGCCATCTTGAAACTCACGCTGCACCAGGCACGGGGCCAAGTGCCTCCCACACCTTCTCTTACTTCTTCTTCAGGTACATTATCCCCACTTTACAGACACGGAAGCCAAATATCAGACTGGTTAAGCCATTTCCTAGTAAGTGGTGGAAATGAGATTTCTTTCTAAGTCTGGCCCCGAAGTCAAAAAATAAAACAAGTCTTCTTTACTGCAATTCCACCCTTTCCAGCTGGGTCCCTGGGTCCTAGGTGTTTCCTGAATAATTAAGGTGACAGCTGACTTTGGAGGTACTGTTGGCACCCCCATCCCCAGTGCCCTGATTTTATTCAGATCTTTCTGTCTGCTCAACAAATATCAGGTTGGGTTCTGTTATGGACTGAATTATGTCCCCCCCAAACTTGTATGTTGAAGTCTAAGCCCTAATGTGACTGCGTTTGGAGACAGGGCTGTAAAGGAGGTAATTAATGTTAAGTGAGGCCTTAATCCAATAGGACTGGAGTCCTTATAAGAAGAGGAAAGGAGAGCAGGGATGCACAGCCACAGAGAAAAAACCAGGTGAGAACACAGTAAGAGGATGGAGGTCTGTAAGTCAAGGAGAAAGGCCACCCCAGAAACCAACGCTGCTGGCACCGTGATCTGGGACTTCCAGCCTCCAGACCTGTGAGAAATCAACTTCGGTTGTTGATAAGCCCCCCAGTCTATGGTATTCAGGCAGAGCAGCCCGAACAGACTAGGCAAACTAACACATGTCTGAACCAACCACATGTCTCATTCCCCCGCCAGTTGTGGTTTTAGCCATGGACACGTGACCCACTTCGAGCTGCTGAAATGGGGGCTTCAAGGAAAGATTTCTTTGTCCTTAAACAGGATCCCGAGGAACTGAAGACTCCCCATCTTTCCTTCTCTGGATGCAGCCATATCTGGACACAATGCCTGACTGGCGGCGGCCACCTTGCTGCTATCTGGGGATGGCAGAGCAGAGAGATGGACTGGACCTGCCTGGTCCAGAATCTGCACTTGTTCTGAGACAGAACACAATGAGTTATTTTTGCAGGGCCAGTTAGGTGTTTGTTCCTTGCAACCAGAGGCATCCAATGGCTGATGTCACAAATGGCTTCCCTAACAACTCAGGGGGGTCTTTCTATTGGAAAAGTCATCCTTGAAGACCAATACCAAGGCGGTTTCTGGGAAAGGCTGACAAGAGATATTCCGTATCGTTATCACACTCATACACCCCGACACACACACACACACACACACACACACACACACACACACTCACTCATATCATGGAGAAAGCAACTTTCAGGTACCAGCCGCTATTCCAGGCTCTGGGGACAGAGCAGTGAGGAAACCAGACAGAAATCCATGCCCTCGTGGGGCTTATTCTCTCCCTAGGCACACGCAGGGATGCATCCACGCACACGGACACACACGGAAACATGCACAAACGAAGGAGACGTCTTGCCACCACTTCTGAAAAGGTGAGGTAGGGCAAATGCCGACATATGGACAAAACATTCTGGCCCTAAAGACAAAACAAATACTTAAAATGCTCTCTTTTTATAAGAGATGCATGCATTAAAAATGCAGCCAAGGATATAACTTAAAAAAGAAAAACCCAAAACCGAGGCTCTGTTGTCATACAGGAATACTCTTAAGTGTACAGAGGGCCAGATCCCAGGCAGGTCTGTTAGAGGTTATTCATTTTTATTTTTTTTTTCCTGAGAAATGACAGGATTGATTATCTTTGGCAAGAAGAACAAGACGAACAACAGTTCAAACCAGACTGAGCTCGAAACAAGCCTGTTGGCTGAGAGGAGCCATCGAAAAACTTGCAACTCAGTGTCTCAGTTTGCAGAACACACATCTGAACGAGAAGTCATTAGGCCCCTACGTTCCACTGATTTACAATTTAATTGTTTGTATAACAGTTATAAAGACAGGAAAACTTACAAAAATAGCGTCATGCAGCAGGCCCTTCCTCCCAATCCCCACTTCCTAGGGGTCTGCAGGGTCATCACTGCAGAGTTAGTTCATCTTTGTAGACCTCTGTCTCTGCCCTTTGAATGTATAGCCTTCGGTGCCCAAAGCCTGTTTTTTTGTGCCTGATTTACAAAAATGGATAGCCTATCCTTATTGGGCTGCAACTTGCTTTTTTTATACTCGAGAATCTAGCACGGGCCTCCTTGCCCCATGTTAGCACACCGCCTCGTAATTGTTAATGGCTGAGGAATCCATACCATAAATATAACATCGTTATTCAAGCTGCCCTACTTGATGCATTTTTTCATTGTAAACACAATACAGAAAAAAAAATAAAGAGAAAGGAACCCAAACAAAACACTAAAGAAAAACAAGCAAATCAAAAAGAAAGAGATCAAGAGAAGAGAAACACAGAACAAAAACCACCAAACAACAATTGACAAAATGGCAATAAGCACATCATATCTCAATAATGACTTTCCATGTAAGTAGACTAAACTGGAAAGCTTCTGCTCAGTAAAGGAAGTCATCAATCCAACAAAAAGACATCCTACTGAATCGGAGAACAAATTCACAAATGATATATGATAAGGGGTTGATATCCAAACTATGTACGAAACTCATGCAACTCAACAACAACAAAAATAATCCAATCAAAAAACGGGAGAAAACACGAAAAGACATTTCTCCAAAGAAGACATGCATCAGGCCAACAGACAAATGAAAAGATGCTCAACGCCACTAATCATCAGGGAAACGCAAATAAAAACCACAATGAGGTATCACCTCACATCTCGCAGCAGGGTTATCATCAATAGATCAACAAGTGCTGGCGAGGATGTGGAGAAAACGGAACCCTGGTGCACTCTTGGTGGGACTGCAAATGGGAGCAGCTGCTAAGGAAAACAGACAGTATGGAGGTCCTAAAAAACTAAAAGCAGATCCACCATACAGCCCAGCAATTCCATTTCTGGGTACTTATCTGAAGAAAATGAAAACACTAATTTGAAAAGATATACATACCCTTAGGTTCACTGCAGCATTACTTACAATAGCCAAGACATGGAAGCAACCTAAGTGTCCACTGACAGATGACTGGATAAGGAAGATGTGATGTATACATACATACTCAGAACGGAATATTACGTGGCAATAAAAAAGGATGAAATCTTGCCATTTGTGACAACATGGATGGACCCAGAAGGTATTACGCATCTCACTGCTCAGCAAAAAATCACATGGGATTCCATTATCGGACAAGGCTCAGTCTTGGCGTGAGGTGTCAGGCCTTTATTCTCTATACCTCCCACACCATGCCCAACAAACAAAAAGCGGCTGAGAATGAAAATGATGATAAACTTATCAAGGATTTGTTTTCATTGCCTAAAAGCAGGTCTTGTTAAATGGTTGCTTTTCTTGTGTAGAATGTGCCTCAAATAGGAGGAAAAGATCCGTTTTCTACTTACTATAATTTTAATTGTATAAGGGCGAAAAAAAAAAAAAACAACCTATCTTTAAACAACAACAAAAAAGCCTTTTTGAAAAATCACTCCCAGATTTGGGGGTGGCGATGGGGTTGGATCTCAGTTTTGATTTGAAATTTCATGTGTCAGATATTTGCAGCTCAAGGCATTTCTCCTTCCTCTCCGCTGAAGGAAGGCTCTGCTTTTTCCCATATCTCACTCGCCTGTCCTATATATCAGCAACTGCTGCAGCCAAATGTGACAATCCCCTACTTTGGGGACACGGCCTCTTAAAGACACACATGGCTGTAACCCTCCAGCTGACAGACGCCAGCCACTGTCGAAGCGTTAGGCTTCAAATTGTCACACGCATTTTCAATACCACCCTCCACACTGACATGAATTCTCCATTTTGAAAATGATTTTTTCTTTTTTTTTTTACAAGACACCACACATTCCTTAGTTGAGTGCCCTAAGAATCGGAGTTTATTATTATTCAGGTGACCTAATTTTTTTAATCACTTCCTCTGCTGCAATAATGATTTCCTCACGTTTTACTCCCTAGGAAAGCTCTATTCCCAGCTTCTGCCATCCTCTGAGATTACTGGTGCTTAAAATAAAAGGAAGAATGCCCTATGCCGTGTTCCTTTTGTTTTTCATCTGATTTTGCCTTTCATTACAATAAGGGAGAATAACACAATAAGTGTTCTCATTTTCAAACGCGTCAGGCCTGCCTGTGTGTGTGTGTCGCTCAGCCGAAAGGCAGGGCAGCTCCGTCTACAGTCAAGTTCATGGTACTTCTTCCCAGAAGCCTGGGCCAGCGTGTGGCGACTGAGACGAGCCAGCACATTTCAGACAGACCATTTCTACTGGCGTGACCGAAAACGCTTTTCCTTAACGGTAAAAAATTCACCTGACATACAAGACGGCCGTATGTTCTCCTCATACTTCAGAATTTGGACAAAGTAAAAATATAAGGAATGCCTTGTATTTGCTAAAAAGTTAGAAAACACAGGCCAAGAATCCGTAAGCAGTGTCCAAAGCCTCACTCTCCAGCAATACTGTCTCCTATCTCCCCCTTCTCTCATGAGGATGGACGTGAAAACCACGTTTGCGACCCTGCGGACGTGACAAATATTCAAGCACGATGCGTGGGGCACGCCCCTAAGCCCTGTAGACGGACTCTCGTGCTTGGTCCATGCAACAGACTAGAAAACAGGAATTACTGCTGCTCCCGTGGGACAGATGAAGAAGAAAGGCTCACAGTGGGTAGGGACACAGGACTTGACCTCCGCTTTATCCCAATGGCTTGAAGCCACAGAGCTCAGATTGAGGCTCGGCTCCAGAGTACACACACACACGACCACCTAGGACACATACAACAACGTGTAGCCTCCTTTGTTCACGCGCCCCGTACTGTGAACACCCTATGACAGCACACACAGGGCATCATGGGTCGCCATCCCTTTAAATAGTCCCCTAACATCCACTGAACACATATACCATCGTTTACATACACCAGCGAGCCTCTGGTGGCTGTCCGCCACGTCGTACTAGCGTGACAAACCTACACATACGCATGCAGGTGGGTGTATGTACTTGTCCAATTATTTCCATGTGACATTCTTAGAAATGGGATTGCTTAGTGAAAGTCACACCCTTTTTTCTTTTACTTCAGGGTTGTCAGTATGTGTCTGCAGCTTGTGGGAAAAGGCGGGTGTGTCTGAATTTTGCTTTGCACTTTGTACCCTTGTTTTATAGCAAGGCCCTTTTTTTTCTTCCCCACAGAATAAATTCTCAACCATCAACGAGAAAACAAGAAGCTTCATCATTTACAGTTACGATGACAATCTGAACTGGTGCCCTACGGAAATTGCTACTCAGTCTTGGGGAAGAAAATCAGTTAATTTCTGCTATGATTCTGACTTCACTTGTAATTCCTAATGATGCTTCGATTAGACACACACACACACAAAAAAATCTTACAAAAGCAATCGCCTATCTGAGTCCCACTTTCCTTCTGTAAAATGGGAAAGACACTACCTGTTCTACAGACGTTGTGCATGAAGGTGAGAGAAGAGGCGATGAAGCCCGTTGGGCCTGGGTCTGGATTCCAGGGGTTTGTGTCCCGTCACACACTTTCCAGCTGTGTGACCTTAAGGACGGATGTGGCCTCTCTGAGCTTCCACACCCCTCTCCCAGAGGTGTGAAACAAGACAATGAGGACGAGTCCCCGGCACTGACCCAGCCACCGTGGTCAGCTCTCTCTGATGGCTGGCTAGCGCTGTGTTGCTGCTGCGGTTCTAGATGGGCCCTGTTCACGTTTCAGGGCACACGGTGTAGGGATCCTTCCAACACGATATGGAGGAGAAAGGAGCCCCAGCACCCCTCCTCCTCGACACCGAAGCGTGCTGGCAGTTACCTCGGGGGCGTGGTAGGAAATGCACTGGAAGATCCAGTCCATGGCAGGCGAGTACAAGGGGAGGTAAGACGGCATCTCCACTCCCTGGACCACCAGCTGGTTCTGCACTGTATCCCCATGAATCTACAGGAGACCAAAGAAACACAGACCAGGAAGAAAGTCACGTGTAAGAAACAAAAAGCACGCAACTCACAGACCGCGCACACTTGTAAGCATTTGGATGGCCTCAAGAGAAACAGAAAAAACACAGTTTCCCGTATCACCAAGCTGAGCCGTTCTGGGCGCTGTGCAAAGAAGGAACCTGATAAAAATGGAGCCAGCAGAGGCTAAGAAAGGCTGATCAACTAGAGACGTTTCCTATTAACACCGGCACGTTAATTCTCTCTGCCTATTCAATACAATCAACACATTTCAATGGTGTGTCACAGACGCGAGAGCAATTTTTGAGGAGTTTACACATTTAAAGAGCTTGAAGGTAATCTCGACTTGGAAAACCAACGGGGGTTTGTGAATTCGTGATCATGCAACTGTTATACCAATTAGCTGCTCTGACAGCGTTCTCTTACCTGTTTGAACGTCAGGAGGAAGTCAAAAAAGTTCTTACTGAGGCTTTCTTTGAGATGTGGCGCCACTTCCATTCCCACCTGCAGCCGAACAAAAGGAAATTACCTTGACGATGGAAAAACAACTAATATGTACAGTAGGGTGCCAGTTTTGTAAATTAAAAATATACACACAGATAGATACAGGCATAGAGGAGAAGTCCAGAAAGTTCATTTTTATGCTTTTTGCTTATCTATTTTCTTATTCACTAAGTATGCATTGTTTTTATAAGAAAAACCACAGGAACGATTTTTAATGAAAAAAAGGGCAACACTTGCAGTACTCATCTGTGCAATTTCCCAGAGGGAAGGAATGTAAATCTGAACAGATGACCAAGAGAACAAATCACCACAAACTACAGAGGAATGTACTCTCAAGACTGTGTATACGCTTTTCCTCCTTCCTCCCTGAAACACGATAAACACACATGTGGCTGTACTTATTAAATGCAGCAAAAAAGATTTTGGTACGTGAGAGTCAGCTGGGACTTCACAGCTGCATGGTTAAAATACATTCTTTGCCGGGCAGTCATGGAAGCAGACAGAAATTTTCATATATTTTAAGCAATTTTACCTAAGACAAGCACGAGGCGTAACCATGCTATAACCCACTGGCTCCTGCATTCACTGTTTAGAAAAAGACTAACATTTCCAGCTGACAAAATGTGCCAATCAGAGAGAAGGTGGCCAGAGCCCAAAGCGCCCCAGTGTTCCTTACTGAGGTCCTCGGCTGCACTCAATTCCAGCCCAAACTGCTGCCTTTATTTAGCATAAAAACAAGTCAGGAGGGAAGGTGCTTTTCTGGGCACTGGTTGTTTACAATGGGGACAGGTTTCTGCCACTCACCTCCCCACCCAGGGGCCATGAAGATTAAGAACGGGGTTTTTCAGGTGGCTGGTAAAGAATTCCTTTGAGCAGATTTGAGCAAGACCCACTGGGGCATTAAGTGACAAGGGCAGGCGGGCGGTGACTGGGGATGCTTCCTCATCGAGCAGTGGGTACAGAAACACACTCACGACAAGCGTCAGATCCAGTTCTGCTGTGCTCTACTCCACTGTCTTTCCCTCCGCTTAATCATATCGTAGAAAAGGCAGTAATTATCTATTAGGCAACAGCAAAGAAAGGCAGTGGACAAGCCATGGAGGGGAGCTGAAGAGGCCGTCGCTTGGAAGAGGAGTTAATCACACATCCCTTTAATAAGCACGGCTGAGCTCCCCCCATGCCCACCCACTCGCTGCTTTTGTGTTTTGTTGCTCCCTTCCCATCGCGCCAAATGAACAGCTTGGAAATCTGCTTGGGTCTAGAAGGTTCTACCCAGAGTAGCAAGGGTAGTTGCTCACCCTTTCCATCTGTTCTTCCCGCCCACCTGACATTCATTCATTCTCACTGTTTTTGTCCTTGGGGAATCAAACCTTCCTGTCGGACTACGAGGTATGTGACAGAGCTGGACCCAGGGCTGGGTCAGTAACACATCCCATCCCATGGCCACAGTGACAAATGGCCCAAGAGGGTGCCCTGAGAATCAGCCCTGAGACAAACTGGAACCACTGGGGCCAAGGCCCTTGCACGCCACGGGGGTTCCTATGATGGGAGGATGGAGGCCAGGAGCTGCTAGGCGCCACCATATGTGGACAGAGCAAGCCCCTGAACGAAGTCGCCCCAGAGGAAGTCCGAGCTGAGGGATGAGGGGGAGGACCATTCTCGCCGATGCTCGAAGGCCCGGCATCCAGCCATGCCCACACCCCCCGAGGCTCTCTGAAGCCAATACGTCTCCCTTGTTGCTTAAAGTCGCATCAACTGAGTTGCTGCCACTTGCAAACGGAAAGAATTCTTCCTGTGCACAGACTGTCTCTTATTCTTTTGACGTCAAAGATCTCTGGGAATTCTGGGTTGACAGAAATGATTTCGACAGGTACAGCGCATTTCATCACCAGTGTTCCTTGGATGGGCCTGCGATCTCTGCTGACCGTCACCGCGCTGTAAAGTAGCACCTGCCATCCAAAGGCACTTGACATGCAACAGACAGTATCTTTCCCGACTCATGAACCTTACGTTAAACTTGAAAACCGAACAGGTCTGCGAGGCGTGGGTATTTCTCCCCTCTCTGATTTCTCTTTAATAACCAGAGCGTCTTCCTAAGACGCAAAGCCATTCAAAATCTTGATTACTCTATTACTCAGCTGACGTCTAAGGTGAGTTCAAAGCATTTGCTACTTTCTACAAGGGGAAAGGCAGCTGCTCGCGAGTGTGCAAAGACCCCATTCTGGCACGTCCCCCCGCCGGATCCGGCAGTGTTGTAGGCACAGGAGGTCCTCTGTGCATATAACACTGCCTCAGTGTTTCAATATGCTTCAGTATGGTCCGAAGTTGAAGCTCTAGAATACTCCTGTAGGAAAAATGCTCCCCAAGTTTCTGGCCTCTGTGATAAGGGCAGCGGGTGCCCTGAAACGGACAGCCTTTCTTTTATTCTCGGTATCAAGACACAGCCCTAGGAAAGGGTCCTTCCTAAAGCTGTCTGCTGTTCCTTCTGACGACCGATCTCTTTGTGACAGGTGAGACTGCAGAGCGTCTGTCATATGCTAGATGTCACGCAGAAGAAGTCAACCAAAGGCTACTGGCTCTCGCCTCCTGATTGAAAAATATGAATAATCACTTGTGGGGTGGGGAGTCCATGCAGCTTTGTCCTCGAGGAAGACAATGGGTCACCAGGACCCTCCAAAACAGGGGCAATAAGCCCCCTGTCAAGGTGTCAATGGGAAAGGACAGGACAGGCAAGGAGGATTCCCAGAAAAACAACCGTAAACTTTTTCACAAAGTTTACGTAACGTAAACTGTTGCATTTTTCACAAACGCAAAATAAATAATTTTAAGCAGAAGCTTCACGATACCTTAAAGGAGAAAAACCGCTAAGTGATTTACCATCCAGACCGCCCCGCCCGTCAGAGCAGCCATGAAGATGGGCCGGCCACCCTCCTCGGCCGGGCGACACAGACCCTGAATCCTGTCAACCTGTCGCTGCAGGGAGCACCTCTTCCCACCAAACAGCCCTCACCAACGCGCTCTCGGCACGAACTGTTGAGCATGAGGACGGAAAAACGAACACGCCCATGAACTTCACGACAAAGGGAGAGCACGTTTCAAGGCAGAGAAAAGCAACCCGTCAGCTGAGAGGCCCTGGGAGCCCCTTCCCAGCAAGAAGGAAGAAACAATTAATTCTGAATACCAGTTTCTTTGTAAGAAGATGACCTTCAACACCTCCTCATGGGAGTGACGCTAAGCAGGTCTACTTTAAAATGAATGTTGAAGGGAAAAATCCTACAGCTCTGCTTTCTGTGGAAAAGCCATGCTCTAAAATCAGCCACTAATGAAGTCCCTTCTTCAGCGGCTTAGGGGGTGGCAGAGTAACCAGCGTGAACGCTGAAGGAGACAGGATCATGCCACGCACACACGTGCTGGGGAGAGACGTGGCCTACCCGGCACAGATAGGCCCTGGCGTACACGGACACCAGCGGGTCTCCGATCCCTCGAATTATGCACGTCAGGCGGGGCAGACATTCCGAAATCCCCCTGTGAGAAGAGACAAAAGACGGCAGCATCACACCCCATGTGAGAGCTCCTTGTGCTTTTACTTTTAACATAAAGATAAAACCAAACTTCCTGAGTGGAGGGGAGGGCGGAAAAAAAAAAACCAGGTTTCAGCAGTAAGCCAAGGTCAAAGTTTCAGAGTTTTCTGAGTCTATGTAACAACAGGCTTTCTCTCGTTAACAATTCATTCGCTGAATGGCTTCTTTCATCCTGACCGCTTGCTCAGCGCTGGAGTCCAACCTTCATTATTTTCCTGCTTGAGGTCACATGTATTTTACTAAGTTAGCAGTTTCTGTCCCCCAGTTATTTTCCGTGGGCGGGTCACCCCTTGATTTTCTCAATATTCTCACCGCATCTATATTTCTTTGGCACTGACGCCCTGCCCCGGCCCTGCCCCTGTCCCAGCACCCACACCTCTCCCTCAGGCTGGTAGCAGCACCCCCACTGTGCTGTGCTGGTTTCTCCTGCAACAGGGACTTCCCTCTGCCTCGGGCACCATTCTCCCCACTGGGGAGGCAACATAACTGTGCCTTCAGCGCCAGTGTTACCCACCCCACAGCCCCCGGCATCCCTAGATTCCACTCAAACACTAGATTCGAAACCCAACCACACGTCCCTCTGTGGAGTGCCGAGTCAGCCATGAACTTCGGGGAGTTCATTACCTAGATGCTACCCCACAGAACAGCCTTTCCCTGCTCTGCAGAAGCAGAGCCGGTTCTCCCAGGCCCAGCAATCTCCTCTGCAAACAATGCCTGCGGTGACCCAGGGCTCAGGGGGAAAGGCTGTGGCTTCTGACCTGGCATCTTTATCACCGAGCTGGACAGCGGCAGCAAACACTGAGCGCGGGCCTACTGTGTGGTGTGTGCAGCTCAAAGGGGCCTCCTGGACCTCTTCTTAGGGACTTGTTCACAGAGGGGATCGAGGGTCAGAGACCCTACATAACTGGCTAAGACCACACAGCTAATAATGGCAGAGCCAGGATTCAAACAACTCATCCCCCACGAGCTACTCAACCCACCTCTCCTGGCCCCCGTTTTCTTCTCAGTAAAATGAGGATTAAAATGGTATCTCTATTTCTTTAAGTTTTCATTTGGAGTAAAGGAGAAAACGCTTTGTACCAGATCGGCTCCACACTGAGTACCCAAAGAATGATAGCTACTGTTTGCCTGCCATTAGTGTGTGGATATGTGGAGGGACTGACTTTTTTGGAAATGTTACGGTTCTAGACGTTTACAAAGAGACTTACGTTTTGGAGAGGAACTTGTTACACTTCAGGATGGACGCTTCCACGTAACTGCACAAACATTCCGTTAAGGAAGACATTTTCTAGACGGCCTGCTTCCCAGGGGAAAAGGCTCAACTATCCACGAACAGGATTAAGTGTATACCTTTGGGAGAGGGGAGCTCTCAACAACCCAGAGAATTAAGTCCGGCAGTGGCTTGCAGTTTCTGTATTTGGCTTCCAAGGTTTTGTCCTCATTAAAAATAAAACTGGGAAACGTGCTGAAACTTAAGCTGGGTTTGGGGCCGTTCTAATCAAGGCTTTCTGGGGAGTGGACGAACGCCGGCTAACAAAGGGTTAGTTTGTGTGTAAGGAGAATTCAGTTCTTTACTACCCGTCATTGTGCAGAGAAGCTCGACCCCGTTCCTTCCAAGTTCATGGAACCACAGAAAACACAGAGAGGTGAAGCACCAAAATTGGAGAGAATTCATGGGGAATGTCCCTCACGGAACCGGAAGCTCGGGATCATCTTCGAAGGAACCAGAGAAGTGTTGGAAGAGAGCAAAAGTGCAAGGGCTTTCCTACAATGTCACTGTCTTTTCAGCCTCGCAACTGGAACGGGACCAGATTTCCAACAGGAATTTCAGGGCATCCCCCCCACACGGCTTCTGTTCACAGCACAGCGCTTTTCGCCTCTTTAAGACTCATCAGACAGAAAATAAAGGATACAATCTTGGAATGAGTTCCCTGATGGAAGCGATCTTGAAAAACCAATTTAAGCATGTTTCTTTGGCCGTGTCATTTACATTCTCTGGAGAGAAGTGATCTGCAAGACAAAAATAATACCCATCAGCCTCCCTAATGCTCGGGATCCGCTAAAGCCGCGATGAGTCCTGGGACAGGAAAACGTCACAGTGAAGCAGAAGGGCCAGGGTACCCAGTCCTATCCCTTTCCTTCCAAAAATCATTATTCTTGTCAGGAAATAATTGGTGACAATGATAGCTTATATACGAAGGCTTTGTAAGTGCCAGGTGCTGTGCAGAGTGCTTTAGAGACAGCATCAGCTCACTTAATCCCCACAATACCCCCTTTTCATCACCTTATTATCCTGCTTTATAGACCGTGGCACAGAGATGTTTAGCAACTTGCCCAGAGCACACAGCAGGCAAATTTTAAGAGCTAGAATTCAACTTAGGCCGTCTGGCGGCACCACCTACATTCTTAGCCGCTGCTCAAATACAATTCAGAGGTTCTTGGTGTGCCCACCGATAAGATGAGACTTGACTTCCAGATGCTTTTGGAGGCTGCAACTGTAACATGAAATGCGATCGAAGCTTGTGCTCTAAATAGCACAGGGCCAGACTGGGAGGTAAACTGAGGCCCTAAGGTGAGCAAGCAGCCAGAGTTAGTGCCAGCTCAATGCTGGCTCTCAGGCTTGAGTCACCTTGTGGCAAAACTGCCAGATCCTCCCCTTATCTGCTGTTCTCCTCTTTGATAATAGAACTATCACTTTTCTGCTGGGCAAGCGGCCATCCTGGCAGTGAGACAGGACCATGTGACCAAGTTCTGGTCCCAGGACATCAACAGAAGTGCAACT
Source organism: Rhinolophus ferrumequinum (assembly GCF_004115265.2). NCBI lineage: Eukaryota > Metazoa > Chordata > Mammalia > Chiroptera > Rhinolophidae > Rhinolophus > Rhinolophus ferrumequinum. The sequence continues at coordinate 15,475,437 of NW_022680357.1, read as the reverse complement.
TCTGGGAAATAGCTTTAAAAGAAGGGGCTTGACCCCTTTCACTCCTTCCCCCCGCTGCCCCTCACCAGCTGGAATGCAGGTACAATGGCTGGAACCCCCACAACCACCGTGAACCATGAGAGCAACGAGACAGGCCAGGATCCCTGGCACCACGGGCTGGCAGCCCCGCCAGCCCTGATCCTCTCTGTTGTTATTTTGAGCTGTCTGGCACTGGTACCCAAGCGGGATCTTGACATACATCTTAATAAGGAATAAAACAGAGTACAGAAAAATGAAAAACAAAAACGAAAACAAGAACTCATCAATACCAAGAAGGCAACTGCTGAGTCTCCCATGGAAATGCTTTCTTCTAAATGATTCCGTAGGCTTCATTCATTCCCAAATGATTCACTCGCCATTTTGAAAGGGAAGGGAAATTACCATTTTTCCTTTCCTGGCCGGAACCTGTGCACTTAAAGTAACGTTTTTTTCAAGTTCCAAGAGACCCCAGACAAGTAAAGATAAGGGTTATTCTTAAATTCATTTGTGAATCCTGCCTTGTGGAAAGGGGAGAGGCAGGGTTAATTTCCCTTCACATGACAATCCTGTGACTTGAAGTCCAAAAGCAAAAATAAGTCTGTGAAGTCATCTCACAAAAATCCCTCGCTTTCCAGCTGAGGGAACAGAGCGTTAGCATAGGGTATATGCACTGACTACAAGCTGTCCAATAACCTGCATGTGTCAACACAGAGGTCCTAGGCTTTCCTTGCAGCTCAAGAGCTAAGTTAGGGAAAGTTTTTATGTCATGCGGGACTTTAAAATCTTACAGCAAACGAAACATTACATTCCCTTACTATGTGCTCAATGCAAGTATTTTCAGAACAGTACATAAGAGAGCCCTGTCCTCAGGAAGCTTCCATTCCAGTGGGGGAAGAAACCTCATCAAGAGGGGACAAGGATAAGCAAGCAAACAAATAAGATAACACCCAACAGCAGCCAACACAACGCAAGCTATAAAACTAGACAGAGGAATGGAGTGCTCTGAGCTGGGGACCGTCACTAGACAGGGTGGCCAGAGAAGGCTCCGCTGAGGTGGCATTTGAGCTGAGCCCTGATGACAACAAGGGGCCAGCCATGCTCGCATGTGGAAGTCATGTATTTCCAGGAAGAGGAAACAGCAAGTGCAAAGGCCCTGAGGTGGGCACGAGCTCTGGCAATGTCAAAGAACAGGAAAGCAAGCCAGTGTGGCAGGCAAGAAGGGGACGAGCCGGCATCACAGGCCAGGTCACGCGGGGCTGCAGCCTTGGTGAGGACTAAGAGTTTCTCTAAGTGCTATGGAAACTCCCCGAAGAGTTCTGAGCAGCGGGATGACGTGACGTGATTTATATTTCAGGACTGGGGCTGCTCCGTGGAGAACGGATTCAGAATTGGGAATTCAACTCAGAAGCGATTTCAATGTAACAAGCAGCAGACGTGTTTTTTTTTTCCCTCCAAGTTCCCAGTCATTGTTCTTACAGGGCTTCTTTTTCCAACCCTGACCTTCTGTGGCTATTTTAGGAGGAGGGAGGAAACCAACGAGTCTAATTCTGTGTCACTTGCCAAGTCTCTGCAGTAGCAGTCTCTTGAAGGCACAGTGCTTATAGGCGAAACGTCATCTTAGCAGGTGCCTGGGTGGCCAGGTCAGCTAAGGACGCAGCTTATGTAGATGCCGTCGGCCACGGGGGAAAAGTGAAGGAGAGCAAGCCCAGGGTGGAGGATGAGAACCACCACATAATAAACCCACGTCCCTTCTCCCGCAATGGAAATAAACTTCCACCACAGAGATGGTCTCTCCAGCTATGTGCTGCATTAAGGGATGTCGGGGAAAATCATTACTACCTCCAGTAGCGTATCCTTCCCATGAACCCAAAGGACGCTGGTGTCTTTCTACACTCGCAAGAGCTACGCCCTAGTTAAACCTCCAGGAGGTGAGGGCTCAGACATTCAACTCAGCAGTCAGAACTTGAAATGGAAGGAACGAGGACACCTGCCACCGGATTTCTCTCTACACTTGATCTCTTTAGGCAGAATTCTGCGCAGTAGATTTCAGAAGCTTCCTTCATAATTATTGTGAAGTGTCCTCCCCAAGCTCGCTGGTATTTTTGAGAAAGGTTTGCCCTTTCCCTGTCAGGTTCCTGGAACCAGAAAACACACGCAGATGAAGACGTTATCTGATTGGGGGGGGAAAATGGAGAAGTTAATTTTAAGAAAACCAAAGTCTGACTTGCATCCCTCAAGGCTGCAAAAAAGAAAAAAACAAGATATTTCAGGAAGGAAGAATTTTATTGCTAAAAGTGCTACTTAATATCTTTAGATAAGGACCGGAAGTGACTACAAAAATTACCTTTTATCTTGAACTTCTATGGTTTAGGGAGAGAGTAAGTTATCCCTAATTTTTTCCTTCCTTGGCTCTACTGTGCTGTCTGTATACTTAGTAAAAACTGGGAGGAAAGAAAATTAATACAGTCAATGCAAACTCGAATGCTTCTGGGGGCCAGGCAGGTTAAGACAAATATTCTGCAGCGGTTAGGTCCACAACCGCAGGAAGTAGTAGAATCTGTATCAAAAGCACTCAAAAAAAATACTGCTGGAGCCAAGGAAAACACCGATTTGGGTTTCATCTGCCCGCAACTTTTAGTGATCTGCTGCTGCTGCCCTTCCAGCCAGGCGGGCCCCTCCACCTTCCCCGTCTCACTGCCTCCCAATCCGGAGACACCCTGAACGTGGGAGGAGCTACTGCAAACATCACAGGTGTGACCTGGAGGTGGGGAGGGCTGAGAACGGTGCTGTCCCACAGAAATACCATGTGAGCCACATTCAAACAGGGGAAACAAATCAGGTGAAATTTTCATAATATACTTCATGGAACCCAAATCATCCAAAACATCATTGCAACATGTAACCGATATTTTAAAAATTATTAACGAGGTTCTTTATGGTCTTTTATTTGTATTAAGTCTCTGATCTGAAATCCACTTTTTAAAATATTGACAGGACATCAGCTTGGACTGGCCAGATCTCAAGTGCTCAAGAGCCGCACGTGACCCAAAGCCACCATATTGGATAGTATAGACCCAGCGCTAAGAGCCAGGCTCTTGCTAACAGCTGTCAGCGAAGCTATGGGCAAGTCCCTGACTATTTCACGCTGGGTTTGCCCGTCTATAATGAGACAAGGTGATTCCTCAGAGCTCTTCTAGCCCAAAGGGTCTTAAGGTTCTGTTTCTTTCTGAAAAATTAGTATATTAAATAACTTTCAAAATACAGGTAGATGGATGAAAGAAATAACGAATGAATGAATGAACGAACAGAGGTCAAATTATGGGTTACTGCTGCTGATGCCCTCATCTGCTTAGGAGCAGAAGGACAGAAAGTGAAGGTGGAGCAAAGGTGTAGTTCTAATTTGTACAGATGTCTACGTACAGTAGTATTAGGCATCTGAATGGGGAGGATGAAAGGGAAAGAAAGCCGCTCCTTGCTGCCAGACACATCGTCACCAGCTAGATGACAAAAGAAATTCAGAATCTACTCCCATTATAACCTCCTGAGAATTTTAAATTGATTGGCAATAAATTTAATGCAAACATCACTTGGGCAAAGACTGTAGACTCAGTCAAAGCATCTTCTATTGATTGAGTTGACGTTGTTCTTTAATATAGATAAAGTAGGTCCTTTAAAGCAATTTGCTTCTTAGGAAAGATCTGCAAGCAAAATACTAAAATGTCAAGCAGCAGAGGAATTTAAGTCGGTGGGAAACTTCAGCTGAATTTAATTCTAATACCTTTTCATTCGTGCACATTCACGTTACTTGCCCAAATTCCTCGGCGGGCTAATGGAAAACCTTCTAATGTTTTTAAAAGACTGAGATGATTAGAAATCTGGAAACGTTTTCTTTTACTTTTAACACACCAGAAATGAAAAACTTTATTATCGGGTCGCACTAACCGCTGATGTGATATAAACCTAATCCTGACTCCAGAGCAGAATGAAAGCCGGGGAACAGCCGTGACATTACCTGGTAAGACGCTGCGGTTATCCACGCACATGGAAAAGATGCGCTCGTACACGAGCTTTCCTGAGGAGAAAGGACAGATGGTGTCAGCGTCGCACTCTTCCGGAGTAAACACTAAATAAACGTTTGTTCCTTCGTTGGGGACATCGCCCAGACAAACTTCAATGGTGGCAAAATGCTGCCACCTAGTGGGACAAATTTGAAGCCACGTTTCTTTGTTTTTTTTGTTTTTAATAAAAGGAGGGATTTTTACTTTCTGTGAGAGGCAGGTAGGTGATCAAAGGCGCCTCTGGTACCGCCACTCAATCAACGGAGAATGACCCCCATCTTATTCTAGACAAGAGGCTGCAAATGGGTGGCCCAAGGGCTGAATCCACTTCGATCAAAGCAGTGATCCACTTTGTTTGGTCCACCATACGGCAGCCCACAAAGTTTTAACATTTTTTGATTTAGCTGCCAACACTTAATAACTGGGAGAATTCAAAAGAAAAAAAGAAAAAATTGGGATAATTCACATGAAAAGGCAGATTTCTTGCTTCTTCCCAGACGATATGCCAAAAATGGGCCCGTATCCCGAAAGGATAACTATGAGCTAGAACAGATTAGCAGCTGCCCTGAATGGCAAACAGACTATCCAGTTTGCTGCACTCTCCACCATTCCCTACCGTCTCTCATCAACAGCCTGCTTCACTCGTTTATGTAATCTGCCTGGTGCCTAGAAACATGGGGATTCATCTAGAATGTAAGTTCTACAGGGGCATATTTGTGTCTGTTTTGTACACCTAGATCAGTGCCTGGCATACAGTGGATGGTCGATATTTGGTGTTAGATGCATAGATGAACAAAATTTAGGTCGTGTGGGTCACAGGTACTGTTAGGACAGGACGTTATTTGTTGTGGATTTATCACCATCATGATTGTCAACTCCCAGCCCAGCTAATTTCGGCAATACAGCAAGGGCAGCAGGCACCTGCATTACATCCGGCTTGCTGAGATCTGGGCTGCCGCCAGTAGAGGCTGGCAAGATGGCAGCCCAAAATTCTCACGAGGTTAATGTGTTTCTCTGGCCAGGCTTGCAGGTTAGAAATTGGATCTCACTGGTGTCCCGAGCTAGTTTCGCTCAGGGATGCTGACTTAGGCAGAGGAAACTTGCAGGCCAGTGTGTTAACTTATCATGAGAAACAGAACTGTCAGGAGGACCAGACACGGCCACCGGCCTGTCTCCCTGACTGATGGCCTCGCCCCGTGAGGACAAGCTGTGCATGAGGACAAGTCCAGGTGCGAGGGGTGTATGACCTACTATCTATCCTCAGAGCCTAAGGTGCCCGCCCCTTCTGGGTCACTTGTCCCCATCTCCGCCACCTTCCTGGGTCCACGCCAGTCTCGTATGTCACCGAGAGTAGCCTAATATATTACACCTGCAGTAGCCTCCTACTCGTACCCCTGTCCCTCCTTGTCCTATGCTCATCCCAACACAGCAGCCAGAGGGAGCCCATCACAACTCAAATCGGACTACGTCCCTTCTTTTCTTGACACCCGCTTGGTTCCTCACGTCCTCAGATTCAAAGCCCAAGTCCTTCCAATGGCCTCCAAGGGCCACTGCGATCTCCGGCCACGTCAGCTCCTGCCTGCTCCTGCCCTCACTCCGCTCCAGCCACTGTGGCCTCTCAGCTCGCCAAACCTGCCCAGCATGCTACCACCCCAGGGCCTTTGCACCAGCCGTTCCTTGGGCTAACCTGCTCCTGCACTCCCACCCCCACAGAGCACATGGCTCATCTGTCCCCAACTTCAAGTTCTTGCCCACAGATCAACTTCTCAGCCAGGCCGCCTCCCATCAGCCTATTTACAAGTACAGCCGCCCCGGCCCCCAGCCATTCCCTCAGCTCCCCTCACCCTACCCTGCTCTCTCCAACATACACATAACACAGGACTGCCCTCTAACACACTCTCAGGTTTACTTATTTGTTCTGTAAATCCTCTTTTATGGCTCCACACAGGCAGGGATTTTTGTCTCTTATTTGCTGACACATCCTTAGCACCCGGCAGTGCCTGAGACCAGCTCTCCAGCTCATCTGAACCCGAGAGATGCTACCTTTTAGCTGGGGCATCTCTTCTTTTAGCTTTCAGTCCTCTTCTTCTGGCAACAGCGTCACCCAGGCCTGGATAATAGGCATGTTTCACCCCCCCGCCAGATGCCACGAATGGCTCAGGGACTGACACGTGACCCAAGCCAGACCAATGAGATGGAATTCTGGGACTTTTGCTGGAAAGCTTAGAAGTTTCTTCCTTGTCCTGGGACTAGCAGTGAACAGAAGCTGAGGACACCTGGTAGAGTTTGGGAATGAAGCCAAGCCCTGGGAAAGTACTGGAAAAAGCCAAGCTCCTGAAGACACTGTCTGGGCTCTGACTCCAGCTGTACATGAAGCCAGAAACTACAATTGGACTTTTCAACAGAAGCCAATAAATAGCCAAAACTAATACAAGCCAGGCTTCTTATCACTTGTTCCAATACATTCAGATCCCTGGTCTCCTGTGTAGAGCTAAATGGGTCCGAAGGACATTTGTTTCCTGACATTTCCGGTCTTTGGATGGGTTACAGACAACACTTGCCAGCTTGGGAGCCCACTGGTCCTTCCTTGGTGAGACAGCGAATGTCTCTCCTGAGTTCAGCTCTCAGAAGGCAACTCTGTCTGCCAGCTCTTGTGGGCACCTCGCTGCCCGACGTACAGCTTGGAGGGCTGCCCGCTTTGGACAAGCTGCTAATGGCATGATGCTTGGGCCACTGACCACCAAGTAGCAGAGGCCGCCTGCCTCTCCAGAGGGGCCTAGGTCATTCTCTTCAGACTAGACCTCTCTACTGGGCTCGCAGTGATCACTGTGCCCGAGGGGTGTGTGTGGGCTGAGGGGCAGCCACAGCGAGGCAGAAGGTCTCAGATGTACTGCAGTCGTCACCCAGGCTGGAAGGAGAGGACGGTGGCCTGGCTCTGGTTTTCACAGTGATCACAGGGAAAAATGGGCATACTGGGGAGAGTTTTAGGCGGCTGGGCTGAAGAACGTGGAGATGGACTAGACATGGGCCACAAGGGGCGATGTCCCTCAGATTTCTAACAGCGGGGTACACAGTGCTGCCATTCCCCTACCAAGAAACCCAGTGGGGCCAGAAGAAGGGCTGGCAGGAGATGCCAAGTTCAGTTCCGACAGAGTGAGATGGCGATGGCCTGGACCTGGGTTTCAGGACGTGTGTTTGCCAACACTTTCCTCACTTGTTTTACGAGCCTATCAGGTTAGAAAACATAATTTAAAATATTTCAAAAACAGCACCCTTGTTAGTGAGCAAAGGTTTGGTCTCCCTCCTGATTCACCTAATTGATGACTTAAATCACAACAGAACCGAATGGAAAGCAACGCAAGCGCCCAGCTTCTGGCAAACCAAGTGCATTTCCTAGATCTAAGATGACTGACTAGTACTTACCAAATGTGTCAAGTATGTCGGTGATGAGCACAAATTTGCTTGGGTAGAACTGAATGACACTGGTGTCCGAAAGAAGCTTTGAACACTAGAAAGAGAGAAAAGAAAATTTAGTGTTGTGTCTGACCTGGTTGGGACGCTCCAGGCCCAGAAAATTAACAATTTGTACAAACAGGTACAGGGGTTAACCATGTACCAGGCCCTGTCCGACGAGACACTGGAGACGTAAGGACGAGCAAAACCACCGGGCTTTTGACAAAGAGAGCCAGACTCTGTCACAGCAAGCCTCATAAGGAAAGACACGGTCACCGTCCTCCAGGAAAGCCACACACCAAGGAGGCTTAGCCAGAAGGGTCTCTGCTCAAACATTCAAGGTCACCAGGGGAGGTCAAGGACACCTCTCCCATCAGTGTCCCTGCAGGTGACTCCATCTTTGTTCCAGCTGCTTTTCGGCAGTTACCTCTGGTTTATTTCAGGACAGTCTTGATTCTTAAACATTCTTTTCTATGAACTGACCCCAATAAGTAAGTCTCCAGGGTTTCTTAAACTAGCATCTACTCAATCCCAAACTTCCCGCTAAAGGAAATGACACGTTTCCTTCCAGGAAGACATGTTTCTCTGGAACTATGATCTTTAATGCCAGAAGCACTTTGGCTGTGCAAGGAATCGTTCAATTCCCAGGCAATCACTGCCGCCAGAGGACCATTCACACTGCAGTTCTGGACTCGTAACGAACGGAACCCGGCAGCCACGCAACCTAAACACCCCAGATTCAGTCACCACTTATCATCAGAAACAAAACAAATCGGGGTCTGTGTGGAAGAACTAAACGTAATGCCCTGAAGCCCTTACAAATTCAAAAGTCATCATGAGGAACTCAATAACCTTGCCCTATTTTAGCATTCAAATGGTTGGCCCTCAGGTAGGACGATGTCACTTGAAAAATGTTTGGACATGTGGAAAGGCTCCTTGAATGCACACTTTTCCAACGAGCAGCTGAGGGTGATAACCTTCAGCAAATCAAGAGGCACTTCGGGTATCTTCGTGCTCCGCTGGTTACCCCCAAATCGAAATTGTCAGATGCACCAAGTCCCTCCCCGGCATCACGTGCCCACAAGAAAACAGCGTGTATAATTTGGGAAACATCCTCTGACAGCCCAAATGTTATTTGGGGAGGGGTGGAGAAGCGAGGAAAATGTGAGCTGTTAAAACAATGGTGTTGACACCAGACGTGGCATTTGGACGTGCGCAGAATCCCATTTCCTGACGCCTCGCTTTGTGTTTTCCGTATGCCCTTTATGAGCGCTCCAACGTAAACAACTAGCCCATGAGAGTTCAGGGCTTGGAAAAGACAAACAAGCTGAATCTTAGATACTGTTTACAATGCACAGCTCTGGGCTCCTAGGGACGTTCCATCTCCCCAGCTCTTACCCAGGGGCCCCCTCACAGATGAGGTTCTGCCCATGGGTGGAGAGAGAGAGAGAGAGAGAGAAAATTCAAACAGAAGATTTCAAATTAAACACAGCTGGGGCTTCCCAACATCTGTGCATTGACTTTTCTCCCAAGCTGGTGTCACAGAACATATATTTTGTAAAGAATAACAAGAAGCAGAGTTTTTTAAATCCAAAGTTAAAGTCATAATGATGCTATCATTGAAATTACCTTGTAAATCACAATTCTGAAGAATCTACAGGTTTTTAAGGCATGGGTGCAGTTTCCTACATCACAATCAGGCACCCCAGTGTGCGTGTGTTAAATATACAGAGTCTTCGCACCACATCAAAACTACTGGTCAACCTCCAGCCAAGACACCAGGAAATCAGGCCTTTTAACAAGGGCTCTGGTGACTGATTCCCTGAAATAAGCCGGGGACACACTGGGTTGGTGACCTCCACAATCTGCAGCAGATGCTGAATGGACTAAGCTTCCTACAAACCTGTGTTCTCAGTTTCAGAATCATCTAGGGAGCTTTTAACAATAATGGTGCCTGCCTCCCAGTGCTGACGAAGCTGGTCTGGGCGCAGCTGGGACTCGGGATTGCAAGTGACTCTAACGTGCAGCCGAGGCTGAGAACCACTGTCATACACATTTCCTGAACGTCTGACCACTAATACTTTATTCTGCCTGAAACACCTGCTATCGAACTTATTCACATCGCTGGAAAAATACTGCAAGAGTGTTTTTCCTTTGCATCCAATTAGAAATATCTAGAAGCACACTAGCAGTTTTCTAATTAAGTTTGGGTCTTTAAAAAAATGGAATAACCCAAGCAAATGTATAAATTACAAGATAACCTACGGTTGAGTACTAAGAAAGCATAAATGGATGGATGGATGGATGGAAGGAAGGAAGCAGACGAATTAATCAGAGGACAACTACTATCCAGAATATATGAAAAAAATCCTAAACATCAATAATAACGCATAACAATGAAAGAAATGAGCAAAAGGAATTGACACAAGGCGTTTTACAGAAAAGGGAACTCTGATGGCCCGTAAACATGTGAGATGCTCAATCCTATTATAATTGGGGAATTGCAAATTAAAACCTCAACAAAGGAGCATTTTATCACTTCCTCAATTGGAAAAATAAAAATAGAAGCTCTGCTCATACCAAATGTTGGGGGAGCTGAACAGCACAGCCTCTCCCATTCCCACTGCTACTGCGAGTGTCCCAGCGGGCACAGAAAACTCTGGAAAACAACTGGGCACTGCCTGGTAAAGCTGGAGAGGTACACATACACACCCTACACCCCAGCCATCCCGCTCTCGGGTCTGGACCTTCATCTAGAGGAAGGTCAGCAGACGTGTCCAAGACTGTTCATAGTGACAGCGTAACGACAAAAGAAAAGGACAGAACCAGATGCCCTTCAACAGAATGAAAGATACATGATTTACACATCAGTAGGCTCACTGTTATTACGATGGCAAATCTCTCCAGACCTATAGGGTCAACACAATCCCTATCAAAACCCCAGAAGGGGCGGTCTGTTAGCTCAGGTGGTTAGAGCGCAAGCTCTGAACGACAGGGTTGCCGGTTCGATTCCCACAGGGGCCAGTGAGCTGCACCCTCCACAACTAGATTGAAGACAATGAGCTGCCACTGAGCTGCCAGAGGGGTGGCCGGATGGCTCAGTTGGTTAGAGCGTGAGCTCTCAACAACAAGGTTGCCGGTTCAATTCCCACACGGGATGGTGGGCTGTACCCCCTGCAACTAAAGACTGAAAACGGTGACTGGACTTGGAGCTGAGCTGTGCCCTCCACAACTAGACTGAAGGGCAACGACTTGACTTGGAGCTGAGGGGCCCTGGAGAAACACACTGTTCCCCAACATTCCCCAATTAAAAAATTAAAAAAAAAACAACACACAGGTTTTATTGGGGGAGGAGATAAGAAATTGACAACCTCATCCTAAAAACCACATGGAGATGTAAAGGACCCAAAATCTCCAAAACGATTTTGAAAAAGAAGAACAAAGCTAAAACATTTACACTACCCAGTTTCAAACTTACCATAAAGCTACAGTAATCAAGACAGTATGGTACTGACATAGGACAGACTTACAGATCTGTGGAATAAACTTGAGAGTCCAGAAATAAACCCTTCCATTTATGGTCAGTTGACTTTTGACAAAGGTCCCAAAATAATTCAATAGAGAAAAGACAGTCCTTCCAACAAATGCTGCCGAGACAATTGGATACCCTTAATAAACTTACACTCTTATCAACACGCAAAAATTAATTCAAAATGGACCACAGACCTAGATGTAAGAGGTAACACCGTAAAACTTCTAGAAGAAAACAGGAAAAAATTCTCATGACCTTAGGTTAGGCAGAGTTCTTAGAAACAACTCCAAAAGCACGAGCCGAAAAACAGACACCAGATAAATTGGACTTCATTAAAATTAAAAACATCTATATTTCAAAAGACATCATTATGAAAAGGGAAAAAGCCACAGACTACAAGAAAATACTTGTAGCTCATATATTTGATAAAGAACTTGTATCACGGATATGTAAAGAATTGTTCCAACTCAACAAGATAAACAACCTGATTTTAAAAATGGACAAGTCTTGAACAGACATTTCGCTAAAGAAGATAGACAAATGGTCAATAAGCACATGGAAACATACCCAACACCACCAGTCAGTAGGGAAATGCAAGCTGAAACCACAATGAGATAACACTTCAAACCCACTAGGATGGCCATAATCAAAAAGGCAGACAGACTGCTGGAAAAGATGCAGAAGAACTGGAACCCTTAGATGCTGTTGGTGAGAATGCAAATGGTGCAGCCATTTCGGAAAGCGGCTTAGCCATGTCTCAAAAAGTTGAACACAAACGTCCCATATGACCCAGCAATGCCAACTCCTAGGAATCTACCCAAGAGAAAGGAAAACGTGTCCATGCAAAGACGTGTGTACAAAGGTTCATAGTAGCATCTGTCCTAGTAGCCAGAGTGGAAACCGCCTAAATGTCCATCAACTCATTCACGGAGAAGTAAGAAGGGGTTATCCGTACAACGGACTAATATTCAGCAGTAAAAAGGCACACCGTACTGACACAGGGGGGAACCTCAGGAACGTGACGCTAAGTGAAAGGAACCAGATGCAAAGGATTACATACTGAACCGTCCCACGTACATGAAATGTCCAGGAGAGGCAAACGTATAGTCAAAAGCAGATCAGGGTTTCCTGAGGCTGGAAGTGGCAGTGGGACTAGACTGCAAACAGGCTTGGGGCAGTCTGGAGGGGAGGATAATGGAAAAGTTCTAACACTGGATTGCGTAATAGTTCTGCAACTCTATAAACTCACTGAAAATCACTGAACTGTCCACACTTCCAATGGTGGGTTTGGGGATATGTAAACTATATCTCAATAAAGCTAAAGAAACAAAAGCCTGATTACAGAGCACGTCAGGTGAACTGGTCTCATTTCTCCATGCTCCACAGCTTGACTGTCTTAATTGGCTAAAGAAGGCAGCTTCTAAAGGACCGAAAGTTCAATAGTTACGCATCACCAGATGTGGAGTTAATTCAACACTTTCGTGGTTATTTTTCCTTGAGAAGACACAAATAAAATCTGCTCCAGATGTAAAACTTAGAAGTCACAGTTCTGTACCACAGTACTCTCGGCGTGGTAAAGGCTGCCAATAAAAATATTTGGAAGAAGCGCTTGTTAGTTTAGAAATTTCTCACTTGTGCCACGCAGCAAGCAACCCCCGTCACGTGCATTCAGGAGGAGAGAACCCTTCCTCAAGGGTATTTACTTTGTAAACCAACAACAGTGATGGAAGAGACGTAGGCGCAGGTTTGCCTCAGTCACGAAACACCAAAAAAAATAGCACCTGCCACGCAAAGTATCATCTTAAAAGACTTCAAGTACCCAGGGCAAAGACTCCCAGCCTCTCCCCACTCTCTCTCCAGAGCAACAGGTGAGCAAACAAATGTCACATTGCCACGACGCTGAACTAGAACGGGATCTGTCCTTTTGAACTTAAATGGCTATTCAGAAATTCTTTGTTAAGCGCTGCTCTGGAAATCGTAACGCACACATTATTCCTTTCACAGTGTGTTTCTGAGCATGTTTTGCCAAGACAGGATGATCTTAGGGGTCAAAACAACAGAATAGGCTGTTTTCCTTCCAGAACTTGCTCTTGTGATCCAAGAGTTGTCACGGATCAACAAACTCACCAACAAAGAGGTTTCAACAAATGTACCTCTCCCAACGGCGTAAAAAATAGGGTTTTTTGTCCCATAATTATGCAGAATATGACCCAAAAATGCATTTATCAGGAATACACAACCATTAGTTCCAAAGATACAATGGAAATCTAGTCAAGGAGATCCAGACTGTTGGTCAATCTTTAGTCTGTACAAATCATAAACGTGTCAGGGGCTGTACCAGGAACAATGAACTAACTGCATGACGCAGGGGGCATCATTAATTGTGCAATCTAGGGTGAGTGTCCTGGAATTGTGCAGTGCACAACCTGTGCAGCTGCACATGGTGGCCCTGGGATTAGCCATCTCATGAAAACACTGATTCGTAATCACGGCCTTTCATAGAAAGTATGTGGAGATGGAACACATGAAAGAAGGAGGGGAAGACTCTGAAGGCGGGCCTCTGAAAACCCTAATTATCCACAAAGAAGTTTTACATAGAAAAGTCACAAAAATCACCAGAGCTGACCTGGATGACTATTTTTAGAGCCTTCACTTTCTGGTCCGAGGCCCAAGCGTCCTTCAGCGACTGGTTGAGCTCCTCTATGCGGTTCACATAATCCTGTTGAGTCAAATTCAGCAGTTCCTTTTGGGAGCCCTGTGGGCAGAAAGGAGGAAGGTGAAGGAACAAAAGGAAAAACACTGACCACCAACCCGAGCACTGGCTGAGCTTCGCGCTCTAACTTTCCCTGATAGCCCCTTCAGGATCGATCGTTTTGTCTTTTGATCAAAGAGGCTCTTGGAGTTTTCTGCGAAGCGGGGCAGAGTGGAGTGTCACCGAGAAACCGGCCTAGGAGGCAAAGTCAGACCTAGGCCAACTCCCAGGTCAGCCGCTTCCCACCATGCGGTTCTGGGTGAGCTGCTTCCCTCCCAGAGCCTCACCTACAAACAGGGAGGACCGACAGTTATCAGGACGCACCGTGGGCCAGGCCAGGTATACCAGATGCTCGAGATACAAAGGTGGGCAAAATGACCTTATTTCTGCACCAATCAAGTTTAAGGTACACAGATGGACATTAACACAGACTAAGGTAAATGCTCGGGAGGGCACAACAGTTCACGGAACCTTCTGGGCCGAGGCAGTGAAAAGTGACCCTTTCTTCACGTCAGCTGTGACAACCGTGCAAGCCACCTGTTGAGATGGCAGCATCGTGAGATGGTGGTGTGTCTGTCACTGCCCTGGATAAGTAATGCCAGGAAGAAATAAACCTCTGTTCTAGTAAAGCCACTGAGGTCTGGGGGCTCATTTGTTACCACAGCATAACCCAGCCTTACCCTGACTAACACTATGTTAACTTGAAAGCCACAGGGCAGCCATCTCTGCTGTGAGCAAGGAAATCAGTCTGTAGGAAAAAGAAAAAAAAAAATGGAGAACTAGAAAAAGACTCAGTGATGAAGGCTTCACAGAACCACGAGAGACAGAGGACAGCTGCCAGGTTTCTGGGTGGTTCTTCAGATCCTGGCTTAGCCAGCTTAAGTGACTTTCGGAGACCCACAGACTAACGTGCTTTGATTCAAACCCTCGGCAATTCCCTTCTTATCAGCCACAGTTGGCTGACGATTGTGTGACTGAGGCTCTCGGACACCCTACTTCAAAACGTGTCCTGTCTGAACTGGGAAATCGGACAGTGGATTATGAGACTCTGCTAAGCACCCAACAACTTTGGTTTCAGAGCTGGAAGGACCTGGAACCAAGGGGCAAGATACAGGACAGAGCAACACAACTACCATGATATGGCCCTTTGTGGATTTCAAAGCAACCCCATTCAGACCTCACAACTATATTCTTTATCCCCATTTTATAGATGAGGAAATGGGCATAGGAAAGGTGAACGCCCAAGCACAGCCTGTTAATAAACAGTTGAGCTAAGGCCTCGAGACTCAGGATAATGACGGTGAAAGCAGCTAACACTTACACAGCACGTACCACGTGCTGGTCTAAGCACTTCCTAGACATTCACAAACCTATGAGGCAGGAACTATGTAGCACCCCCATTTTATAGATAAGTAAGCTGAGGCACAGAGCTGTTAAGCACCTGGCCCAAAAATCACAGAATTACCAACGGTAAAGCCGGGATTCACAGTCAGGCAGTCTGGCTCCAGAGTTTGTCCTTTTACCCACCATACTATGCCACCTCTCTAAGTGACACTCCAGAGGACACAAATTCACCTGTCTCCAGGGGCCAGGCTAGAAAGGTTCACGAGTGAATCGGGATGGTACAGGAATGCGGGCCCACAATCAGATGGAATTCAAGAGAAGCCAGAAATCTGGATTTATGTTAAATTGACCGATTTTGAAGAGTTGGCAAACGAGTCACGTGTTTTGAAAGCAGGTGCAGGCCAGTTAAGACTCCTGTGGCCACATGCAGCCAGCAGAGCAGCCAGGGGGGACCTTTCTCCTGCGCTTCCCAGGGAGATGGCTCCGCTTGGCTTGCACAGTGAGACCCTGTCCTCAGATGACCCAGGTTTGCTCAGGCATCACAGTGAGAAAAGACGCCTTCAGAAAACCAGCCCGAGGCAGGCTCCTGTGAGCTCAGCCAACTGCACCACTGGCGTCTTTCCTGGTTCCCTTGGTGCCTCGGGAGGACACAGCACAATGCAGGGCTCGCGAATTAATCAGCAGCCACCAAGACTGCGGTCCCTTGGCAGAAGAAACGACAGCACCACGCGGCCGTGGGCTCTGCCGGGGACTTGCTCACCTCCTCAAAGTCATCCAGCTCCTCCAGCCTGGTCCGGACCTTCTCGGACATCGCGGATGTGGCCGTCCCGGCTTTGCCTAAACAGAATGGATTCACGTCACACAGGTGGCTTTCCTCTGTCACCAATACTCCCGAAGGAAGGTAGCTGTCACTTTACACTTCATCATGAATAAAGCGGCCGGGGACCAACTTCCACCCAAGATTTTTTGAAAGCAACGTCCTTCCGTAACCCAAGTCCCATCAGGAACCTTCCTGCTTGGAAAACTGCCCCCGCCCGGAGCTCAGGGGATCAGCCTTCAAAAGGTTCCACTATTATTTGATATTTACAAACGTTTCACTGCATCATTTATTTATTCCTAAAGGCAGGCGGTCCGGAGGAGGATGCCAAAAATCCGTCATTTAATTGTTCTCCACAAACAAGAGGCCGTCTCAGGCTCACTCAGTGTGGAATCCTTGCACCCTTCCACCAACCAGACAACAGTCTCCCTGTCTGGCCGGAGGTGGACACTAGGGCTTCAAAGCCCTCCCGTGGCACGTACAGGACCAGCGGTGCCTCTCCCTCATCACCCGTCAGCACCATTCTTGCCATCAGCAGAGACAGGTGACAGGATGACGGAGAGGGCTGCGGGTCGCAAGCCGGCCACCAGGCTGTGTCCAGCGGGCGGCTGCTGGCCAGCGCCTCCTCCTCCAGACGCGTTCCCCATCTGAGATGGCTTCTGGTCCAGATCTCAGGTCCCTACGCTCCGGCCTATCCATCTCACACTTCAGGAACGCAAGTTGGTCCTTTTAAGGTGCTGGTTTCTTAGCTCTGGTGTGAACTCAGATTTGTCTGGGATCAGCTGAGAGTATGGTACGATTATCTAATTACTAACAACTACTAAAGTTAAGTTTCCAAATCATTTTTTTTTTTTACCTGTTTTTACTTTTGTCTCCCCCCTGAAATAATACACACAGAATGTGCATATATGTACGTGTTAACAGATATTAGAGGATCTTTGCGACCACCACAGAGTTCTTTCATTCACCATTAACTTTAATTCTTGAAACTTACCCCGGTTGTTGCACAGAGCTCTATGCAGCTCATTCGTTTTCCTGCTGTTCAGTAATTTCCATTGTGTGTGTGAATACACCATAATTTTGTTATTTTACTGCCGATGGATGTCCGGGTCATTTCCTGCTTGGGGCTACTCTGAACAGGAGTAGCTGCTATGAACATGTCTGCGGGTATCTCCTGTTCCACACATGCCTGAATCCCTCAGGGCAGTGCTTCGCAGCATTTTATAGGAATCACCTACGGCTATGTTAACACGCAGATTCTGATTTTCAGTAGGTCTGGCCGGGCCTGAGACTGCATTTCTAATGAGTCCCAGGCGATACCAAAGCTGCTGATCCTTGGACCAAACTTTAAGAAACACAAATCTGCACAGAGTTAGAAAAACGCTTTCTGTAAAGGGCCAGATATAAGTATTTGGGGTTGTGTGAGTTATACAGTCTCTGTCACAACAACTCAACTCTGCCTTGATAGCCAGAGACAATAGGTCAACAAATAGACATAGCCGTGTTCCAATAAAACTTTATTTACAAAATCAAACAGTGGGCCGGATTTGGCCTATAGGTTGCCCCTTTCTGATCTAGGGTACATCCTAGCAGGGGAATGGCTGGGTCAAAGGGTTGGCCCATCTTTAATCTTAATAGGTAATGCAAATGTGCTTTGCATGGTGGGTGGCATGTTACACGCTCACTGGTCATGTATGAGAGTCCCTGTTGCATTACATTCTCACTAGCTAGTGGCGTCATCAATCTTTCTGATTTTTCCAAACTGGTGGATACGCAATGCTATGATTTACTTCTTTACTGTTTGGGGTCAAAGTGACACCCTTAACAAAGGGGCACCCACTCTCTTGATTCTCAACCTGCAGAGAATGGGGGAGAGCTGCAGCTGCCATCCCGGCGATTCACACAAAAACCAAGGCCAAGCTCATCTGCACCCCAGCAGCATGTGGTCGGTCAGTCCCTTCCGAATCACCTGGGAGCTTGAAAAAAGAAATTCCCAGGCCCCATGCCTCAGGAGTAGTTCAACAAGTGGCATGGGGTCGGTGATCTGTATTTGTATGAAAGTTCCTCAGGTGACGCTGCTGTACAGCCAGTTCGAGACCCCCTGGTCCAGAGCCTCTGACCGTGTCTTAGCAGAGGGAACCGAGAAGTGGCATGTCCACAGAGCATTAAGTGTGAGTGTAGGACTCCCTCCCCAGTGGATCCGCATTTTCACAAGGGAGAGACTGCTTCTCTGTAACCCTAAAATCAAGCAGTGGGCTTACCTTTTACTCCATGTAACATCTGTAGTCTTTGTTAATTCATCATCTAAATGTACTTCACCTCTACTGAGTCTACCCGACCCAGAAAATAATAACTTCGATTGAATTAAACATCAGGGTTTGATACTACGAACTTTTTTTTTTCCCTTTGTGAAATTATATTAAAGGGAATGAGAGAATTCCCCATCGAAACAGTAACAACAAAACTCACCTTTTTCAGATCCCATAAATAGATTCTGCAGAGGCACAAAAAAAAAAAATTAATTTTTTAAAAACTTACTGGATTCTATGGTAAAAAGGACTTGTAAAATACTTAAATTAGTATTCAATAGCACTAAGACAATCTGACCCACCATTTTCCAATAAAGCCAAATGAAAAATAGAAACATTTACTCAAAGGAGGAAAATACAGCTCACTAGAAACTACTGGAGATTCAAATTTTTAACTCGATTCAGGACTCTCAAAAGTAAGCCAACAAACAGCAAAATTTTGAGGACAGTGGAGTCACGTGACAGCATTTAGCTTACTCTAAAGCAGGGTTTCACAACCTTGGTACTATTTACATTATGGGCTGGAAAATTCTGTGGAGGGGGCCGTCCTGTGCACGGAAGGATGTTTAGCAGCAGCCGCTGGCCTCCACCCACTAAATGCCAGGAGCACCCCCACAGCTGTAACAACCGAAAATGTCTTCAGACATCGCAGCACGTCATTCGGGCGGTAAAATTACTCCTGGTTGAGAATCACTGCTCTAAGTTAACGTGCTGCACTCGGAACATAAAAAGAAACAGCTAATAGCCCTGTCATTCCACCTGCCACTCTGCTCAGCGAGGACCAGGCCTGGCAGGGGAACAAAGAGGCTGGTGGCCTTTCCTAGTCGCCTGCCTGCCGAGTTCGCCCCTTTCTCCCTACTCACAGCCCCGGTTTTTGATGGGGACACTGTCACACTTCCCAGCTTCCCTTGCATCTGCGTACAACCGTGACTACCTTTCAGACAAGTGTCACTGGATGTGTTGCGGGGGACGCTGAGAAGTTTCCGTAAATGAGAGAAGGTGCATCCTACTTTCCCCTTTGTCTCCTTCTGACAAGTTGGACACGAGGTGACACTGACCGTGACAGGGGAGCAAGACAGAAAGAGCCGGATGCCTGATGACTGTGGAGCTGCCACACCAGCCCTGGACCAAGCGCCTCTGGACTCCTTTCCAGTGCCACGGGAGACAACGTCAGTCTTGTTTAGCTCGTCAGGGAGGGCTTCGGTTATAAGCAACTGTGCCCAAGCCTCCACTCACAGGCACTGCGCTCCCTGGATGCTCTCAGCTCTCCCCAGCCTTTCCTTCTGTGGGCAACTTGCCCAGTGCAGGGCTGGCCTGGAATTTCATACGTGTCCCCAGGCACAGGCCAACGACTCCCCCTAGCGGACACCCAAAGAAACCGAGCTTCCAGCCCTGGAAGAAAGCCGGTGGCTGTGACCCACACAAAGAGCAAGAGTAGCCACAAGGGGCCGGGTCCTCACAACAAACCCCGACCACTTCTGGAGACGGCCCTGCGGTTCCGGTTCTTTCTCTGACCGGGGCCAGATCCCTGACTCTGAACATTTTGAGAAACCAACCCGCACGTTGTTTCCCAACTAACACTGACATAAGTGAAACTTATGGAGCCCGGGAGTTGGGGAAACATAACTGTTGACGATGTGATTTATAAAAGAAATAGTCGGTCTTCGTGGCACAGAGCTCCTAAAACCCTTGGAATTTCCTAAGTGATGATCAAGGTGTCCTTTGTTATGTTAATGAGGGGACTTCAGGACTGCACCTAAGGGTGTGGCTGATGTCCAGAGGAAGGGACCAAGCGATTAGAGGGTTGGTTTCAGTCCCCTCTCCTGATTTCCAGGGCGGGGAGAGGGGCTGGAGGCTGAGTCCGATCGCCAAAGGCCAATGAGTTCATGGATCGCGCCTCTGGAACGACAGCCCCATAAAAACCCAAGAGGACGGGGTTGGGAGAGCTTCCGGGTTAGGAAACCGGACCACGTCCCTGGACCCCAACCCCATGGGGACAGAAGCTCCTTGGTGAGGGACCTGGCCCTATGCATCTCTTCATCTGACTGTTGATTCGCTCCCTTTGATATCCTTTGTAATAAACTGGTAATCCAGCGAGCACATGGGTTTCCTAAGTTCTGTGAGCCGCTCTGGCAAATTAATCAAACCCGAGGAGGGGATTGTGGGAAGCTCCATTTTACAGCCGGTTGGTCAGAGGCACGCACAGGTGACAACCTGGACTTAATGAATGCCATCTGCCGTGGGGGGCAGACTTGGGCTGGGCCGTGGGATCTGGCGCTGTCTCCGGGGGGACAGTGTCAGAACTGAGCCGACTTCATGGGCACCCAGCCGGTGTCGGAGAACTGCTGGCTGGTGCTGGGGGGAAACGCACACAGCGGAACTGGGTACAGAATCATCACCACAAGAAATTACTACTACATCTGAAGTCGACGCTGAGAGAAAAGTCTGCTGGGACTCACGATAGAGAGTTTTTCTGTGGTTGTGTAGCGGGCGAGGATCTCTCCTCGTTTGCTGGCCCAAGGCTCAAAATCTGATCCGACCACGGAGTTCTCATCTCGGTCACGTTTCTTTCGGGAACTGTCCTAAGGAAAGGCAAGACAATCTCTTCAGCAGCGATATCATTTTCATCTTAAAAAGATAAGCAAACACGGTGACTACAGTTGACAACATGGCAGTGTGGAATTGCAATTTCCTAAGAGAGTAGAACTCAAATAGTTCCATCCAAAAAAAAAACAGGAAATACATGGGGAGAAGGATTTGTTAACTCGGTGGGAGGAATCCCTTCACAACATATGTATCAAATCATCACAATGTACGCTTTAAATACCTCATAATTTTACTTGTCAATTATACTCAAAGGTAAAAAAAAAAGTATAAGCAGAGGGTTGATAGTCCTCACTGTAGAATAAAACAGATCTGTTTAAAGAAAAGTTTGCTATGATAAAAAAATTTTTCAGGGCCAGCCCGGTGGCTCAGGTGGTTGGAGATCTGTGCTTCTAAAGGCTGCCAGTTCAATTCCAACATGAGCCAGTGGGCTCTCAACCACAAGGTTGCCGGTTCGATTCCTCGACTCCCGCAAGGGATGGTGGGCTGTGCCCCCTGCAACTAAGAACGGCAACTGGACCTGGAGCTGAGCTGCGCCCTCCACAACTAAGACTGAAAGGACAACAACTTGACTTGGAAAAAATCCTGGAAGTACACACTGTTCCCCAATCAAGTCCTGTTCCCCTTCCCCAATAAAATCTTTAAAAAAAATTTTCAGGCTAATTCACGACAAATGACCAACAAATGTGTCAAAAGGTGCTCAAACTCATTACGAATCAAGGAAAGGTGAATTGAACAAGGTCATTTTTCAATGATCAGAACTGCCAAGATTTAACACAACTGATAACATCCAGGCTGGCACGGGTGCAGGGGGACAGGCCGTCTCAAGTCCTGCTGGTGTGGGCACAAACGGGCAAAGCCTTTTTGGAGAGCAGTGCAGCAGCAGCCGTCAAAGCCCTGACTGCACATTGTCTTAACGCAGGCATGAACTTCTTGGAAGCTGCCCTGCAGGAGAACCGCACGTACGCACCGGGGCGTACGTATGGTCAAGGTCTGAGGCACCACTGTCTACACTGGCAGTTACCAGGAGCAGCCTCTGTGGACATCAGAAGCAGTGGTGAGTTCACGCGTGGAGTGCCCATTGTTTAGGATACAACGCAGCCATTCACAGTGAGAAGGTTGTTAAGTAAGTACTAACGCAGAAAATTCTCCAAGACATTGTCAAGTTAAAACAAAAAGTATAAATACAGTTCAAATTACATAAACAAATAAAAAAGTAAATAGATGGATGCAATGGCAGCATAGACTGGTGGCTGAGAAGGTGGATTCTGGAGCCAGACAGGACGAATGGGAATTCCAGCTCAGCTATGACTTAGTATCTCTGTTCCTCCATGGGGACCGCTTCAAATGGGGATTGTGATCCATCTGTCACAGGTTGTCTGAGAGCTAAACCGGGACTGCATTTAGCAAAGGCCGGCCCCCTGGTGAGGGGATGCTATTACTAGTTGTTATTATTACTTATTAAATGAGTATGTGTGCAAGAGCTCAGAAACTGCTGTCAGAAATATCCATGGAAACACAGGGGAAGTTACAGAATCCACAGCACACCCATTGTCACTGACGACCTCCAGGTGGTGAAGAGAAGGGCGGCAAGTGGTCAACAGGACTTCATCCGACTTTTACATGAAAAATTAGTGAATCAGTGACGTAACGACATAAAAATAAATCCGAAAGAACTATAAAAAGAGGGACATTAAAATAATGAATCAATTTTAAAATGCTTTCAAAAGAAGAAAGGAAGAAGCTTCCAGGCCCTACACCAGCCTCTCCCTGCAGAGTCACCCTCTCTAAGCTGTACCCTGTGGACGTCTGCACTGTTTGGACTGTTACAACCAGGTAGCACCATGCAGTTTAGACGACCCCCCCCAATCCCTGCACCCCCAGAGCGGACCCCCAGTGGCACGGGGGCCCTGAGGGATGCGTTACCGTGGCCACGGCCGCCCTGCCCGCGGGGTCAGCAGTGGCTGCGAACATGGACAGGGGGTCGGTCCCATCCAGGACGCTGCTCAGCGGGTCCACCACGGAGCTGGAGGACGACGAGGATGTCGAAGAAGTGCTTCCTTTGCGGCTCACTTTCTTCGTCTTTGACTCCGTGACCTGTGGGGAACGGCTGTGAGGGTCAAAGGGAAGTCACCCCAAATCCCCCCAGTGAAACACTCTGACGGGTTTGCCCTGGTTCCAGGAGGTGACGTAACCATTCCTTTGAGGCAGGGACGCTTCTTTTTATGACAAATGGACAGGACTCAGAATGCCAGTGGCCAAGGAAGGGAAGGTGGGAAGTGAGGGTCAGGAAGGGCCACTGCGATTAGCAGGTGAGCTAGATGAATTCTGTGGGGCCTGCTCACTCAGCGGGGTCCCTGGACAAGCAGCAGCCACGTCCCCCGGGAGCTTCTAATGCTGCAGAACCTCAGGCCCCACCTCAGGCTGTGTAAACTCACAGCCTCGGCGGCAGGCCTTCCTTTCTGGAGAACTCTGCCCAGGGGCCACGTCCCGGTGTGTGTACTGCCGGGTGCCGGGGTGTGGAGCCACGCTTCTGTCCCACTGGCCCCTCTCCCTCCCCAGCTTCAGATGACTGGATCACAGGTGAACCCGAGACAAGAGGGGCCAACCAGAGTCTCTGCTGAAAACGGGGAGCAACGTCCAGATGGGCTCATGACGGTCCACTCCTTCTCAAATGAGAAGCTGTGAAAACCCAGGGGCCAGGGGCTGGACAATTATGGGCATTCTGGACAGGTGTCCACAGGAAGTAGAGGAAACCAATCTTCAGGGAGACAGAAGGACAGGATGGACCAGAAGGAAGGAGAGAGAAAAGAGCATTTGAAGTGCGTGTGGCCTGGGGCCCCCCCAGTGTGCAGCTGGTGTCTGAGGCGAGAGCAGTCTTACGGAAGACCCTCCCCGAAACCTGCGGGGCCTGACACTAACCCGGGTGACTAGTGCCTGTCACTGGTGCACATGTGTCACCTTGTCTGCCGGGCACCCAGTCCTCCCTCCCCCAGGCTCAACAGTCCAAACTCTCTGTGGGAAAGCAGCCCTCCCCGACTCTCAGCTCCTACAGGCCTGGTGGGTGGACGCTGCTCCCAGTTCCCAGGCTCTCGCCCCAATCCCGTCAATCAGCATATTCCACACCCCGGTCACCAGGCTTGGTTCAGAGAAGGACGCGTAACCCAACGGGCTAAACAAAAACTGCTGGAGAAGACGTCCCCCTGCTGTGTCACCAGTGAGATGTGAGCTGGGAGCTGCGGCAGTTACTCTGTCACCGTGTGGGGAGCGAGGTCCTGACAATGGAACCAACTCACTGGTGGGTCAGCTGCAGGGGCCCATGGGGATCTGAACGGCCCTGGGAGGCTGAAGGCCAGTCTTGTGACCTCCTGCTTTATGGGACCACCTCTGTGGGTTTACGTCAGCCCTCCGCTGGAAGAAGCTTCATGGCGTTGGTATCCACTGGCATCTGTCTGTCAAGCTCATCTCTACCCACGGTGACAACCCCACGGCTTCTACTCCTTGCACTAACCCAGGAAGGAGTGACCAGCTACGTCTCTTGCCTGCTTTTCGTTTTGTTTAGTTTTTGAAATAAACTCACAGACAGGCTACGATGCCACTCAGGCCAGCACCCTATACTGGTAATGACAGTGATTCTTCATATTCCAAATAGGCGAATCAAAAAAGCAAGATATGTTCTGCTTACACCTCCACCCCAGGAATACAGCACCCCACACGCATGACAACTTCACTGAAAGGAGAAAGGGGAGAATAAAAACGATGGTGGGTGAGGCCAAACTCACAGACAAGGGGACAGGGACAAGCTGGCTGATTTAAACAGGCAAAAAGCAAAAGACCCAGGGATGCTGTCCCTGCCATGTTACCGAAGGGGGATGTCACGCAGGGAGGCCCTTGACAAAACTTACAGTTATGGGTTTCAGCGGGTGATAGTCCCCAAGCTCCAAGGGCACGGCCTCCAACCGGCATGACGCAAATTCGGCCTTGTAGTTCCTGTTCCTGGAGTGCCTGAAAAACAGCAAAACCCAGAAACCCATTAGCTGATGGAGATACCGAACACTAAAAACATTTTGCTCAGACTTCCGCAACGACGAGGCAATTTACAAGGGAACGGGATTTCCACCAAGACCCACGAGAAATGCTATACTTAAAATTCTTTTTTTTTTTTTTTTTAAGTCAGTTTGAAGGTACAAGGAGCTGCCAACACACACAACACCTGTGAGGCCAGACACCAGAACCCAGGGAAGCTCGGTGAGGTGAAGCCAGCTGCGCGCGCACACACACACACACACACACACACACGGCATTTGCCAGAGGGACGAGGGGCCAGAGCCAGGCAGAGGGCGGCTGCTATGAGCTGATCAGCCAGGAGAGCATCAAGGAAACCTCGCAGCGCTGGAAAGACGCATTAGGACACAGTCAGGGTTGGAAGGACGAGCTTCTGAAGACAAGGGGCTGCAGAGAAGTGAGAAATTCGGCCCTGATTCCCCCTCAAAGAGTGCGCCAGCTAAGGGCATGCAGCAGAAGGAAGCGAATCAGAAAGCTGATGAAAAGCAGTTTTCATCAGTCTTGTGAGGGCTTAACAAGTCAGGGCACCAGTGAGATGGGAAATAAAAGGGGAGAGAGTCGCCACATTGAAACATGAAGAGGAGAAGATGGGAAGCACGGAAGAAAGAGGGTAGACGGCGAAAGGGACGTGAAGGGGCGGTCTTAACACACACGCGAGTGGAACCCCAAAGGGGAAGAGAAAAAGGATGGGCAGAGCAGTATTTGAAGGGACAACAGCTGAAACTTTCCCCAAACTAAAGAAAGACATCAAGCTACAGACTCATGACACACGTGCGTCCCAAGCCAGCCTCAAAAACAAAACCAAGCAACCATGCTTCGGGTCCTCCGAGTAAAATGGCTAAAAACTAAAGAAAGGACATTTTTCTTAAAGAAAAAAAGAAACACTATTTTCAAAGGACGGCAAGAAAATTTTGACCTCCGCACAGAGCTGGGAGCCTTCTAGAAGATAAGTGAACTCATACCTTTAAAGTCCAGAAACACAGTAACGGCCAACAAAGAGTTCTACGCCTCATGGAACGATCCTTCAAACAGAAGAAAGAAATGTGCAAAGGAAAAGCAAGAGCAGCGGCAGCAGCAGCACCACACTTTAAAACAAGAAAACCCTACATATTGAAATATACAGAAGGTGCCAAAAAATGTATACACACTTTAAGAAAGGACTGTATTAAAATTGTCATACTCAATAAATACCCATAACAAAAGATGAATACAAGTCATGTGTATGCATTTTTTTGGCACCCCCGGTATATGTGTGTAACACACATGTAAATGACCATTGACTGCAAAAGATAACAGAGTACGGGGACCTGGCTACTTTGTTCCTTGGCCTCCAAACCCCGTGACTTCATCCCCCCCCTTGCCCCATTCATATTGTCCCAGCTTCACTCCCATCTGTATGAAATCTGACCACCCCCAACCTACCTGTGCCCATTGCTCCAGCTCCCTCACTAACCAGAAAGCCAACGCAGTAGGAAAGAACTGAGCTCCTATAGTTTCATTTCTACCTTTTCTAAGTAAATCTGGCTTTGAGTGCAGGAGAAAGGCCGGTTAACATGGACCAGCTTCTCCTCTCTACTTTTTTTTTTTTTTTTTTTTTTTTTTTAGAGAAAACCCCAACCGCAGTCTATTGCTCAGTCCCTCTGAATCGTGTTTTACAAAATATACACTGTCTTCATTGCAGTTGGAGTCAGTTGTGACATATTCTTCCAAACTCCCTCTCAAATGCGATCAGCCAATC
This sequence comes from Rhinolophus ferrumequinum, assembly GCF_004115265.2. Lineage (NCBI taxonomy): Eukaryota > Metazoa > Chordata > Mammalia > Chiroptera > Rhinolophidae > Rhinolophus > Rhinolophus ferrumequinum. Next base: position 15,448,747 of record NW_022680357.1, on the reverse strand, counting down.
CCTGCCTTTTAAAACAAGAATAAATACACTGGAATAATAGCCATCAACAGCCATAATGAAGTTTTAAAAACCAAATCACAGTTTTCTTCCTTTCAGGTCACTCTGAACCTCATCCATAGGATTCTGAAAGGTTAATTTAATAGAATGACTAGAAATGTCGTCCGATCTGAAATTCAGTTGCAAATGTGTTTTCATCCGTACAACGAACAAATCAGTCGACGGCTGAGAAAAGCACTACTGTATTGCCCCAAAAATAAGACCTAGCCGGACCATCCACTCTACTGCGTCTTTTAGAGCAAAAATTAATGTAAGACCCGGTTATGTTAGATAAGACCCGGTGTTATATACTATAGTAAAATAAGACCGGGTCTTACATTTATTTTTGCTCCAAAAGATGCATTAGAGCGGATGGTCCGGCTAGGTCTTATTTTCGAGGAAACACGGTACATCAAAACAGCATAATAACGGTTCTCATTTATTATGTGCTTACTGTATACCAGGATCCGGACCAAGGCCTTTACCTCCATTTCCTCATTTAATCAGCCCCAGGAGTTAGGTGGTATGATGATGCCCGTTTGCAGACAGAGAAGCTGAGGCTGTTTGTGTTGGTAACTTGTCAGGTGACAGCAACAAGTAACGGAGATGGATGCAAACTGAGGGAGCAGTTAGCATCTGTCTCTGTCGGATGCAGTTCTATGTATCACCTATAAGTCATCTTGAGAACTTGAAGAAGTAAGCAATGAACTGTCTACTTTTTTTTTTTTCAGGACCAAGCTTTGAAATGATTTTAAGTTTGAGGGGAGGGAATTCTTGGGAAAATAAATACTGCTCTGGAAAAACTTTTTTAAAAAGGGAACCGTTTATCCTTCCTGAAAGTCAGGTCAGACTTCTACATTTTGATTTTTCTATCACTTCTTCCATTATTGCCTCAAATTTGCTCTCGGCTCCCTACTAATTTCCCGCAGTCTGAGATGTTTAAGCATTTTCCTCAACGCTTGGGTCTTTGGTAAGGCTCACAGCGACCTCTAGTGGACATTTTCTCAAAAATTCTTCTTCCTGCGGACAGAGCTGGTACCCAGGGTCCCTGCTCCCCAATCATCTCAGCCCCCAGCAATGCAAAAGGCTCCTTTGGATCTTTGACAGTTGCTTCAGAGGAAAGGCCAGCCTTTCACACCTCCACTTCTGGCTGGGTCTAGCCTCTGAACCCCACTTCCCTACCAAGGGCATAACCTGGGGAATGTCTAAATACCCCAGACCTACAGAATCAGGAGCTGCATTTTAACAAAAACCCCATGTGATTTATAAACACATTAAAGCCTGACAATTCCATTTTTAAATTATTTACAGTTGAGAACATGGATACCTAGAGTACAGACATTCCATTACCAGTTACTAAATTAATCTCCTTATACTGGAAATGCTGAAATCCACTGAATGCTTTTTGTCAGCTATTTTCAAGCTCGAATGATTTTTTTTTTTTAATCACAGTGACAATCTGGCCACACACTTTTGTTCTCTCACGATCACAATACACCAACCACTCCCCCCCACACACACCCAAGTAAAATCTAAACATGATGTAGAAACTCCAGTTCCAAAGGGTGATTTTCAGGGTGCTGTTACCAAAGGAGGAAACAGGAAATGTGAGGCATGGTGTCCTGGACATGTCACACGTTAGACCCGGCCAAAATTCATCCAAGATAACAAAAAGTGTGAGAAAAGAGATTCTGGGGAGACCCAAGACAACGCAGCGGGGTTTGGGGAGCCTGCAACCCAGAAGCCTCAGCCGAGGATTGGAGACCCAGCTGAGGACAATGAGTAAGTTCGCAGGCTCTGGGCTCTATGATTACGTAAACTGCTTCATCATCGGCCTCCATTTCCTCATTTGAAAATCGAGCTTGTTATGAGGGTTAGATGAGATTCTGCACGTTAAGCTCTCAGCACAGTACCTGGCACAAAATAAAGGCCTGATGTGTGTCAAGTACAATGGCAGAAACACTGTTCTCCTCTGTGGGGCTATTTCCTCATTCATTCCATAAATTTTACTGAACACCCACTACCTGCCAAGCTCCATGCCAGGCACTGGGGATCCAGTGATGGTTAAAAGCCAGTCACTTAAGGAGCAGCACGTCGGGTGGGGAAACTGAATGGTGACCATGGACTACCACACAAAGGAATGTCAAGGGCGCAGCCAGACTCGGAACTTCGGAGACCTCAGATGGGAAAAGGCTTAGGGCACCTCTCTGTAATTTAAAGGGAAAACACCTAAGGTCAAAACGTACTGGGAGGCAGAGATGAAAAGAGCATCTTCCTGAATTTTTATTACAAAATTCCAGATAACTGAAGCCAGTGTTTCCCATGTTTTTGGTATTTACATCTTAATGATTCCCGAAGAGCTGCCGGGCAGGGCTAGCTCAAAGGAAATGATGAAGAAGAGCTCAGGCGCATCCAACCCTGCTTCTGGGTGGAAGACGCTTCAAGAGTCAGCGAGGTGAACGGAAGACAGCTGTGAATCAAGCAGGCAACCAGGTGGTACAGGCAGGCCTCCTTTCACGGCGCTTGGCTTTACTGCGATTCACAGGTGTTGCTTTTTTTTTTTTTTTTATAGCTGAAGGCCAGACCCTCTACCAGCAAATTTTGATTGACTCGCTTTATGGCGGTGGTCTGGAACGCAATCCGCAGTGTCTCCGCAGTATGCCTGTTTTCGGATTATTCAAGTCTAGGGCTTGTATAGTCTTTCATTTGCTCACTCACTCATTCAGCGAAAGCCACTACCCATCATTTGTAGATAAACACCAGAAAATTATCTCCCTCTTTGAGACTCAGAGGAGACCTTACATTTCCAAATAATTCTACTGTCAGTATCACAACTTGCTTGCGTTCTCCACGTACTCAGAGCACCCGTGGGGGCCGGAAGCTCCAATCACTCCCCTTTACACCAGCCACAAGAGTGCCGCCAGGCCCGTCAGCCTTTGCAGGTGCCATTCATTTCTGCATGGTGAGCTCCTACACATCCTGCAAAACCTCCTTTTACAGTCAGTCTGCCTCTCTGAAGCCTTGCCCAAGGCCCCAGGAGAGGCTGTGCCTCATGCAGATTCCTTCTTTAGACATCCCTCTGTTCTGTGTGTCTGCTGCATGAAAGTGTCAGCTCTGAGGCCAAGTAGCATATCTGAGGGCCCTGCACAGACTAGGACAAATGTAAGCCTTTAAACAGATGAGAAAAAGCAAGTCTCCTCTAGATGAACCGAGCAGCTGAGGGAACAGCCAGGTGCCCTGACTCGTCCAGACTCAGAGCTGAGTGAACCTTTCTCTGCATCCAGCGCCCCTAGAAACCGCACCAACTCTACTGGGAAAGTGGGAGCTGGGAACTCGAGTTTCCTCTAAGGGAAGGGGTAGCGTGGGAGACAACCAACACCCCGCCGGTCCGGCTTCAGGGAGCTCCTCCACGTCAAGACAACCCGGGGATGGGGTGAGAGGCTCCACTAACACCCAACACAGAGAGCAATTCATTCATGCATATGCACACACACCCACTCGCAGAGACACACACCGATACAGAGACCCAGAGACCAACAAGGACAATCCCTTCCCAAAGCCCACCGGCCACTTCCACCTTACCAGGGAAAGACGGCCATCTTCCCAGGCACGTGACCGCTCGCTCTGGGGCCGCCAGCCCTTTTCTTCCTTTCCAGACCCCGCCCCACCCCGCCCTGGCCGCCATGATTGTGAGGGGCAGACGCCCGCGCCGCAGAGCGCAGGCGCGCCGTTCCCTGGCGTTCTCATTGTGGACGGTCGCCCATCCCGCAGAGCGCAGGCGCGAGGCTTCCTGGCGCCATGATTGTGAAGGGCAGGCGCCGGTCCTGCAGGGCGCAGGCGCGCCGTTCCCTGGCGCCACGATTGTGAAGAGCAGTGGATTTTCTAGCCCACCTGCGCCCTCTGGGGCGGGAGAAGACTCCAGACGTGGGCTAAACGACCTAACCATTGGAATGGGGAGGGGGCGGAGGGAAGGGTGTTAGGTTCGACCTGACAGTGGTTTTACCGCTCATTAGCTGTTTGGGTTGGGTAAGCCACGCCCCCTTCCCAGGATGGACAACCTGGGTCTCTAAAGGCGGCCCTAGGTCCAAGGACAACGGCCTTCAACTGGAATTAAACCACATGGGGAAACCGGGGTTGGCCTTTCATCCCACTTGGCAAAGCTGTACGTTTTCATGAAGGTGGATATTCGTTTCGACCATAGAACTTGGGTGCTCTAGTGTTTGCTCTGCTTTAAAAACAAACATCCCAGGATTCCTTACTAACATTGCCCATTTAGTAAATGCTTTCTCTGTGTGGCAGGTACTATGCTTGGGCGCTTTGCATCCGATCTTTACTCCTCACTGCAAACCCCCGAAGTAAAAAAACCAAAACACTTGTGGAGAAACTGAAAGTGAATTGCCCAAGGTTGGTAAGTGCCCCAAGCGGGACTGGACTGTTGGTTAATCACAAGATCTGACTCGCCCTTTTTTCCCCTTTTCCTTTCCAGTGTCTTTTCTGATGGAGTCAAGTGAGAAAACCACATTCTCAAAAGAGCTCCTCGGGAAAACGCCATAGAAGATCTTCTCGGCCCTTTGATGGCGCTCGGCAGGCCGAGGCCTGGTTTCTTCATCCGTGATGTTACAATAATTTGGGCCTTAAGGTGAAGGGAGATGATTGTAAAACCCCCGGCAAATAGCCAGCACTGGTTTGAAGATGTGCGTCATCAGGCAGGCAAACGAGTCATACTGTATCTTGTGTGACCCTCGGGTTTGCAGTGTTTCTCTCCACGACAGCCTACCGTGCAAAGTATCCGACTTGAGAGCTACAGAGAATCTGACCAAAAAGGAACAGATTACATAAATAAGTGAAAAGGTAGTGTTTTCTTGTCAAGTCTAATTGTGGCTAGACACCATTTTTACCCTCAGAGCTGTCTTTAGACCCTGATCACGGACGTGAGGCCATGGCACCATATTCCAGTTCGATTTGCTGTATTCGACAACTAAAGTCTCCTTTGTTTTCTGAAATTGTTTATAACCTATACAGATGCCCACTGTGGTCGCTTAGAGATAAAGCGTGCCAACTCCATTTGCTTATTGTTGTTTTTTTTTTTTTTAAAGTTAAAGGTAAACTTACTCTTTTTTTTTTTTTTTAAAGATTTTATTGGGGAAGGGGAACAGGACTTTATTGGGGAACTGTGTACTTCCAGGCCTTTTTTCCAAGTCAAGTTGTTGTCCTTTCAGTCTTAGTTGTGGACGGCGCAGCTCAGCTCCAGGTCCAGTTGCCGTTTCTAGTTGCAGGGGGCGCAGCCCACCATCCCTTGCGGGAGCCGAACCGGCAACCTTGTGGTTGAGAGGACGCACTCCAACCAACTGAGCCATCCGGGAGCTCAGCGGCAGCTCAGCTCAAGGTGCCGTGTTCAATCTTAGTTGCAGGGGGCGGAGCCCACCATCCCTTGAGGGACTCGAGGAATTGAACCGGCAACCTTGTGGTTGAGCCCACTGGCCCATGTGGGAATCGAACCGGCGGCCTTCGGAGTTAGGAGCACGGAGCTCCAACCGCCTGAGCCACTGGGCCGGCCCGCTTATTGTTTTATAACTATTACTTTTCGGGGGGCGGAGGGGTTGTTCATGGGACAGTGGTATCTGATGGAAAAGACCCTCATCTCCAGAATGGGTCTTTGTTTTCAGCCCCGTGTCAGTAATGAGCAGCTTCCAGTCAGAACCACTATTCTCAACACAGGAAATGCACACGAGTTAAAGGGTGGTCGTGGGAAAGTGAGGGGCTCTTCTCCCACTGCCTGGCAGACGACGGGATGCAGTATCTCTGTAAGAGGTGAAGTGAGCAGCTCTTACCACGCTCTCATGAGACGGTGAAGCGGTAACAAGAGCTGGACTCTTCGGAGCTGTGTGAAGGAGGGCTTTGATGTGAGCTCCAGCCTCAGCATTCTCGCCCATTCGCTCCTCCACAGGCTTCTAGCTCTTAATAAGCCAAGACAGTCCCAGCTCTAGTGAACCTTCTGCCTTCTGAAAAGCCCAACTCCTGCAAAATCTAATGCTGGAATAAGCACTGGTCTAGGTTACATATTAAATAGTGGGACATAACCTTTCATGGGACGTTTAATTGTAAAAAATGATCATATTACAGTATTAACGTTTTGGCCAGTTACTTTTTAATATCTATCCCTTAACAGTCCTTTCCTTGATAAATAAAAGATCAAACTAGATTTCCTTTAAGATGAAAAGTTTATTTTGCCTTTTGCCTAGAAGCAAAACTAGTGAAAATTAAAGTATAAAAATAAATACAATTTACATTAATGGACATTCCACTTCAAAGTAAAAATAACAAAAATAACAAAAAATAAATAAAAATCCATTAAAAGCACAATGTCTGGCACTTTTAGGAGAAAAAGCTGTGAACAATAAAAAAATGTGTAAAACACACAAGCTCTTATCTTTAAATTAAAAAAAAAAACAACACTCAAGTTTCTCATCCTTAATCTAAAACTAGTCTTAACTTTCTCCAAAACATACTATATGTTTTAGCTATTTTGCATTAGTGTACATAAAACTTTTAGTATCTATCTTACTGGAAAGACCCACAATTATATGAGTAAGCTACCTGTCTCCTGAGTTTTCAGAACGATAAAGCACAATGTATCATATTAAGATAATTTGATATACTTTGCCTACAAATAGCAAATTGGTAACTCAAACATTTTTAACTGTCTTCTAATTTCCTGGTTCACTCATTCAATAAATGACACATCTCAATAAGGGAAATCAAGTTTACACCCAGAGTAGGTTGTTACTTTCTGTCTACACCTGGATATAAAAGTTAAATTTTAAATAGAACAGAAAATCAAAGAAAATAATCTTTATCTCCACATTCTTAAAAGGATATTAAGAATATATATCGTCTACATTTTCAAAAGACCAGTTTCTTTGTAAAATTCAAGTTTGATTAAATGTACACAATCCCAATTGTATGTGAAAAGCACAAAGCCCTTTTTGGAAATGGTACGATAAATTAACTGATATTCTCCTTCATAAAAATCATGTTCCCTTGGTAACATTTTTTTGGTTTGTATTTTAAAAGAATATGTTAATGACGGGAAAAGAACCTTAAAAATTAGTGCCTCTTAATGCATTTCAATTAGACAATATTACTATCTCATTTCAAAAATTGAATTGATGATTATGTAGCCCTTTATTCTCTCCTAAATCAAGCATGCTAGAAAAAGCAGACTATGAAGAATCAAAATATACAGACTAAATAGAAAATAAAACTGCATGCAACGCGTCATTCTGTTACAGACGTGAATGTAATAATAATGCATGCCTAAATGCCACTCCACGCAAGAAAATTGTGCTGTCTTCACCAAAGTTGTCACCCTCCACAAGAAGACGTCATAAGCTAGTAGAAATGTTTCTGAAGGACTGGGGGAACGTACATTAAACCTCACACTTCCATAAGACAGTGAGCTGTTGAGAGGAAGGCGGACTTGTGACCGAAACGGTGAGACCCAGCTGCTTCGGAGGTAAATGGTAGATGGACCGCAATCAGCAGGCAAGTGTTTTAGCCCATGTGGTTGTCCTGTTAGCCCAAGCCTGAGAGATTAATCAGAGTTTTCTTACAAAACCAGGGGAAAACGTTCTTCTGCAATAATCTCCCCCTTGAACAGAACAGTAATTTGCAATCAGTCAGCAGAGATGAATGGAATCGATATTTCAGAACTTATCATTGATCACACCTTATCAGTATTTTATGGAAATAAACCCAAATATCCTTTTAAGTTTGGAAAAAGGTTCTCAGCAGACATCTGGGTAGATAAAACAAACATATGTTTGTACAGGTTCAGCACAGAGCTGAGCCAATTAACTAAATACTAATTAGTCCTCACGCAAACCTAATATTACGAGGAATGGGGGGGGGGGGCGGGAACAGACTGGCCAGACTGACCAAACCGTCCAGATAATTGCTCAGCCCTCCCAAACCACTTCATGTGTGTAAACAGAGTCCAGGGCTAAAGAAAACATCGTGGGCAAGGACAGTAAGATGGATGGAACCTTCCCCCCTTTCTTATCCTAATGAATGTTGTCTTCTTAAATTGTCGCAACATTTGGCCGCTTTCTTTGGATTTTTCCTGCATATACTCCTAAAAATAGAGCAAAACTAATATTATTTCTCAATGTTAGTGTTTCTGTAATGATAACCATTTAATGAGTGCTTACTATGTATCAGGTACTGAGCTAAGAAATATACATTATCATATTTAATCTTTATATAAATTAATCCTGAGATAGAAATTGTTACCTCTATTTTATAGATAATAAAACTGAGACACAGGAGAGGAAGTAAGGGAGCTAGGGGTAGAGATTCTGAGAACCCAGTTCAACCTGATCTGTCTTAACCATTTTGTATTACTGCCTCCTTACTCTGCTTTAATTAGCGGTTTCTGAATTTCATTATCAACTCTTGTGTCAAGCATAAAACATCAAATGAGTAGATATGTTTCAAAATGTACGAGATCAGTGATTTAGCAATTCCGTTTGTAAAAACTCAACAACTTGAAGTGCTTTGCAGCAAACTTTGACACCTTACAATCCTATTTCGGTGTAAGTATGACATTCTATCACCATAACAAAAAAGAGGTTCCTATAAATTGCTTAATGAAGGATTCGTTCTTCACGTAGATCAAATCAAAGCATAATTTCAAATTTGTTTGAAACATAATGTAGGCCATTAAAAATCTAAGGAGGAAAGAGGCATCTTTTCAAGAACAACTATGTATATGGATCCCTGTGTTGAGACTCCAACTTAGAATTTTAATCAGTCATATCCCAAATTTTCATTTTATGTAAAAGGATAAAATTCTTGAGTCTTTTTCAATCACCTAAAGATGCACTCTTGTATAAATAAATCTTTAGAAAAAATAGGAAAGAATTTTTGTACTTGTTTGGGTACATGCTAATTATACATACTTATTCAAGGGTTTTAAGTTCGTTTGTACTCATAACTATGTTGCAATTGAACCACAACAGGTCTAAATACTGAACTTCATTGTGTATTATTAACTGCAGTGACTTCCTATTTATCTTTACACTGTTGAGTATTACTGAATAAAAACATTAGTTGTTATTTTGCTTATAGGTTCACAAATGACAAAAAGTGGAGATGAAATGCATGAGACAAGAACATGGAGACTAGTCACTGTGGCAAATATGCAAGATGGGGCAAAATACTACTAATTCCTCAATGATCTGACAACTAGCTAGGATGGAACACTAACATCAGGAGAACACTGAAAATGTCGTAAAATTCCATATAACTTCGCAAGCAACAAATTTGGTGTTTGGTCTGCCTTCTTCCAGTAATCTTTCAGACCAACTGATTCAGACTACCTCTGGAATAGCAGGATCTTCAATTATATGATCGCCTTGAAAAGAACCCACTGACTGTCACTCATGGTGACTTCCAAAAGATGACACTTAAATTATCCTCTACATATGCAAAATTACGAATTAAATTCATTCTATACATGCAAACGGTCAGCAATCGTTTCAAAGTTATGATCAATATCTTGTTCCTTCTTTGAACTTACATAAATGGTGAAAACATGAAAACATTTCTCGTGTTGCTTGTTCCCTCCTAATTTGGAGGAAATCTCTTAGTAATAAAAGCTCTAAAATATGTTAATTGCATATTAATGAGATTAGAATTGATTCAAGATTTAATTTTCATTACTTAGTGATTAACTTAGGTTTCTTTTAACTGCTCAGAAAGCAGCACAGTTAAAACCAAACATGTGGAGAGTATTTTTCATGGATCATGTCATTTCGGGTGAGCTCATCAAAGGGTGTTAACAAAGACACCTAAAACATTACTAAAACATTAGCTTAGGAGTTTTGCATTAGTTCAACATTCAATCTGTCTTCTTGCCACCATACATAGAATTTAAAAATAGTTTTTAATTTAGCCCTTAGATAATTCTCAAATAATGAACATAAAGAGAGATTTAGCTCAAGCTTCTTATTGAGCAAAAGATTAAGGGAAAAAACACCCAAAACAAAACTCAGCCCTCCCACTTGTCATATTCACACGTGATCCTGTGGTCAGAGGGAGAAACTTTCCCCTTATGTGCAGACAGCATTCCTGGGGGTTACACGGTCCCCAAACTGAACAGGCACAGATGTAGACATCAGACATCATCACATTTCACTCACTTATAAAAAGGTTTCTGAATTAAACAAGTAGAATTCTACCAATTTTTTCAGATTAAAAATAAATAAATAGTGTTTCCATGGAATTATTGCAGAAATCAAGGTTGGAACCACCGTTTTCCTAGGTCTCCCGACTGCCACAAAATGCTGACACAAACCATCACTAGCAGGAGTGACGGTGAATACGGCAGGATGATGGTGGCAAGGACAGACCACAGACCCCACGTGCGTGGCCTGTGTTACGGGGCAGCTTGTGCACTTCTGTCTTTTGAATGGGCTTCGGGGACTCGTGGCTACACACCTGACACAGGCGCTCTGTTAGGCATTCTGCTCTGTGAAGACTTCTGTCTATTTTGCACAACCCCCTTCACTGCTGTCTTAGGGCTTCTAATTGAATATAAAAAAATTAATAAGTCACTTGCATTAAGATCTAAATGTTCAACATTCAAAGAAAGCAACCGTTCTGCATCAACTGTTCTTAGCAAAATAAACTTGAAAAGAATTTAAGTCTTATACACGCTTGTGTAAGGAAGCTGTACTTTTGCTTCAGCAGGAGACTGAGAGCCATGGCTTATGCTTTGCTGGAGAATCACTCTGGTGATGCTGAACTTCCTCTACAGATGCTTACAATACTTAATGAGCCAAATGGTATGAAATGAAGCGTAAAAACATGCCAACAGAAGATGATAACTAAAATACAATACACAACAGAACACCAAAGGGTTATCTCCGAACACAGAACTTTAAAAGATCTTGAGACTATAGGAGATACCACGTTTGGAAAAGAGTTCTCCTTTACATAAGGGGCCCTAAATGATTTTTCCCTCAAAGCCAATCCTGACTTGAACAGTTTTTAAAGCCCATGTGTGTCGCACTCTTACCCTTGCCTACTTAGCAGCCTGGGAACAGGGGCATTCTGTCCTTGGTTTGGCTGAAGGACTCTGTTGACAAAATAAACAAAAAATTAATTTAACAGGATGAATTCCTTCTTCCCCCCATTTTCTCTCAAAAGATGAGAGCTGAGAGCAGTGCGGTGGGGGTCATCTATGCAACGCTATGGCCGACGTAATAGTGCAAAGCAAAGCAAGATGGTTAAAGCAGATTAATACAGTACGTGTATTTTGTTCAACAAGAGCCCAAACCTTAGGTTTCTGTCAGGAAAGAGGTGTCCGACGTAAGTTAATTAATCCCTCTGCTTTTAGATAATTTATTTGTATACTTTCCAAAAGCCAATTTCCTTTCAAACACCTGAGAGAAGAAACTTCACTCTTCTAAGAGTAGAAAACAGGTCACAAATATTAAGCTCCCTTTCTAAGGTTTTTAAGTAAGTATCAAAGTCCACCTGGGCTATGGGCTGAACTCAGGAGACATAGGGCTCAAACGTCCACCAGAGACAGCACGTCCCACAGAACATTCCAGAATATGTGGCCTGACGTGACCAGGTACAAGACCAGGTGTTAAGATGGAGTCTGACCCAACTGAGAATCTCCAACTGAACAGGGAGTGTCTTACCGATGTAACGTGGAACAAAGCCCACAAAGAGCAAGCTCAGGATTTATACCATTTTCTTATCTTTGAAAAAAAAAAAAAATAGCCTCTCAGTGAGACTAAGTAATTTTTCTCACCTTGTTTCAGAAGGATTTTGTTTAACCAGAAATTTCTTATTTGGCATTCCCATTTCAGCAGCTCTAACAGTACAAAAATAAGGACACACAAACAGTGCATTTAGAAAGAAAGAAAAACATGTTTACAAATGTGATACAGGATGGCAGAAACAAATCATCATTTAAAAGTTGGTGTACCACTGAAAGACCTGTAACAAGCATACTAAAGACTACTGTCATGGAAGAAGAGTCTGAATATGATAGTTATTAGGATATTTGCATTACGTTTTCCCCCCGTGAAGTCTTTAGGATATTAGAAAAAGAATGTATTTAAAAGATATAAAATTAACACTAAATGTAAAGGATGAACTATGTTTACGATTATTTGACTGGCTACCAATTACAAAAGTTGAACGCTGACAAATTTAGTAGTTTACACATTTATCTGAAGAAGAAATCAGATTTTACCACCTCATTTTAATAAAATTCGTCACATAAAAGGGGATTCTATCAGTTCAGCTGTAGAAAAGTGAACTGTTCCTTATTTCTAATATGAGTATACAAACAGACCAACCAATAACTAAAATTAATTGGTTTGATAATAAACGAATGTAACACAACACAAGAAAAACTTACTTCATGTACTTCTTCCTGTCAAGAGACTTCTGTGTCGCAGCTGAAAGAGCCACTCGTGGACTCTTCATTTTATCCTTTAAAACACAAAAGTAACATAAAGCTTTAGCGGTATCCATGATACCACTAAATTATAGCATAGGATAATCTCTTAACGGCCCGGGCAAGCATCTCTTACCAGCATTTTGAACTTTGACTTAGTCTTTATAACTGGAGCAGTCTGATGTTTAAAAACAAATTATTTTCCCAAGGAAATATAAAATTTGCTCGTTTTAGTTTTGCCAACCACACTAAGATCAGTGATTCAAACCACAGATCTCTAACATTGATCTATTTCAAATTAACTTAGAGCTTATTTTCTTACTCTGATTTCCAAAAGATGCAAAAACCACGTGACAGTTTTAAGGCAATTCCACCAGGAACAATGGCTTATGATCGTTTTCTATAAGCCATCCAAGCAACAGTCAAAATCCAGTCGCAAAACAAAGTGTAATTCTTTCACTATTTTCTTTTAAATCCATCTACAGATTTAAATGTTGCTGGTAATCCTGGGAATTACTTGTGCTCAAGAACTGTAGGAAGGGTGCTGAAGTCAATAGAGAAGAACGTCATTGTGAAATAAAAAGAAACATACATATAGCAGTTTCTGCCCCTGGTTCCTGCTAATATTCGGTCTGTGACCCAAGTTCCTAACACAGAGCAAAGCTCCTAAAACCCTTGTAGTCTGAGTGATACAGTTGGTAGAAGCAGCTTTTGTTCTAGTATTTGGTCTTTGACACTGGTTCCTGACACAGAACTCCTAAACCACTGGAGTTTTCTGGGTGACAGGCAGTGTTCTAATGAGGTGACTTTGGCTGAACCCCTGGACAGAGACTAATTATCATAAAGTCCAAGCATGATTAGAAGCTTGAAACTTTCAGCTTCACCCCCTATTCTCCAGAGACAGGAGACGGGCTAGAGACTGAGTAAATAACTGATCATGTCTACGTAATGAAGCCTCCATAAAAATCCCTGACGATCAGAGAGCTTCCGCGTTAGTGAACACCTACCTGTGCCAGGAAGCCTGCGGGGACAGAAGCTCCGGCTCTCAGGCCCTTCTGGACCTCGCCCTACGCATCCCTTCATCTGGCTATTACTTTATTATATAATAAGCCAGTAAATGTAAGGAAGTGTGCCCCAGAGTTCTGTGAATCACCAGAGAAAACCTCAGACCCGAAGGGGGGGAGGGGTCATGGGAACCTTGCTTTACAGCCATCAGTCAGAAGTCCAAGTGACGCCCTGGGACTTGCGAGTAGCGTCTGAAGTGGGGGCAGTCCTAACTGCCTCCTTAACTTGTATTATAGTATCTGATAACTCCAGGTAGGCAGTCACAGAACTGAACTGAGTTGTAGGATATCCAGCCTGTGTCAAAGAATTGGTTGGTGGGGGGGGAAAACCCACACATCTGATGGCAGAAGTATTTTGCGACTTGTAGAAGAAATTGTTTTTCACTCATTCATGACAAAATCAGAGAACGTACCATTTGCCTGAGCATTTTCTCTTTGCGAGCTTCTCGATCATGATGTAGAATAGACATTCTTTCAGCTGCATCCATCACAAAGAATATGTCATGAATACCATAGAGGGCAGCTCGCAACTAGGTTGAAAGGGAAAAAACATTGTACCCATTTAGAGGGTTCAGTCATGTTACACGCACTTGTATTTAGAGGGAAAGGATGAAGTTTCCATTGAAACATATTATCAGTGGGTAAGTGAGAGACATAAAACAGCCCATTTCCAGGACGTGCGACCTTACCTGAGCCAACACTCTGTCCTGAAGAGAAGCATCCTGTGCAGAAACAGCCCCCCTCTTTAACGGTGCTTCAGACTGAAAACTTCTGAGGAATTCCATAGTGTCCTGAAAGAAAACAATGCTCCTTCAGAAACCATTTTTCTAGAAAGATTCATGATCACTGGAGTTCCTTCTTGTTTTTTTTCTCAGTCAAGCCAAAATTACTAAGAACACAAAATGATTACTTATTACAAGTCAAACAGCTCCACGTTAAGGTAAGATGAAAATACACAAACTACTTCATTTATGTATTTTTTGAAATTACCTGAATGAGATTAATAATCAGATTTCTAAAACTGCCTGTTAGAGTAACTAAAAAATGTTTGATCTGCCCAAGTTCTAAACTAATTTGTCAACTCGGCTGTAACAAGACTGATAAAAACTGAGACAGAGTGAAATACGAATGATTTACAACAATCTTACTTTTACAGTTTGTCGAAGTTGCTTCAGTTTATCTGTCTGCATAAGCCTACGAGTAAGAAATCCTTTTGCCACAGCAGTTATTTTATTAAACTTTGCTTGTACTTCTGGACTGAAAACCTAGAAGAAATAAGATAGACACAATGTTTTAAGAATCTGAGTATTACACTCAAGATTGTTTTTCTTAATTTATTACAATGAACTAAGTTCTTCTATGTATGTATGTTCTACATAATTTCATCTCTAATAAAAACTAATAAGCTACTTGATGTATGGCAAAAATATTCATGCTCATTTGTACAACCTAAGAGAATGTAGCTCTTTTAAAAACAGAAAGATAGCTAGATAAATAGACAGAAGACAGACACATGTATGTTATAGATCATTAAGTTTGCCCACCTGCGACCATTTAGTTGTGGCCCTTCCAAAAGGCCTTGTGACTAAGAGTTTGGTCAAGCCACTAGTTGATGGTCCCCAGAGGTAGAATGGTGCTTCACTTACAGAACCAAAGCTATGTTGTAGGGCAGAATTTGTGGAAGCTGGAGAAATACACATAGAGTGTTATACTTGATGCCACATGACCAGAAAATGCAGAACACCCAAATCAACACTTCTGACAATCAGTAAGAATAACAACCGCCTCTGAAACTGATCCACATGCGGACTTGAAATATTGATGGAATTGAAGCTTAGGCACCAGATGGATCTTTTCAACACAAACAGCATCTCAGGATAACTGATGACGTGAAGATAAGCTCTTGCGGGGACTGAGGAATTAAATGTAGTAAATGTGGTAATTCAAGATCACTCCGGAGAGAGAAAACCATGCTTTCCCTTGAAGCAAGTCACCTGCTGCGTGAACGAACAAAGACTGGACTCCAGGTCAAGTTTCCTGATATTTCCTTTGTAAAGGTGGCTTTTCTCAGGAACACCTGCTCACCTGTCTTTGATCTACTGCTCTCATTTAATTTTTCACTAGTTACTAAGCCATGGGTTGGACATGGAATTACTTGAAGAAGAAAGCTCCAGTTTTCAAGGGCGGCGAATGAAATACCTTACGATAGCATCATTTTATTTCACACGGAAAAGGATTTGTAAATAATTACCAGAACTGTGAGAATGTGACGTGTGGAGAGAGTCCACGTGAGACAGCATCGCTTCCAGCACACCGGAGTCACTTACTCTTCTCCATTCTATGGCCTCTGCACCATTAATGCCCAATTCATTGGCTTCCGCGGCAGTCGCCTTCTTCTCTTTGAACATTTTCTCCTGTTCTTCTATTTCCTGTACATTGACAGTTCGTTATCACACGCTAGGTAGTTTGTTAAATTGTATCCCAAAGTAGTATCATTTTAGGCTTGGCTAAAAGTATAATTATCAAAAAATTACTATGTATTTCAGGTTTTCCTCCCTCAGATAAAATTGACAATTTGTTTAATTGATTTTAAAATGTAATACATTAACAATAATAATCTTAAAACAAGTATCTTCCTCTTACGATAATACTCTCGCAGAATGCATATTTCAGTGTCTATTTATAAAATACCTTTTAAAGATATTAAGTGTTGAACCAAGGAGTGAATAAAGTATCCTTCTGATAAATTCTACATTTTTGGATAAGAATAATCTAAATAGTAAACCTCAGATTCTGGCAATAAAAATATTATCCATGTATCAAAATCAATGAAGATATACGGGGGGAAATTACACGTACCCATGACATGACCAAAGTTCACGGGTGTCCCAGCTAAACTCCACTGACCACCCTATGTCCCTCCGTTTAATTCCTCACCTTCTGCAATCTTTCCTGCTCCCGCTCCTGCTCAGCTATGAGAAGTGATAACTGCTGGGCGTGCTGTTCTTCTAGTCTCTTCCGCATTTCTTCAAGAGCTAACATCTTGCTTTTTACTGTCTCCTCACCTTCTGAAAAGAAACATGTCCCCCTCGGATTTAGAAAACCTGCAAGTCTAATATCTGATGTTTTATATCATTAACTTCAATTGTGATTCTCAAGCAAGAGTATTCCTGGACCTGACATAATATAACCAAGACACAGCCAGGTCCCCACTTTGGACCACATTCTCTTTTGCCACTCTCCTTATTTCACGCGATCAAATAAAGGTCTGCATCTCACCGTCCTCACCACTCATTCGACAGATCCCCTTATGATCTGAAGTGATGGAGCCCAAACTATGCTATGTTCAGTCTACATTCTCCTTACTCCACCTTACTTCAAAATGTGGGCTCCATCCCTAGAGGGGCTCCCTCCCTCGAGGGCTGCCTGGAGATAGCCCACAACTCTCAGCCTACTTTGAGTTTGGCCTTGGTGAAGAAAACTGCCTCTCCCAAGTTCAAGTTCATGCTCACATCCAATGTCCCGATTAACACAGCGGTACATAGCCGTCCCCTCACCCCAGCTCAGACCCACTGAAGGACCATCCACACTTCAGAGGGCCCCGTGGGAGCAGCTGAGGTCTTGGCTGAGGCTGTGTCCCAGCTCAACCTCTCCCTCAGCTCCTCCCCTCCTGCCACAGGTGTGGTCCCAAGAGCCCTCCCTCAGAAACAGCCTGCAGTCCCTTCTCCATCTCACAGTGGACTTCCCGAGCAACAACTAGCTCTGGGCAGCTCTCCACCCACAGCCCTGCCTCCCTGCCCACTCTGAGAGCGCCCGGGCTGCCAGGGCTGCACAACTGCCAAGTGTCGGTTTTGCCTACTTCTGGGTTTCAGGGAGGCCGCCTCTGGCCATGTTACATGGTTTACTTGGAGAGTCCAGGTTATCAACTGTTGTTTTTATGTCAGTGCTTACTGAGTTGCACAGGTTTATAATGGTCTTCCCCCACCCTATTTTTCCTACACACCATGTTATTTTCAGCATGCAGTTTTAAAGAGTGTGAAGTGTTTTTTCAGGAAGATAAATATCACATTAGAGCTGAAATGTCTATATCTAAATACTTAACTTACTTGATCATGTCATCCACATCGACAATGAATTATGGCCACGACAACAAAGTAAGGAGTAACGCAGAAGACATGTCGTACCAAGCTGTTGTTAATACAACTCCAGATGCAACAGAAAATAACTTGAAATAATTTTAATCGCTAAAGACAGTATTCCTGAAACACTTTCTCTAATAATTTGATGTTGAACTGTGTACTGAAGGCCCAGCTCCACAAAGATCGCTTCACACATGAACGGACAAACTGAGGAAAATATTGGAAACCATCGTCCACAAGGGAAACACCGTAGCAATACACTGGATTCAACTAGGAAGGATGTTTCCTGCAAGACCTTTTCCTGCCGTCTTTACCAGTACGCTCTATAATACCAAGTGTATAGTGAAATAGTCAAAATTTAAATTAAAAACTAATTTAAGAAAGCCTATCAAATGGCGATAAACTGTAGCTAATTATACGCTCTCTGATAAGATAAATGAAGTTTAGTACCCTAATGAACAGATGAAGACTATTACTATTATTTCACAAAATGTCCATCGGAAGTATTACATGAAGGTGCCATCTGCTTGGCAGGTATCAACACCTTCAAATTTCCTCACCTTTGGAGCTACTTTCTAATATTTGATTCTTGCTGACGCAGACAGATCCCTTAGGGTATCTTTTGTCTGGCAAATGTTGCCTTTCCTGTTCAGCTATTCCAGGAGTTATGGCATAAGGGCAGTTTTCTTTTTGCAAACCGTCAACATCCAAATCAAGTCTCCGTTTCACGTTCTCAAAACTGTCGTCCAAAAAGTGTTCATTTGCACAGGCCACTATAGGGGTGTCGATCGGCTGCCTGGCATTCTGGTTTTGCATCAGTAAAGGAGACGGGTTCTTGACATCATAAGACTTATTCAGTTCCATTTGTAAATTGCAGGAGTTTTTCTCTAACACGCTGGCTGACTTGAGTCCACTTGTGGTTCCAAAGTTTGGACTCGCTATGCACGGACCGGTGGCATAGGGCTCATGCAATCTTGGCATTGGAGGACACAGACTGTCCAATTTGTGTGGTCTTTTTCCATCACATGCTAACTGACCTTCCACGACAGCAAGTCCATGAATGACTTTATTTTCTATGTGATCTCCTGAAGACTGACATACCTGATCTGATTTACCTAAAACCATTTCCTGTACGGCTTCTGGTGTATTTTTGCTGACATAAACCTTGCTTGAACAAACGTCTGTTAAATCGATCGGTAACTTTGGCACAGTTTCAGGGATGTTTGTTTTTTCATCAGTATCTTGGACAATTAAGTCTACTGTCTGTTCTTTTCCTTTAGGACTCAATTCACAGGCATTTATCGGGTTATTTATAAGTATATGACACACTGATGATGGCCTAGAACGCCTTCGATGCATTTTAGGACTCAGGCTGGGCTCTGGACTTGGTAATTTGGCATATGAACCAGTAAGACTTTTGATAACATTATTTTCAGTAACAAAAGTGGGAATGACTTTAAAATCAGAATCAGGATCTGAAACAGCGGGATGGCCGTTTCCTATAGGTATGTCTGCTTTAGAAAAGCTACCTAAGACTGATGGATTCACACTGCTTGCTTGAGTGGAAGCACCTTGGAGAAGAACGTTTGACTTATTAAGGCTGGGCTTGTCAGGAATGATGGAACCGCAGTGTTTGCCGATCAGCTGGGTTTTCTCCTTTACACAGCCAGTCACCATGACATCATTTTCTTTGTCGGAATGGCTCTCATTAATACTCCTCTTTGCACTACTTCTCAGACTGCGTCTCGATTGTTCTCTTTCTATATATTCCTTTGACTTTTTCATCAGGCTCTGAAGACTCATGATGTAGGGATCTGCAGGAACTTCTTCCAAAAGGGACGGTTCCTGTTTTTCATGTGTTGAGAACAGACCATCAGAAGTAAGAGTCTCTTGCGGGGTTACTGAGGAGGTCTTCAGAGAAGCTTCGTTTTCTGTGTGGCTAATATTGGAACAGTCACATTGCTTCAGAGAATTGAGTTCTTCTGAGTTCCTAGCTAGGTCTATCCCATTGGATTGAAACTGGTCCTCATTAGTCAATGGTAAAAGTCCAGTTATCTTTTCAAACTTTGCTAAAGTGGAGTGTTCAGCAGGGCTTGGCAAGATATTTGGAAATGTAGCAGGAACATTCAAGTTTGTGACTTCTGAATGAGAGTAAACTGTTTCTGTCTCCCACTGATCAAAATCACTGGTATGAGGTGCTTTTCTAACCTGAAAAATGGAGATTTAAAAATTAATGTTTCCTCATTGCACAAAAGCCTTTGATTTCATTGTTTTCTACGATAAAACAAATTAAAGATTCAGAGTTCTGATATTTGAAAACACAGACAAACAAAAACGAAGACGACCATTTTCCATGGTATGCTTTGTCACATGGAGCTCAAATGACTTTAAACAACATGTCGGTCACCCAGGCCTATTTATTAAGGTGTTTTTTTAAAAAAGAATTCATCAATTCTGATACAAATAAGAACATATTTGCAAGTGTATACACACACACATATATCCCTATATCCATGTGTGATTTAATCTTGGAATAGAAGCATTTTCCTTAACTTTCATCTGGTTATGTTATTAATGTCACCAACTGTTTCTCCTATTAAGAGCCATCATCTCAGGATAACGATATGTAAGATAAACAGTAAGTAGTTAAATGTCTTACATAAATGAGTCCCTCTTTAACAAAGACTAACGTGCCCTGGATACTGAATAAGGGAAAATAATTTAGTAACAAGACTCTGGCTTCCCACAAGCTTACTCCAAATTTTAACTAAAATCCTTTTGTATGAGGTAAACTTGAGTTAACGATAGCTCAGCCAGGTAGCTTAAATTACTTAAAAATAAGAAAAATTTCAACTTAAAACTCAATTTACTAAAGCAAATTTCAATTTGAATAAATGATGGTCATTTAAAATAGGAACCTGTTAATGAGTTTTAGAACAAGCGAAATTAAGTAAAAAATTGATAAATTAAGATGAGAACAACTGTATACACAAGAAATACAACAGGAAAAAAATAAAATTACATTTTATATCTAAATATTTCAACTTTGCAAAAAAATTAAAAGTGAACTAGGATGGTTTCTAAAGATTATACAAGACTATATAAAGAAATTATGGGGCTGGCCCCGTGGCTCAGGCGTTTGGAGCTCCGTGCTCCTAACTCTGAAGGCTGCCGGTTCGATTCCCACATGGGCGGGAATGCTCTCAACCACAAGGTTGCCAGTTCAATTCCTGGAGTCCCGCAAGGGATGGTGGGCTCCGCCCCCTGCAACTAAGATTGAACACGGCACCTTGAGCTGAGCTGAGTTGCCTCCCAGATGGCTCAGTTGGTTGGAGCACGGGCTCTCAACCACAAGGTTGCCAGTTCTCCTCAACTCCCCCAAGGGATGGTGGGCAGCGCCCCCTACAACTAAAAGATTGAACATGACACCTTGAGCTGAGCTGCCACTGAGTTCCTGGATGGCTCAGTTGGTTGGAGCGTGTCCTCTCAACCACAAGGTTGCCTGTTCGACTCCAGGGCTGTGCCCCCTGCAACTAGCAATGGCAACTGGACCTGAAGCTGAGCTGCGCCCTCCACAACTAAGACTGAAAGGACAATAACTTGACTTGGAAAAAAGTCCTGGAAGTACACACTGTTCCCCAATAAAGTCCTGTTCCCCTTCCCCAATAAAATCTTAAAAAAAAAAAAAGAAATTATGATGTGAATATAGGCTCCAGAATCCTGAATATTAAGATTTTTTAGGTTTTTTCCTAGACCACATGGCACTCCTGTTTTGCCTTACAAACCCCAAGACATGTAATCGTTTCCAGATACTATGCAATAAACAGGACAAGGGGTACGCAGTCACAACGTCAGGACCAAAGTAAAATAAAAGGAATACACAGTCACAAAATCCATGAATATATTCATAGGTTTAAGTAAAATCAATTATTTCCTTAAAATATCTCACATTTCACATTTGTGATATTCAGCAACTACGCTTTTTGTACACCACTAATATGAGCCTTTGGTTAGATGATTTAAATAACAAACGTCTATCATAGAATAATAGCTTTTACAGATGAAAAAGACCTTAGAAATCTATTTTTAATATATGAAATTACCTGTATAATCAATTCATCACTCTACAGTTCAACATTGTACATGCTCTATCAAAACAGAGTTTTCAAACTCAACAATAATTGCATTAGTAATATATTTCATATATTCCCTCAAGGGATCAAAAATGATATGCCATTTTTGTTTCAATAATAAAAAAAATCTAGTAATTAAAAAACCCACCCTTACTGTGCTACACATTATATTTTTAAAACTTAATATGAACTATAATTATAACCTGCAAATTAAAATCTATTACCCATAGAGAAATGAAAGGAGCAGTTAATATCCTAATGTACATTGTACATACATTATCCAGAATTACACAAACCACAAACTCCTAAGATTATGGAAAATTAAAAAGATGTAACCAGCAAAACAGTGCTATATATGGCAGAAATTATTTATTCAATCAAATTCATTTATTTTTCTTTTTGGTATGAAATGATCCAGACCTTAAGACAGCCTGTTTATATAATTTTAAATTAAGCTAAATAAAAACAACTACACAGGTATGGATGTGTTGTTTAAATGGTTTTAATTAGGATCTAAGATGCATCTAGGCAATTCTATTTATCTAATCTAAATTGCATTTGTGTATCTATGAGCAGAATTGTCACCAAAAAAAAATTGGGGGCAGTTATTTACAGAGAATGAGAATAAGAGCATTGAGTCAATAGTCTGATTAGTTCAGAGGTAAACGACAATGGACAATTCTATCATTTTGTCACTGAGAATTGAATGTTTTTAGTCATAAGACACAGACAATAAGCAATTATATTCTGTGTAGGGTTCCACTGTCTAAGTCCCCTCCGATTCAAGTACTGGGCATTACTAACAAGCAAGGGACTTTTCTTTGGAGTAACTGAAATGGAATATCACAAATTATGAAGCTTCTCAAACAGAACAGTAAAGTATGCTGGTAACTAACTAGTAAGTGCAAATATATTTCTGAAACATTATCATCAATGTTTATACAATTATGACTCCTAAATAATTTAAAAGAGCTTAAATTACACACCTGAACATTTTCAAGAATCTCCTGGACACGAGTCAGTAAAGCTTTCTTCCTATTAACCTGCTTTCTTGCTTCTACGTCAAGTGCTTTCTGCTTTTCTTGTTGCATTTCCTTCCTTTTCTCAATGTTAAGCTGCAAAACGTCATAAATATGTAATTATTTCTCATAAATACAAAAATAGCATAAAATCAGGACGTTTTCAATCAGAATGACTAAAACTATCTATAGTGAAAGAAATCTGAGCAGCAGTCGGGTTTAATGGCAGGGATGGGGTATGTGAAATCTTTAGGTGGTGATGAAAATGTCCTCTGTACGAGTTACACAAAACACATGAAATTTGAATGCTAAACATGTGTGCATTTTACTGTATATAAATTATTCTCAACTGAAAAAAAAAGTAGAAAGAAAGAAAGAAAGGGAGGAAGAAAGAAAGAAAGAGGGAAAGAAAACCTGTTCTCTTATCAATTCCTCTAAAATGAGAGATAAAATTTGCTTTTGGCCACTGGTGAGCTTTTCACTTGGCAATGTCATTCTTCACTGAGTCAGTTAGATTCTTCATGATCAGTGTACATTTTACCTCTCTGCTACCTCAAGAAAATCTCCAAAGGTTTAATGATAAAAGAAATAGATGTTTTATTTGCCTACAAAATCAGAACACATATTTAATTCTACTTCACCATAACCTCCAATGAAAACATAATGTACCTAAAAAACTGAAAGCTTCCAAGCATTATATCTTTTTACAGTGGATTTAAGTCTTATTTATTAAGTCCTGGGAAGTCTTGTCGCTATTTTAAGGAGTCGAGGCTTATTTTAGATTTATGCATATGGAAAACATGTCCTAAAAAATTATTCCAAAGTTGCAATATTCTTCTATCAAATACAACATAAAAATATGGATGAATGTCAATAAGTATAGATTTTGCTTATAAATAATTAACTGACGGAGTCACAGACGCTAAGCTGTAAGGCGCAGACCTTTTGGTCCATATTAAACTAATCAAGCCTTATGTCATCAAGTAGCTGATAAAAATGGTTGCAAAATTTTTTCTCCTTTGCATGGTACCAAAGAATCACTCCACAGTTTACTTGCTAATAAAAAGGAGGAAAGAAAATTTATACCTTTAAAGAATCATCTGGCAGTCACCACTGTAAAACCAATATTCAAACTAAACATCAAAACAGGAACAAGGAGGCATTACGTAACTTCTGATTTAATTTACTATGAAGTACATGGCATTATCTCCAAAGAATTCTTGCCCAAAATATGTAACCTGACTCTAATCAAAGTTTATAGGAACTATAGGGACTAGAGTACAAGTTAAATTATCACTGAAGGAAACAATTAGAGAAATCCAATGGAAGGCACTCTACAGGATAACCGGTCTGGTCTCTTTAAAAACTCACTATTATAAAAACAAAACACACAATTTTTAAGAGGTAGAGGCACTGTTCCAGATCAAGAAAGATTAAAAAAATCATAATAAGCAAATGCTATTTGTCAATTTTGACTGGACCCAAATTACAAAAAAGAAGTTATAAAAGATATTTTGAGCACAAATTGAGAAATTTGAGTATCAATGGAATATTAGATGCTATTAAAATTATTATTCATTTTCTAAAGGTGTGATCATGGTATTAGGGTTTTATGTAAGAAAATATCCTTATTTTTATAATATGTATACCAAAATATTCAGGGGAGACATGTCATGCCTCTGCAATTTTCAAATGGCTCAGCAATAAAACAAAAAGAGTAGGCAAATATATACACACACATATACATATATAAAATCACAAACACAATAAAGCAAAAATGTTAAAAAACGGTTGAATCTAACTAGTAGATATATGGGTGGTCATGGTACCTCTCAACGTTTATGCATGTTTGGAAATGTAATTATAAAAAGTTGGCAAAAATTACTTATCTTTTAACTCCTGTTATATAAGAAAAAATTAACTCACTTTCAATCATATTAATTTTCTGATCTGAAATAAAGTCACATACATATAAAAAATATTCAATCCATATCGAAGGGTATGTGATAAAAAGTATGTCTTCCTTCTCATCCTATATTCCTTTACCCCTCCCCAGAGAAGGAGTGCAAGATCCTTATTTAAAAACCCAAATAGTTAACACAGATTGATTATCTCTTATGATCTAAGTGGTTCTATACATGTTAAATGGATTAGTTTATTTAATCCTCAAAACAGCTCTGTGAGGCAGGCATTATTTTTATTGTCATTTAACAAATAAAGAAAATGGACTTGCAAGTTCACAGAGCAGGTAAGTGGCAGAGCAGTGATTTGAACCCAGGCCAGAAGGTAGCAGAGCTGGGCTTCAAACCACGGCTCTTCCCTGCCCCCGAGAGCATGCGTTGTGCAGTGACTTATAGTAGCTTGTGGATATTCTTCCAGGCCCATATCTTAGGTGTACTGTATTCACTTGAATGGCATGGATGAGATTCTTCTATAAAACGGACCAGTTAAACTAGTCCACTACTGATAGATACTTAGGTTGTTCAATCTTTTTCTATTTTAAACAACGCTTCTATAACCTTACGAAGATTTCTTTGGTCATATAGATGAGTATAACTGTAAGATATTCCCCCAAAATGGAATTGCTGAATCAAAGATTATGTATACTTTTAAATTCTGATAAACACTACCATATTGCTCACCAAAAAATAAAATTAACTTATTCTCTCAGCAAAAGTGTATCATAAGTGCCTTTTCCCCACAGATCTTATCAGATCTTTGCAAATCTAGTAGGCAAAAAAAAAAAAGCTAAAAAAAACACCCAACTCATTTCTATTTTTTTAATTATGAATAAGTTAGGCATCTTTCTGATGTTCATAACTCTTTCTTTTGTTTTTCTATGAACTGCCTTTGTGGGCCACTATAGAAAACAAGGTTATGTAAAAATCAAAGAGCGTTTACCAGTGGAGAAAGCACAGCCACTCCATGGAAGCGAATAAGTGAGATGCTTTCAGACTGGACAGGTAAAAAGCTCTCAGTGGACAGTGATGCTTCTTGGATTCTGGCAAGACTCTTCTCACAGAACTTCTCATATTCCTCCATCTTCCCACGACCACACTACAAAAGAGAAGAATGTCATTTTGAATGTGCTGAGTAAAATACATCTTAATTATTTGGCCAATTGTATAGAGCACTGAAATATTCCTAGAATTCACGACTCCTAGAACTGGCCCTCCCAGAATTTTTTCACTGATCAGGAGCTAAATCTTGAGTCTAAGGTAAAACATAGGTCACGATCCTCCCCAGTTGAAGCTTGCTTCCAGATAGTAAACATTTTTGAACACTTGCATGTAAATCAATCTTTGAATGTGATTAGTTTAGAAAAGTACTAAGAACTCACTCACCAATGAACTCTACTTTAAAAACACAAAGTTCTATACCACTTTCCTAACTTTAGATTACAAAATAGAATACATTTTCTTAAGCAGGACTTATCTACACAGCACAAGAAAAACTAAATTATAGAAAGGTAGAAATGCTTTTCTACAAAAAAAAAAAAAGACAAAAGGGTTATTTAAATAAAAGAGCATATTTATTTTTTAAAATTCTTTTTCTGTCATGGAGTTCAAAGTCTATTACTTGCATATCTAAAAAACATAGTATGACTCCATGGTCACTGGCCAAATCAGTCAGCAGTGGAAAACAGAAAATCTATAGGCTCTCATAATAATTCTAGTTGATCATTGAAAATTGAAACCATTGCCAAACTACTTAAAACAATCAACCCTGTAACTTCACAATTTCTGGAAAAGTGTAATGGTGGCTATGAAAATACAAGGGAACCAGGAAGGATTAGCCACCATATTCATTCAGCTAGCAAGCATTAAATATTTGATTGCCTGTTTCCATAGCATTATGTCTGGCATTGTTTCCTTTAAATAAGCAAGGGAAAATAAAAAGGGAGTCATCATCAGACTCATAACCAACAAGGGAATGAACTGTGAGGACAGAAAAACTAATACAGTAATGTATCTTTCAGTGTTCATTTTAAAACAATTAATTAATTAACAAAAGACAGAGGGCAGGGAGATTCAATTCATGATGTAGGATATGCAAAGATGAAATAAGAGAGAATATGATACTGTCCTAAGCCTCCAGGTACTTAAAAATTCAGTACACTGAAGTGCCAGGGACAAATTATAATACAATTAGAAATGAAGAAAAAGCATATGAAAATTATGATTAGATTGACCAACTGGTAGTCTTAATAACTTCTTCCTACCATCCCATCAATTCTAAATATTTCCATATTCAAATTATGCAAAGTGAGCGTTTAATTCACAGAAATGTCACCATAGCAAGGCCTCCATTTTCAGTCTAGAGTCCAACCTACATTATGATTACGATTATCTTAACAATCACAATATGCAGAAGCTAAGACGTAAGAGAAATTCAAACGACCCCATTTTGATTAAAATACTTCCAAATATTTTTTACCACAATCCATGCATCCAGCATTTTACGGCACATAAATAGATTACTCATACAATTAATGTTAATAGACTTCCTATGGCTACACAAACAAAGAATGAAATTCTATTTTAAAGGTCTGGGAAATTTAAGGAAACAAAGTATCTTTACAATAGTTTCAGTTTTCTTTCAACAATGTCACATAGATATGCCTCATTGCTTCAGAAAGTTAAATTCATATCCCTTAAACAGTACATGTATGTCATACATACTGCAGGTGGACCGTAATTTATTATTATTTCAGCATAACTTGTGGCATCTGCTATTGCATGAAATATCCAAATACAAGTGCTAATATGCTGACTATGGAAATTACCAAATGATCCTAGAAGAGCATGACTGGATCCTTCTTATCCTTCAGCCTCAGCTTGTTGGTCCCCCATCTAAATTAACCCTGCATCAGTCACGACCACATTATACTGCTTCTTACCAATTTCCACAGCACTTACCACTATCTGAAATTATCTTGTTTGTTGCCTTGGTTTTTGTCTGCCTTTCTCCAGTGAAACACGAGCTCCATAAGCACAGGTGCTTTCTCACTCTTGCTCACCACTGAATCCCCATGACACAGGAACAGCGCCAGCACTCAGTAGCACTTGATAAAAGTATTGAACAAATACATCAGGGTAGTTAGCTCAAAGAATAATGCAAACCAGGAAAAAGATGAACAGCGATCGACTAGATAGCAAGGCAGCTAGCAAGGAAGAGTGGTAGTTTCATGGATGACCCTATTCTCACAGAAACTGGCACCTCTGAACTGCAAAGGCAGCCACTTACAAAGTGAGCATCCATAGCCTGCACGATTGAGCAAGAGGGAGCCGCCTTTCTCACAATACAATCACCTCTGTCAGCAGGATTTTATTTTTAGGGAGCCCTGACTACACGGCCACACCAACCACAAATCTACTGCCCCATACTTGACCATCAGGCATTACCGGCTCACGTGCATTAATAATTTGTCAGCTGCATCAAGTTCAGACATGCCTCGTCTTTCCCATTTATACCATGACCCTTCTCCAAGTAAGCCTCTTTGCAAACCCCTTCGACTCATGGCCCTGCGCCTGCGCCCTGTTCCTCACCAGTGCTTTACGAGTCACATCACTGAAGGGAATGGTAAAAGTAACACAGAACAGATCTTGCCTTGTTTAGAGATTCTAGATGGTTGGTTACCCATCCGTCCTCCCAAAGACATAAACCTCTTGCAGAGGCCATACAGGGGAAGGTTTCTTATCCAGGCACACACTCGCTGTAAGTTCTTGGCAATTCACTTACCATCTCTATGCCTCAGTCTCCTCATCTGTAAAATAGGGATAATCTCATCTGTCTCAAAGAGATCCTGTGAGGATTCAAGAAACTAACACACGGATGGCAATTAGTATACTGCAGGACATGCAGAAAGCATCAATAAAAGGGGGGGGGCTGCTTTTATTATGCAGATGATGATGGTGATAATGATGATGATGGTGGCTTATCACTAAATTATGAACTCCTGGAGGGCAGTGAACAGTGCGTGGTTCCTGGTAAGATTCAAACTTAACTGTAAAACATGGAAAGGGGGACAACAGCGTCCTCATTTCTTATTTTTCCAGACCCCTTCCCATTGAATCAATCTCTAGCACCTGTCATTTGCCTCAACGCGGGGGGTAGGGAACTTGGATCAAAACCAGAGAGAAGCAAAGATTGGGAACCACGTAGCAGCATGAGAGGCAATCAAGATAATTTGCTTTATTATCCTCATGCTTCTGCCCCCAGAGAGTCGCGAAGGCAGAGTAAACAGCGCTCCGAGGGCCTCCGGTTGTGGTAACCCGCGTGCAGAAATGGCCAGTACACACCCTGGGGACGCCTCCCTCGCCAGCCTCGTGGCCCGGTGATTTAAATAGGCCCAGTTTTATCAAAAGGAGACAGGCTCGGGCCGGAGTTTATGTACCCGGGACCCTCACGCCAGCGCCCCACATCCACCTCCCCCAGCTCCTTGGATAAGGCTCCATCCCTAGGGCCCACCAGGCGGTGGTGCCACCATCCGAGCATCACCTCCGCGCTGGGTGCCACGGGCACCGGGGCCCCCGCCTCCCCACACCGGCGCCTTTCCAGGGGCTCGAGGCCCGGGAGCCCAGCATTGGCGCTCGGGTTCCGTACGGAGCCCGCCCTCAGCTCCTCAGGGCGCCAGGTCCGCCTCGCCCGGTGGCGGGACCCTCGGAGTCAAAGCCCCTCCTCACGCACACACCTGATCTCCTACGGCTGGGTCAGCTTTCCTCCCCTCACCACAGGCCTTGTCAGGAAGCAAATGGCTCAACTGGTACTGACAGAGAGCAGCTCGGTCCACCGCCGCCGCCTCCTCCTCCTCCCCGCCATATTACGGGTCTCAGGCGGCAACGCGGGCTCCTGGCAACCGCCGCCGCCGCCCAGACTCCACCTCTCAGGGTGGGCACTTCCGGTGGTTGCTTCCCGGGCCGTTGAAACCGTTGGGCCACCAGAAAACTACAGTCCCCGAGGTGCATTGCGCGCCTGGGTAAGGCTCCTAGGCCAGTGATGAAGGGCGTGGTACTTACGGGAAGCGCGGTGCGCGCCGGGAAACGTAGTCTTCACTGCGAGCTAGCGCCTCTACCGTTACAAATGATATAGTGACACCTTTCATTTTGTAACTTGACTTTACGCTCTGCCTCTCTTATTGACGCTCCTTCCCGTGCCTATTTTTGCATATGTAAAATGAGAGTTTTAAAAGTGACTGTCACAAGGGTGGTTATGAGGAGCAGCAGATAATTCTCGCCCAATAACTGGCTCGTAAGCCCCATGACCAGCCCTTGGCAGGACGTAAGGTTAGGAGGAGAAGTAGCAGTGGAAAAGTCACTGGCCTAAAACTGGGGTGGCTTGAGTCAGTCTTAACTCTGCCATTAATGGCTCAATTCGCTTCACCTCTCCTGGCCTCAGTTTCCTCATTTGCACAAGGAGGGAATCATTCAAATGCCTTCCAGCTTTATAATCTGGTTTTCGCTCATTTTGCTATGCCCTTTCGTTCCCTCAGTCTGAAAAACCCTCCTAAAAATCAACTGAATTCAGTCTCCTGAGATAATACCTACCCACTGAGGCTGTTGTGAAGATAATACCTACCCACTGAAGCGTTCGCTGGCACAGAACCTGGGACATGGTAGGTGCTCTATGAATGTTAGCTGTACCCCCGAACACAATTATTTTCCCCCACGATTACGTAAGCCCCGCAAGAGTAGGAACCCTGTAGATCCTGTTCACTGCTGGGCGGTGTCCTCGAAGGCAGACTGAAGGAGTCACTAAGATCCCATCCAGTCCTACGACTATACAACAGCTCTCGTATCCCTCCCCTTCCGGAGTCTGAAAGCTCAGGTTGAAGTCCAGATCCCAGAGTAACCCAAAAGCCACTTTTGGACTTTTGGAATGCGGGCCTGGGGCCTGGGGCCTGGGGCCTGGGGCCTGGGGCCTGGGGCCTGGGGCCTGGGGCCTGGGGCCTGGGGCCTGGGGCCTGGGGCCTGGGGCCTGGGGCCTGGGGCCTGGGGCCTGGGGCCTGGGGCCTGGGGCCTGGGGCCTGGGGCCTGGGGCCGCCTCCGTTGCCATGGCAGTGGCTCCGCCCCCGTCCTCGCAGATCCCGGGCCCTGATTGGCTGGACTCCCAGCCCCTTCCAGGGATGTGGCCGCCGCCGCCGCCATTGTGAGGCGCTAGTCCCTTTGAAGGGTGTCCCCTGCGGCGAGTGCCTTGGGCTCTCGCCCTCGCTTCTCGTTCTCCTGTCCCAGGAGCCCGGCGGGTCCGGGACTCCCGTCCGTGCCGGTGCGGGCGCCGGCATGTGGCTGTGGGAGGAACAGGGGGGCCTCCTGGGCCCTTTCTCCTTCCTGCTGCTGCTGTTTCTGCTGGTGACACGTAGCCCCTTCAATGCCTGCCTCTTCACCGGCAGCCTCTACCTTCTGCTCCGTCTCTTCAGCTTTGAGCCTGTGCCCCCCCGCAGGGCCCTGCAGGTGCTCAAGCCCCGGGACCGCGTTGCCGCCATCGCCCACCGCGGCGGCAGCCACGACGCGCCCGAAAACACGCTGGCGGCCATTCGGCAGGTGAGCCCCCCCCCCCCCCTGCTTCCTCCCCATACCCCCATCTCTCCCCCCTCGCGCCCCTCCGCCGCTCCTGGGAGTTTGGACTTCTGCTTGCCCTTCCCAAGCTTCCCCAGTCTTCTCACGACAGCCTTCCCAGTACCCCATTCGTCCGCCAGGAAGACATTCAAGTGGCCCAACATCCCTCTGAAGTCTGGAAAGTCTTCAAGAATTTGTAGAACAGCAGCAAATATTGACATGTTTGCTATGTGCCAGGCACCGCGGACACACGAACAAGTCCGTAAGGGCCCCGCTTTCACAGAGCTTGCCTTGCAGTGGGAGAGACAGGCCTTAAACGAGGAAACCCATAAATGAGACACTTGAAGAGAGCGAAAAGCGCAAAAAAGAAATAGGGTAATGGTACAAGGAATGACCCAGAGGAGGAGTTAAGCTGTTTTAGACAGTCATCAGAGACGTCCTCTTGAAGAGAAGAACGTGCGAACTGAAATCGAGATTATGAGAAAGACCCAGACAGGGATCTGGGGGGAAGGCGTCCCCGGAAAAGGGAACAGCAAGAGCGAAAGTCCTGAAGTGGGAAGGGTGTTGGAATATTCAGGTGACAGAATAGGCAGTTCTGTGGCCTGACTTCAAGGAATAAAATGAAGGCTGGTGTGGGAGTGAAGGAAGAAACGTGGCCAGGCTAAGCAGAGGCTTGATCAGTGGTTGAGTTCACGCTAAATGGATCCCCTCCCCAGGAGCAGCCGTTGCCCACGTCATCTCCTTATCACCTTTTCCCCCAAACACACTGACACTCAGACAACCATGTCAGCGGGACTCCTGATGAATTTTTGCCTCCCCTTTTCACAGGGCTCTCCTGGCAGTCTCGCAGCTTCACAATAATAATACAATAATAATGACAGCTTACATAGCAAGAGAGCTTTTGCGTTGTCTAGGTTCTTTTGCATCTGAGGAAATAGATCTGGTCCTCTCGTTTCTTTGAGACATTATTTTAACATTGAATGGGTAGGAAAACTGACTCAAATACATGGCTCCTTGAATTCAGCCTTCTGATTCCAAGCCCCAATCCACGTTGTCATAGATTAGAATTGTTCCAGGATGGGAAAACGTGGGCTGAGTATCCTTTATTTGTCCAGCTAGGGACAGACAATGTTGTATAAGGAGCAAGTTACTTAAGTTGTGTGTGTCCCAGTTAGAGTCATGACTAGGGTATGGCAGGCCAGGCACCTTAGGACACCTCCCTTCACTCTAGTCCTAGCCCTGACCTCAATTGCCCCATCTGTACAATGGGAATACTATTGGCATCCACTTAGTAGGTTGTGATTCAGTGAGACAGTCGACACAAAGTGCTTGGCCCATGATGAGACTTCCATTCATGTAAGATCTTTAGGCCAAGAATCTAAAGATGGCTTGATCCTTTAAAATCATCTCCGAGTAAAGGTTAAAAAAAATAAGTGAAGAAGGAAGGGAGTCTGGAAGGCAGCCTGTAATTTACTGGAGCGCACTTCACTCTGTGTTTATAAACCAAGTTAAACTTCTCTTGTGCTTCTTTCCCCGTGGTTCTTTGCGATGGAAGGGAGGCAGAACAGCTCTTTAAGCCTTCTGTTTAAAAAGAAATCTAAAGATATTGAAGGGTGTATTTTATATTCTAAACTAAAACTCAGAGCGGTCAGATGAAGTAACATAGCTACACAGGAGATAGAATTGTCATGAAAAGAAAGATGACACTATAGGAAAACAACCCAAGAGTTCTACCATTGTCAGAAAGTCTTCCGTGATTTTTCACATCATAGAAAGTTTAAGAATATAAATTATGAGATGCAAACATGCAAAGGGAGAAAGAACAGGACAAAAACCAAACTTTGATGGAAATACACTATATATTTCTTTTGAACTCAAGATGAAGGGAATGGCCTTCTGTAGATAGAGAAGGACTGAGAGATGAAATGAATGTATTCCAAAAGCATACACAATTACGCATAGTGACAGTGATGAAATTTTACCCACAGTCCATTCTCCACACAGGCCAGAGTACCTTTTTAAAGTATAAATCAGATTGTACTATCCTGCCCTTATTTAGAACCCTCCAGTGGTTCTCTGTTGCAGTTAGATAAAATCCAAACACCTTTCTATCTTGTGTCTTTCTCAAACTCCATAATCTGTCTATTCCAACCACCTGGGTGTTTCTTAGAATGCTTTTGGCTTCGTGTAATAGAGAGTTTACTACAAATATCGCAGACAATAATGGGGTTATCCTCTCACATGACAAGTGTGTGTGGGAGAGGTGACTTCCGGGATTGTTTCTTCAGCCATTCAGTTTGTGATCATGGAGGACTCAGGTTTCATGGATCCATCTGCTCTGCCATCTGCAGCATATCTGTACTAGTCCTCTGTGCGGTTGCCAGGTGGCCATTGCACCCCAGGCATCACCTTCTTACACACCAGCATCTAATCTCAAGAAAAGGCTGCACGTCCTCTCCCACGTTTCTTTCCCAGAAGCCTCCGTCACGCACGCACGCAGACAGAGGGATTGGGAGTAGTCCACTTACTCTAAGCCCAGGAGAAACTGAACACTGGGGCAAGGGCCAGTCTCCGCCAGCAGAGAAGAAGGATAGATTTGGGTAGGCAGTCCCCACGTTGTGGCTCCCTCCTCCCTGGTGGCCTTTGTAGCTTAGAAGAAAATATGGGTGTATGTGTTTATAAATGGGGGATAGAAAAAGATTTTAAAAAGATAGAAAACTCTCTACCCGTAAAGAACATTGATAAATTTGATAATCCAGTGTTTCAAAACAACCCAGTACCTAACAATGGCTAATATTTATTGAATGTTTACTGTGCGTTAGTAGAGTGCTGTAGGTTGTTTATAGGCACTTAAGTGTACAGCAGATACACAAAGGCCTCTGGGAAATGATAAGGGAAGGATGCACGTCAACTTTAAGCGGTGAGGAAGGGGGAGAAATTCAGCTGCCTCTGTAGTGTCCATAGTAATGTCACAGTGATTAATAAATAGTGCAGCATCTACCATATCCTTCTTTGTGTAACCCAGAGCAAGTTTCTTTATTTCTGCTTCCTCATCTGAAAATGAGAATGCTCACAGTACCTCCCAAAGTGTTGTGAGGATCAAGTGAGTTAATACATTTAAAGCACTTAGAATAGTGCCTGACACATAGAAAAGGCTCAGTAGATAACAGCTTTCATTATGTTTTTTAAGGCAGCAAGAGATCGAAGCCAGTATGGCCAACAAGGGTTTACATCTGTTAAGTGTTTTTTGCTGTATAAACATGGGTGGCGGCAAAAGTGACAAAACTGAAACTGTCCTACTTTGGACACATCAGAGAAGGCAGGGTTCTTTGGAAAAGACAATAATGCTGGAAAATAGAAGGTAGTAGGAAAAGAGGAAGACCGAATATGAGATGGGCGGAGTCCATAAAAGAAGCCACAGGCAGAGGTCTGCAGGATCTGAGGAGGGCAGTGAGGACGGGACATTGTGGACGTCACTCACTCACAGGGTCACCAGGAGTCAGAGCCGACTCAATGGCACGTAACACACACACTATGCTTGCATAATGTAAAAATTTTGGGGGGGAGTGTCTTGTTTCGTTTCGTCTTGTTTTTCACTCGTCTTGTTTATGCCAAGGTAGTGAACACCCGACTTAATCAGCAAACACCGAGGAGTCTCAGAGATGCTGTGCCAAACAGTGTGGAGGGAAACAGTGGGATCTGTCAAAATATATGCAACTGTAAACTGCCAATGGCGCATATAATTAAGGCAACTAGAGAAACTTAAATTCCGGAAGTCTCCCCGTCTGCCACTGTGAGAGTGGGAAAAGTGGGGAAATCGAAGTTTTTGAGGCATCCCTAAGTGTAGATGCTGAGTGAGGGTACCACCCATGGAAACTAGCAATGGCTTGGGTTGCTCTTTGGTACAGGAAGGGAAGGAGTCGGTAAGAGCAGCCGTCTACTTACCCAGCCCTCTGGGTGGTCATGTTGAGTGTCTAGACTGCAAAGTGACTTCTGTGGCCACTTGACATTAATGTTGTTGATGTTTTTGTTAAGGCAGCTAAGAACGGAGCAGCAGGCGTGGAGTTGGACGTTGAGTTTTCTTCTGACGGGGTTCCTGTCTTAATGCACGATAACACAGTAGATAGGACGACAGATGGCACCGGGCGATTGTGTGATTTGACATTTGAACAAATTAGGAAGCTTAATCCTGCAGCAAATCACAGATTAAGGTAAGTGGTGTGTTGGCAACCTCAGCATTAGGTTCAGCTTTTGTTGGCGATCACAGAAAGACCCTGGCACCTTCAAATGACATCTTGTGCTCCCGGAGAGTTGTTTTGTTGTGTTTCGTTTTGAACTGGATACATGTTTCCTAAGTAATAAGCAGGTGCCAGGAACAACAGCAATGTAGCATGGATGTTTCTATCTTTTCCCACAGAGGCCAAATTTGGCCTCAGAATTACTTTTTCTAGTAACTAATGTGACAATGACTTCGTACTGTTATATAAATTTTACATAGATAGATATACGTATATCTATACCTATTTATATATAGATATCAGAGCTAGTCCTATGCTTCCCCAAGAAAGGGGTACTATGATCAAATAAAATCAAACACTATAAGTGTTCCCCTTTGGGTATTAAACAATCTATAGCAATCAATTCTTAACATTTAATTTGTGTTTCTCAAGCACAGATGACCAAGAACCCTCACCCTTCCCACCACTAACAACTGTAAACACCTTGGAATTGGTGTTCTGGGTACTAATGTACTTTGCAATGTCGTTGTTTAAATCCCTCTCCATTGACTTCTTTGTAATACTGAAAAACGTGGTCACTGTTACTCACATCGTATTAATTCTGTAGACAATGACGAATACTCCTTGAGTACTGAGTATTCCCCCCAGTGAATAAGTTGTAGTCTTCCCTGAAAGATGGTTCAGACTTTATTTTCCTAAGATCTGAAGGAAATTAAAGTCAGACAATAGAAATGATACTTTAGTCTAGAAATAATATTGATAACACTTGAAAGTTCCGAGTCCCAGCTGCTGCAATTACTCTTTACTGTCATCAGATATTTCATCGCTCTGCTGTATGGTTTTCATGTTACTGTGACACCGCACGTAAGACGCCAACACTTAACACATAAAATGCTTAGGGTCACCATCACCCTTAAAATTCTTCAAAAAGGCACGATATTGGAGTCAATGTAACATCTTTATATCTTCAAGATAACCAGTCTTTGTTCCACATGGGGACAGTTTGCATTTTCTTAGCTTGAACACCAAATGAAGTAATTGCCTTGTGTTTGGGGACCATGCTGTAGGAAAACTAGTTACTTTCTCTGGAAGTACCCATTGTTGTGAGATGCTCGTCCAGAGGGGCATGGAAGCTAAGACTGGCCAAGGGAATAGCAATTTCCGTCTCCATCTCTCACTCCCAGGGAATAGGCATTGAATAAAGTGTCTGGCAGAAGTGCCTATACTATATAAATTGTCTTTTTTTTTAATTTATTTTTTTTAAGCCAAGATCCTACAGTTGAAATAATATAGTTGGGTTAGCATTAAGTTAAATCACGTACGTGAAATCTCATGTGAGAAAAGCTGATATGTTAATTTATCAGGCACTTTTCTTTATCGGAAAATTATGTTTCAGAAAACTTTTTCAAACAGTTGCACTTAAATGCACAACTATAGAGTCAACAGATGTATGTATTCCTAGAAATTTCTTCTGCAAAGGATCTATTAGGGCAATTACAATCAGAAACTAAGTCTCTGAGTTTCCAAAAGTGGCATATACTCTGCACTCTGGTGAGTAGGGTTACTAATTATATGATTAATTCCGTGGAAATCCGGTGACTTCCTCAAAATGAAATGATTTTTGCTGTTGTTGCTCTTTTTTGGTCAAGAATATCTGTACTTTGGTTTAAGTACCTACAGTAAATTATCCTTGGACTTCCGTATGACTGAAGAAAGGAAGTTGGGGAAAACTCCCTTTCCTTTAGGTTGGGAGACATTCGTCACATGTCTGTCCCACTAAACTTTGATCTTCTGTTTCCCTTCCTCTCCTATAGGAATGATTTCCCTCATGAAAAGGTCCCTACCCTGAGAGAAGCTGTGGCAGAGTCCCTAAACCATAACCTCACAATCTTCTTTGACGTCAAGGGCCATGCAAATAAGGTACAGTTTATACCACAGACTTCACTTCTTAAAAAAGACATCTTTCATTGGTAGTCGTTTCCAAAATTAACTGTGTATCTTGTTATTTATTCTTCTTCAATTATTTTTACAAATTATATTTGCTTAATGGAAGTGAACAATGCAAAAATCCACATCTTTAAGGAAACAGTAAATTATAGCACCTTCTAAACCTTTTAAGCTTTGATGGAACCTTTTAACGATTCCTGATATTCTACAACTAACACAAAATGGAAGAGTCAGGTTTCTTTTATTTGCATAAAGCATTTACCAAAGGTATTAAATAAACAGTAAAGAGGCACTTCCTGAACAGACCAGTTAAGTAACCGCATAAAAAGTAACTCGAGTGGGGCACAAGACCAGTTGTTTCTGGCTGATAAGTGAAAGGGTCTCAGATGGACAACTATAGACTAAATTTAAAGAGAACTCCTGAATTTAAGCTTCTGATAGCTACTAGGATATTTATGTTTTACATGCCTTGTCCCTTCTTTATGACTTCTATCCCTTATGTATAGTTTTCTTATTCTATAATTTGAGTAGTTATACTTTTATCAGAAAATTAACTTCTTCAAATATATATGACATTGCTAAATAGAATTGTAGAACGTATACCTGTACTCATAAAAACATATCATTGCGAGGGACATCAGTGGGAAAATATGGTTCAGATTACATGTGTTCTCTTATCACCTGCTTTTCAAGGACAAATCCTTTATTCTGCATTTGGACAACTTGGGTAATTTCCCCCTTGCCGTTATAATCAGTAATGGCCATCTATGGGTTGAGAATTCTGATACTGTTGATTTTTTTTATTAATCCCAGGATATAGCTGAAACCACTTGTTATATATTGAGGAACCTCAATATATAATATTCTAACTTTAAAGCATATATATATGTATAGTAAACTCCCCTATTTTTGAAGAAAAAGGAGAATGGTGCTCTGGCTGATGTATTATTCTGCTAAATTGATAGTTGTACGCTTCTAGATTTATCAGTTGGTCTGTGTCAGAATCACCAGAAATGCCTGTTAAAACTGTGGATTCCTGAGCCATACCACTTAGAGAAGAGATTCTGAAAGTGCCGAGGGTGATGAAGTCAAAGCACATGTGTTTTTAACGAGCACTTCAGGTTTGGGTGGTACTGTGGCCACGTTTGGGAACCCGGACAGGTCCCGCGTTTCACCCACGGTGTACCGACCTTCATGCTTATTCTCTTAGAAGCGTGAGAAAAAGAAGAAGAAACACTCTTTTAAAAACCCAGCTCGGTAAGCGTTTTGGTTGGGTGCTCGCAGGTGGTTTGGGCAAGAGTGGGTAGGACATACTGATCTCATTCACCAGAATGCTAGGCTAAAGGCAGCACATTTGGCAGCCGCCTGGAGCTAGTAGGACACAGGAGCCAAGGTCATGGGTCATGTCCAGCAGACCATGCGTAAGCTCTGTCCCTTCCTGCAGTGTAACCTCAACCGTGACGAGCATCCGTTTCCTCGTGGGCACAATGGGAATCTTTAAACCACCACGTAGGGTTGTTGTGAGGATTAAATAACTAAGGTAGGCGAGGGGGTACACACAGGCCCTATGATATGAATAGTTCCAACAGCAAGCAAACAGCTTGGCTCTCCAGCTCACACTCCGTCACATTACTGAAGGGGAAACGTGACATGAATAATTTCTATGTTCTTTGGTCTCTTTTGGAATGCATTTTGTTGTTTATATTTGGTCCCAGGGATGTGTGACTTTCTTGACATTAACGCTATTTCAAGAGTTACGATGCAGCCAGATCTGTGAATTCACTAGAGATTTCAAAATGTCGACATCTTCATTCTACCATTTCTTTTTCGTTTATTCGCTGGACTACTACAAACAGGAATGTCTGCTCACCTTGGGAAAAGTGAGGAGACTGCCAGCTCTTCCCTGTTCCTCCCCTGGCCCATTGCTTCTGCCTTCACATTGGGGATGGATGGCGTTTCCTCTCAGTCCCCTGGACTGAGAAAACTCTATCCTGTGTAGTTCCCAGGCTGGTTGGCTCGTGCTTCAGCTAGGGAAAGCAGACGGTGATCGAGTTGTGGGTATAAAAGAACTTTTCCTAGTGGCTAAACTAGGGTATAAGGAAAAGATTTTAAAATTTTGCTTCCAGCCTCCACTGGCCTGCAGTCTGCCAAACTTTCCAAAAATATGACAAAAGAGGTGAGCCTCTCAGCAAGATAGTAAAGCAGAAGTACTCCAGCTTCTTCCTTATCTGCTGCAGATAACATGTATCCCAATGGTAATGGATCCTACTAGTACTCCTTCCGTTGTCTCCATGTATTAGTAACCTTCTGATTTATTTGCTAGCGTTGTACTTGATATATAATACTTACTGCCTAAGACCATTACATTTTCATAGATTTAAAATACCTGAGTCTCTCTGTTTTGCAGGCCACTGAAGCTCTAAAGAAAATATATATGGAGTTTCCTCAACTATACAATAATAGTATGGTCTGCTCTTTCTTGCCAGAAGTTATCTACAAGGTAAAATTCAGGATTTTTGTTGTGCATAATATCATGTTAGCTGGCGGTGACAATAGCAGCGGGCCAAGTAAGCATAAGATAGATGCCTGTTGAATTGAACTGAATCTGTTAAAATTTAGAAAAAGGAATGTACTCAGACCCCATTTTAAAAAAACCTGGCTTCCTCTTTAGCTCCCTTTTTTATGTTGTTTATAGGCTCATTGAGACTACTTTGATAAATGTTCTCAGAACAGAAAGAATTATGTAGGTCTATGTCTCCCTAAGTAATAGCAAAATATTCCTTTAAAAAATAACCCTTAACTCGGGAGAGTTTCAAATATGCATAAAAGTCTGTAGTAATACCGTGAGCCTGTTAACCGTGCTCCCGCTGTTTCACCCACACCTTCACTTCTCTTCCCCAGTGTTATTTTGAAGCCGATCCCAGACTTCATATCATTTCATCCATAAAAACTGCATTGTCGGGGGTGGGAGATGAGGGTAAAGGGGATCAAATACATGGTGATGGAAGGAGAACTGACTCCGGGTGGTGAACGCACAATGGGATTTATAGACGACGTAATACAGAATTGTACACCTGAAATCTATGTAATTTTACTAACAATTGTCACCCCAATAAGTTAAAAAAAACAACACTGCATTAAGTATCTTTAAAAAGAGATCCCTTTTTAAAAAACATAGCCACGATACCATGATTTCATCTAAAACCACTAACAATTTAACATCATTAACTATCCAGTCAATAGTTAGGATAGAGATTGCCTAAGACTATGACATCTTAATAGATTTAAAATATGTGAATCTTTCTGTTTTACAGGCTACTAATGCCTGTAAATAGCAGAAATGGTTTTTTGGTTTTTTACAAATTGCTAATTTGAATCAGGACCCAATTAAAGACGGCATGTTTTCATTTTAAATCTTGAAACATGCAAGTTCTCTCTTTTTTCCCCCACCTTGTGATGTGTTTATTGAAGAAACCAGGTTATTTCTGTAGAGTTTACCCAAGTCTGGATTTTGCTAATTATGCCACGATACAATTTAACACACTTTCCACCTCTGTATATTTCCTGTAAATTGGTAGTGAGAGCGAAAGGCTGGACTAGACTGGGTTCCATTACTCTTGGCAAGATAATTTCATAGGTGAGGGTATTTTTCCATCAGAAGGCACATAACATCTGGTTGCCTGGTTGCTGTTAGCAGCCGCTATTGATGCCAATCAATGGCCAGCTCTGTCAATTTATTAGGGGTTGCAAAATGTCAATATTTTAATTCTAGCCTCCTATCATTTGTTTGTGTATTACCATATTTCCCCGAAAATAAGACCTAGCTGGACAATCAGCTCTCATGCATCTTTTGGAGCAAAAATTAATGTAAGACCAGGTCTTATTTTAATATAAGACCGGGTCTTAATATAATATGATATAATGTAATATAATATAGTGTAACACCGGGTCTCATATTAATTTTTGCCCCAAAAAACATGTTAGAGCTGATTGTCTGGCTAGGTCTTATTTTCAGGGAAACAGGGTAGCTAGAATACTTATATAAAAAGAAACTCTCATCTGCTATTAAGTTTACGCAATAGACAAATAAATACTTAATCTTTCCCTTAATTTACCAGTCTCCAAAATACTGAGTTGGTTCTGTAGCATTCTTCAACAGCGACCAACAGCATACATATTTAAACTTTTACAGTAAGAGTGCATCCTATCCAGATAAAAACTGTCACTGAGATGAACAGGGTCATGGGGCTTTCAGACTTTGGATCAGTGTTTCCCAGACTTACTTGACCATAGAGGCCTTTAAAATGTGTGATATATTCTCCAGAGGAGAACAGAGAACAGACTGAAAGACTTCCAACCTCATTCCCGTTTCTCCTTGCCCTCTTCCTATCCCCAGCCCCCCCTTTTTCCCCTCTGTGCTGTCTTTTCTTATCCTCATCCTGCGTTCCCACCCACCGAGTCAGAATGAGTACATTGGCTAAATCTAAAGAACAGATGAGAGGTATTGGACTCAAGATATGATCATTATTTTATTTTCCACACTTCCTTTCCAGATGAGACAGACGGATCGGAATGTAGTGACAGCTTTAACTCACAGACCTTGGAGCCTTAGCCATATGGGAGATGGGAAACCGCGCTATGATACTTTATGGAGGCACTCTCTGTTTGTGGTAATGGACATTTTGCTTGATTGGAGCCTGCATAACGTCTTGTGGTACCTGTGTGGAATTTCAGCTTTCCTCATGCAAAAGGATTTTATATCCCCGTAAGTTGGAAGGTTTTTGTAATCTCCTCCTGACACGTTTCCTGAATGCTCTTCCCAGAAAGGAAGGATTCATGGCAAACAGCCTGGGTGGGTTCCCACCCGGAAAGCCCACCTGTGCCTTTATTCAGTTGGAATGCCACGAGCTTCTTAGGTGGGAAGAGTTCAGGCACATTTTACTATTTCCAAAACAAACATGGCATATTCTTGTTTTAGATTACATTTCCGGGTGATTGGCTATCTCTGAAAACCTACGCAGGATCCAGGGCAGGGCCGGGAAGAGGCCCTGGGGTGCCTCCCTCAGCCCTCCCACCTTTCCTCCCACTCCCCTATACGGGACAGGCTCTGCTCCATCTTTCCCAGAAACTCTTTCTTCCCTAACCTGCCGATAATCTCGGGATCTTTCTTTTGGCAGTTTTATAACTGTGTATTTCAGCCGATGGTAATTTTAAGTTTCCTATTATCTCAGGCATGTATGCATTCAATTCACTAAAGAGTTGGTGTGTGCCTACATTATTGCAGGGTCCTGTATTAAGAAGCTGAAGGTGCTGTGGAAAAGAAACAAAGCCGTGGTCTGCCCTCATGGAGTTTATAATCAAGTGGAAGAGACAGATGCCAATCAAATAAGAATCCAATAAATAAAACTATAGCTTAGATAAATGCAATGGAGGGGAGAACAGTGTACATACATCATTTGACCTATTGGGGGAGTAGGGAAAACATCCCCAAGGGAGTGCCCGCTGAGCGAAGCTCTGAAGGGTGTGTAGGGAGTGAGGGGGACGGAGGTGGAGACCCACGTCAGAGGGAGAACCACGCTGGGGTGTTGTGGCAGGAAGGAGCCTGGCTCTTTCAGGGAACTGAAAGAAAGTCAATATTCTGCAGCACAGAAAAGAAAGGGGAGTGTGGTATAAGATCAGGCCAAAGAGACAGGTGGGGCTAAGCCAGGTACGGTCTCCAGTGTGATTGGAACAAGGCAGAGAAAGTTCTGCTGGCTTCTGGACCATTCCCTCTGATGGCAGGGCGGGGGCCAGTTAGGAGGCTCTTTCTGAGCACTGTTAGTACTCGCTGAATTCCATCCATAGTCATCATTATAGATTCCTGAGCCAGCTGGCTGTTATTCTAACAGGACTGGTTTCTCCCCTCTCCTCAGGGCCTACTTGAGGAAGTGGTCAGCTAAAGGCATTCACGTTGTTGGTTGGACTGTGAATAGCTTTGATGAAAAAAGTTACTATGAGTCCTATCTTGGTGCCAGCTATATCACCGACAGCCTGTTGGAAGACTGTGGACCTCATTTCTAGACTTTTCTCCAAGGAACGAACCATGGGTACAGAAACTGCCCACTGGCCTCATGCAGGGATATTGAAAAGCCCTCTGTGCTAGCCCCAGGCCTGGGCAATCTGGTGGCCCACACAAGCAGTCGTCGGTGATTGCATCTTTACCTGAACCACAGCAAAACCCAGTGTTGCCACCATGCTCTGTGGAGTGCCTGAGCTCCACACCATTGCTCTTGAAAACCTGGGTCTGCAAAAAAGCACAGCAGCTCTGCCCAGACCTAGCTGAGCCCTCCACCCAGACCCAGTGAGGAAAAGCACAGATTGACTAGTGCAATTTGGGGTGCAGATGCAAACGCATGGGAAATGCATGATCACTCAGAGTTGACATTTTAAAACTTGACACATTTATGTAATGTACTTATTTAAAATATTTGTATTCAGCTATGTTATCAAGGTACTATAGATGTCCAAGTTGTGACTGTACTAATAAAATCATTAAAAGGAGCACGAAGGGAAAACTGTGCTGAGCAGCACATCTTAAGACATAAGGAATATAAGCTACACACCACTCGGGAGTTGCACTCTTTCAGGCTACTCTACAAGAGGAGACCATAGCCAATTAGAACCGGAAGAAACTTCCAAGGACACCGAGGCTTATCCTCATTTTACCAGTGAGAAAACAAACCGCTGGGAAGTTAGGGTCTTCCTCAGAAACAACCCAGCTGGTGACACAGCAGAGCCTGAACTCATAACAATCTTCTTATTTACTATTTGCCAGGAACTCTAGTGGTTTAACGCTGTATCTTAATTCTCACAAAAACCTTACAGAGGAATTGTTCTCTTTACTGATGTGGAAGCTGCACACTGACAGTCACTTACGCAAGGTCTCAAATTCCAGGGTGCAAGTGGGGTTTCACATGCCCTGTGCTAACGCCCCCTGGGATTCATGTCCGAGTTGGTCTGACTCAGCCCCTGCTCTTAAGCGCCCGTCTGCCTTTATAAAGCCCTGGATCCGCAGCCTCTTCACGAGCTTTCTGGGGTCTTACTGTGAACTGAAATACATTTG
Source organism: Rhinolophus ferrumequinum (assembly GCF_004115265.2). Classification (NCBI taxonomy): domain Eukaryota; kingdom Metazoa; phylum Chordata; class Mammalia; order Chiroptera; family Rhinolophidae; genus Rhinolophus; species Rhinolophus ferrumequinum. The sequence continues at coordinate 15,404,036 of NW_022680357.1, read as the reverse complement.
ACATGAAGTCGAGTCTTTACAAATTGCAAAGCTGTCTTTCTCTAGCTGCCCGCCCTCCCTCCCACCTTTCAGCCCCACCTGCAGCCTGATCACGGCCCCACAGCTTAGTCACGACTTGGCTCCCGAGTCCCAAGGCGTCCCCGTCGGCCTCACGCACCAGGCGGGCCCCCAGGCCACACAGCTGCTGCCACTAGGAAACAAACTGATTTTTGCTACAGTTGGGGTTGGCACATCGATGGGGCTTGCGACATTGTCAATCAACATTTACAAAATTGTCTTGAATTTTAAAATCAGTAAGAGAAAGATTTATTCAATGAATGGAGTATTATCTAAACTGCATGTACCTCCATGCTACCTTACAACTAGACTGACAGGAGAAACTGACCCCAAAAAGTCTGTAGACTAATTCCCCCTTTGACATACCTTCCGAGTGCAGGTCAATTGGCAGGAAAGGAATTATCTTGGGGACAGAAGAGTTAACAACATCCCTTCTGTTCTGTGAAGAGCTGGTGAGTTGCTGTCTCCACCTTTGTCCCAAATCCTTTTTGGCTCCTGACTCGGCCATAACCAGTTAAGGATTTAGATCCTATGCTAAAGATGTCCAGGCCTTGAAGAATGGAGAATTTGGATGAAGAAAGGAGGTGTTATAAGTACTATTAAACACTTGAAAGGCTTAGCATAGGGGTTAAAAAAACAGCACTTGGGATCAGAGAAAGCTAAATCCGATTTCCTGATCTATAGTTTCCCATGTGTATGACCTTGGGTAAGTCACTTAATTCATTCGTAAAATAGGGGCAGTATGAGTACTGCCCTACAGGGTGGCTGTGAAGAAATGAAAGGACATGTAAAATGCTTGTTAATAACTAGCGTTAATAACTAGACACTTTCAAACGCTTTCCATGTGTTTGCAACGACACCGTGAGATAGGTACCATTATAATCCCGTTTGATACTGAAGGAAACCCAAGCAAGGAAAGTTAAGTAACTTGCCTCAAGTCTCTCAACAGTAATAGGATACAGACTCAGGCCCTGACGATATAATTCCAGAGCCTGTACCCTAAACCCCTGCTTGGCATGTCTGGTCCATACCGGTCACATAGTGGATGCTCAATAAATGTTTGTTGAAGGAATGAATTGTGGGATATCAGTAGAAGCTTCCTTAAGGAAACGAGATACCAATGTAGAGTGAGATGAAACTTCGGGACTATAGATACATGATTCAGGATTCAGCAGCATCAAGGGGCCACCCAAAGTCATGACAGGTAGCATTTTTTCCAAGACCGTCAATACAGCAAAATGTCACATCCTCTGACGCTCGTTGGATGCTGGAGACATAGACATACCATCAAAGGGCTACCTCAAAAGGCTTAAGAAATCCACTACTGACTTGATTAAACAAAACTCATTTTCTTATTTGGAGACTGGTATAGGCAATCAAGAATTTCACCATGCCATAAATGCTCTATTTGTATTGGATGCAAATTTCTAAATAAAATGACACTATTTCCTAAAGTGGGTCTAGTGTTTCAACAGGACAGTAAACCACAGCTTTGTGGAGAGCAAGGAAGGGTGTGAGTGGTGAAGTGTCCAAACATCCACTCCAACCCTTAGCTGTAGTGATGGTTGTTACTGCAGGGGTAAGGGGATTTGGTTTCTTTGATTAAAAATACTGAAGATTAACGACTTTCTGTGTTTATTACCAAACTTTACATGATGCTCCAAATCGCACGACCTACAGAGCATTACGTGTTAAAAGGCTGGATACCAGCTACCGTGTTTCCTGAAAATAAGATCTAGCCAGACCATCAGCTCTAATGCGTCTTTTGGAGCAAAAATTAATATAAGACCCGGTCTTATTTTACTGTAATATAAGACCGGGTCTTATCTAACATAATATAAGACCGGGTCTTATATTAGTTTTTGCTCCAAAAGACGCATTAGAGCTGATGGTCCGATTAGGTCTTATTTTCGGGGAAACACGGTAGCAGCCAGGCCTGGTGGTTTTCAAAGGCTGTCCCTGAGACACGTGTTTCATCACCAGCATAACGGAGAACTTGTCAGAAATGCAAATTCTCAGAGCCCATCACAAACTTACTGAGTCCTAAATAGCACCTGTCTTAACAAGGCCTCCAGGCAGTTCTGATAAATACACAGATTGAGAACCACTGCGCCAAAGAAAACCCAATGGCTCCGGTTCTGCCACCCGTTAGCTGTTCGGCCTTACACAAACCACTTGACCCGTGTGTGAATGAGTAACTGAGACGTGAGCAATTCTGCCCTCTGTCTGGGGTGTGTCATCTGGATAAATCTGGTGTCAAGTTTTCGTCATCTATCAAATGGAGATCGTGATGTTTGCACTAATGATCTTCTAGCGATACCGTTACGAGGTTCAAATGAGAAAAGTGGAAGTGTGTTTCAAAAGACACGTGAACAGAGTGATAATAGCAGATAACTGCTATAAAGATGAAAAGAAGGGAAAAAGTGGAGGGGCTCGAAATCCGTCCTACTCAGGACATGGTCCCCAGACCCACAGCACTAGATGGAATGCAGACTCTCAGGCCCCCTCCCTGACCTCACAAGTTAGAGCCCCAGGTGATTAAAGTGGGAAGAGCACTGTGCGGAGATAACACTACAGAGGTGTGAGGCACCACCCATATGAGACAGGTGCGCTCCTGAGGAAAGCGGAAAACCCTCTGGTCCACACCTGAGCTCCTCTCCGTGGTCTGTCTCCCTGGGGATCAGACAAGAAAAGGCTATGAAACAGTCACATGCCTGAATCTTTTGGCAAGTCTGCAGAAGAATGCCACACAAACACACACACACACACACACGCACACGTATACATGTATATACCGGGGGTGCCAAAAAAATGTATACCAGTGGACACTGGTCAACGTTGCTTAAGCAGTAGTTTGCCATCATCAGACGTGTCTGGATGCTGATGGGAACCACTTCGAGCGCCTCTTGTCATTGCAGAAGTTAAACACGACTTGTATTCATCATTTATTATCAGTATATATTACTACAATTTTAATAGTTCTTTTCTTTCTTAAAATGTGCACACTTTTTTTGGCACCCTCTGTATATACACCTATGTATATATATACATACACATATGTATTCATTCCACACACAAATACATACATATATATATATATATATATATATATATAAATATTCCACACATCACCACTGGTCTTATGTTTGATTCATAAGACTGTGATAGTCACATAGAAAATGTCATGGGGCCGAGTTCCAGTCCTACCCCAAAGACTCATGTACTCGATGTGCAACAAAGTTCATAGACGAGACCTCCAATGTATTTCACCTTTGGGGAACGTGCGACGTTTTTAGTTCAAAGTCATGAACAGATTGCAGGTTTCACAAATCAGAGGCTCCGGGGCCCTGATGGAAGATCACATTTTTATTCAGGCTGGACCGCTCGTCTTAGCACCAGTTTCTGAACCTTTGCCGGGTGTGCGAGCATGTGGCAGGAGAGATTTCTAAGGGCTGATAACTCATGCACATCTCTCTTAAAGATAAAATACATCATTCCCACATTCTCTCTTACCAGGTTTTTGCGAATTAGTTGAAATATTACAACAGTCTTCATTAGAAAATCCCCAATACGATCTGTTGAAAAATCAGCAGTTCAAGTGTAAAACACCTGCAGGGAATGGCCAATTTTTACTTCAGTATTTACACTGTGATCAGTTTCGACTCCGGGCAAATGGTTTGAATTCCGGGAAGCTCCAAAAGACTCAGGTATCCTGGAAGAAGTGCTTCCCTTTCTATCTTCTTTCCTCCTTTGATATGTGTCTGGCTACCACACTCATTGTCAGGCTGATGCATTCTCTTCTTGAACGGATCGCCTGAATCGCAGGTCTGGGGCTGACACGGGAAAGAGAAGTTAGCACAGACCCACACCGCCCCACGTCTCCCAGGGAAAGACCAAATTGGCCTTCGGTATCGCTCCGCTTCTCGTGCCCTCCCTGGCTCTTCAAGAATCTTCAGTGCTGCCTCTTGAACTCCTTTCATTGGATGCTCTCAGGAAATGCTATCCCAATACAGACGAATGGGTTTGTTTGTTTCCTCCCCAGCGTGCCTTGCCCTTCTGGCGTCAGCCACAGATTTCCTTTCGGAAGCCACTCTTCCCCAGTCTTTGTCCCTGCGGTCTGTATGGTCGTTCCACCCGTCTTGTACAGCCTGGGACTCAGATCTGACCAATGACATCATCACGTTTGCTTGGCCCCAGCAACTGGGTCACGAGGAGCCCCTCACCTACTCAGATCAGTGAAACACCATGAGAATTCTGGGTCTCTCAAGCTTGCCCACTAGGCTTGAATCTGAGAAGACGGAAGAAGCCGATAAAGCGGTCTTGCACCGAATTATTAGGACGCGCCTTTTTGAGAAAGGAGCTAACACGGACAATAATTGAACAGGAAGAAACCAGGTGCTGGTGACATATTGTGAACCCCAGCTTCTAAAGCAAGAATTATTCTCGGGTTTGTGCTCAAGCCTGCTTGGGTCAGTTCTTGCAATTGAATGAGTAACTGAGACGTGAGCAATTCTGCCCTCTGTCTGGGGTGTGTCAGCTGGATAAATCTGGTCTTCGGGCCAGTTTGGTCACTCACCATGAGTGGCGTCATGTCCCCTGGCGTGCAAAGGGCTCGGCTGCTGCAAAAGAAGAAAACAGGCGGCCTCATCACGGGAAAATAATGTGGACCCTGGGTCCTGCCGCATAGTTGGTAAGATTTGTGAGCCCCCCGTGACTTTAAAACTAAGAGGTGACAGATGGAGAACAAGGATCAGCCATAGAAACATTAAACGCATTTTGTTTTGTTTTTTAGGGGCAGCGATTCCACTCATTTTTCATTCATTCACTAAACACCAAAGCATTCATACAGTGGGGCGAGATTTCAGGGCACTTTTTATGTCCGTGGGATAGACTTCTGCACGATTGGGTTATTGAGAGGACACATGCCAACTCCATGAAAACAGCGTCTGTTTTGTTTTTTTTTTACCACAATAACCCCAGCACCGAGAGCAAGGCCAGGCATGGAAAGTGTTAAATGAGTACTAATTCCTAAATGCAAAATGCAGAAATGTTTCAATACAGAAAGTCAAGTGCTCCTGTGTGACTTTGTTTCCCCAATGCCCTGTTCACAGGGAGGCAAGTGTGTGTCACCAGAACCCCCACGCGGCCTCTGTCCTCACCTCTTCATCTCGCCTTTCTAGTGTCAACGAGCTGGGGTTTGCTCTCTTCTCTGCCTCCTGCAGCTTCGTCAACTTTTCTATCAGGAACATTTTATCTTTGCCCTCCTGCCGAAAAGAAAAATGAAAACAAAGACAGGGAAGATCAGTGATGGTGTGAGGTTGAGATGCAAATGACGGAAAGAAGGGTGATTTTTTTTGGGGGGGCAGGTAGGGTCCCAGACATTGAGGAGACCACCGCCGTGTTTTCTCCTGATGAAAGACACATTTTCACAGCCAAGCCAAACTATCCCCCAAGGCCTTTCTGAATTAGAATATTCTCCTCGAAAGCAATTTCCCTCTCAGGCTTGAGTATTATCAGCCTTCTCTAGCCTGGCTGCTAGAAGCAACATACACGCCACAGTCTGAAGGTCCAGGAAAAATGGTGTATGGTACCCCACTTCGTGCCATACGCTGGGCCCCAGAACCCTGTCTGGGCACCCAGCATTGCCTGGGTCTACCCTGTCCTTCCACTGAGAATGGCAAAGCTTATAGCTCTGCATCTAAGGACATCAAATATATTTCATTTATCGAAGTTATCTGTGTTAATAGAGTAGACCGGATAAATAACCCTGAATTGGGAAGGGGGAGAAAGAAACGGGGTATACCTTCCCCAGGAAGGTGACTTTCCTGTGAATCTGTTGCAGATAAGACAGTGGTATGTCCCCCGCCCCCCGTGTTGAGATGGGCTGGCAAGCACCCCTGATGGTCTGTCCAGTCAAGGTCAACCCCATTTCTCATGCCCTGGTTTCTCCTTAAACTTGCACCCAGTAATGTTAACATCCGCCAGTGGGTCTTGCTTGCGACAATAATTACTATGGTATTTGCTTCGTGACGATTTTCTATTTCCCTCATTCCTTCTACATTTATTCATTGGAGTTCTTCTGTAAGGAAGACCTGAACTTGGGAATTGTCATTTTTCCCAAGTCGTCCAGATGTCTTGGGTGTGGCCGACTTGTTTGGAAATCTCTGGTCTGTAGCAGCTGTTTTCACACTCTAGGGTGAATTAGAACGGCCTGGCAAGCTTGCAAAAATGCAAACTCACAGGCTGGATTCCCCAACAGACTTTGACTCAGGGAGTCCACATTGTATTGTTAAGAAAACAAAAAACAAGCAAACTGCATTGTAGTTCAGAGCACACGTTTTGGAGTTGCCTGGTTCAAATCCCACCTGTGAGGTGGGGCAAGTCACTTCACTCTGTTAAACCTCGATTTCCTTCATTTTAAAATGGGGGTTTAAAGAAATGGTAGGTGTCCCAGAGAGAGCAAATAAAATAAGAGTGCTTGTTTCTGTCTTACAGTACCAGGCAGTATGTAAGGGCTCCACCAATGTTACCCGTTGCTGTTATTGGAGGGAAAAGGGAAGGGAAACAGGAATTAGCACTTGTAACAAGCAGCTGGGAGTTCTGATGCAGTGAGCATACTTGAGAAGGGTTGTTGCCCAGCCCAGGCCCAGCCTTTGTCTGGGATTTTCTGGAGGCAGCAACCTTCCTGGTCTTTGTGGTCCAGCCTCTGGACAAGACTTCCAAGCAGGCAGGCCTGCAGTGATGCTTCTGGTGCCATCCAAATGCCTGCCCAGTTTACCTGGCAGTGCCCCGACCACTGGAGGCTCTACCAGCAAATCGTTCCCATGTTGAGATCTTCGTAAGCCTCGCCCACACCATTCAGAGTGCTGCATCAGAAAAACACTGGGCATACTCCTGGGTGCAGGCGGAGGAAAGAGCATAACCACGGCCTTTCTTTACACTCCAACAAGAACCGACTCAAGTGACCCGAAACCCCAAAGCTTCAAGCAGACAGAACCCTGGCGAGTCCTGCTTCGTTCCCCCGCCCTTAGACACACGAGTGCGCATGCCATGGTGATGCGGGTCGGAAGAAGAACAGGGAACCGGCCCAGCAGTGAGCATCCCTGTGCCCAGACGGTGGTCTCTAAAGACCATTTTACCAGGACCCTTGACTAAATTGAAGGAATGGCTGATTCCCGTTCTGGGACAGAAAAGGAGCAAGATGAGTCTGGAAATCTTACCCTTCCAGAGAGCAAGGAAGCTGTGAAAGACCTCTGGAGTCATGTCAAAAGAACCCGTGAGCTAATTCAAGACAACGGGGCAGTGGGGGGAATCTGACCAGTGGTTGGATATGAAATGATAGTAAGGAATTATTAAGTTTTCTTTTAGGTGTGATGATTGGTATTGTGGTTACTTTTTTTTTTTTTTAAGTCTGTATCTCTTATGTATATGGAAGTTTTTACAGATAAAGTAGTATAAATCTATGCATAGGATTTTCTTTAAAATAATCCAGAGATCTGCAGCGAAGGGATAGTAGAGATGAAATAAGAGTATACAAACTCTGATGGTTATTGGGGCTGGGTGGTGGGCGAGTAGGGGTTCATTGTTCAATTCTGTTTTGGAATGTCTGGAAGTTTCATTATAAAATGTTAAGAAAGGGGGAAAGATAACGGGCCCAACGGAACTCACGTTAACGATGTGTTCATGAAGCAGTCTGATCATAACCTTCCTTCCTTGTATGATCTGCCAGTAAAGATAGGTGATGATTCTGGAAGACAAGCAAAGAAAGCGTGGCAGACACTTTCGCCAGTGTTTTACAGGCTCTGAATTCCAACGGGCTGTGAAGGAACTGGGATATTGGCTTGCAAATGGATTTGGTCCAACTGTGTTCCTGAAAAGTTGTGTCTGGTTGAGTTATAGGTTAAATAACATTGTATCAATGGTTCTCCCCATTCTACACACGGAATCACCTGAGAGACAGAACAAAGACTCAGGCCACGGTCTCCTCCGATTAATTCACTGAGTTCCTCTGCACATGGAGCCACACATCAGTATTTCAAAAATGAACATGAATCTAATACGCAACCAGAACTGGTGAATCTGGACGGTGCTGTTCAAACTTCAATGGCATACAAATGCCCTGGGAGTTAGTTAAGATGCAGCTTCTGATTCTGCAGGTCTGGGGTAGGGCCTGAGAGTCTGCATTTCTAACAAGAGCCCAACAAGTGAATTAGAAGTTTGAAGAACAAGGCACTAAGGGAACTCCCCATTGTAAAGAGGCCAATGGCAACCCAGCATTGGGGAGCGAAGGCCTGCCTGAGGAGCTGCACGTTCAAATGCCATGAGGCCTGGGGTTCTACAGAGGGACAGCCACTAGTCAGCGAACCCACTGTTCATGCAGGAAAGGGGCCCGGGCTTGGCAGATCCACTTTTTCACAAGAATTCAGAAATTGATCTTTTTCTATTTAAAAATGAAAATACACTACTCTACATATCAGTAATGCCCAGCCCGTTTTACTATATCCGTCTCAGAAAGAATCACACGTCTCATTTCCCTAAGCATTCTCATGTCCGTTTCTCTTCATTTCATTTTCATGTTCTCTCTTAAGATGGGCAGAGCAGGAACTGCTTTCTTCTTCATAAAACAGACACACACACACACACACACACACACACACACACACACACGGATAAGAAGACAGTAACTAACTTTTAAAACTTCCAGGGCAGAGTCAGGGTCATCCAGCACAGGGAGCTATGCTCTAGCCCTTGGCTCTCCCACCCAACGCGCACATGCCTGACCACGCGCCATGTTAATGACGTGTTTCCCCCACCCCACCCCCGCGAGCGTCCCGAGGCACCCCACTTACAGGACAATGAGGGTGAGGATGAAAAAGCAGTGCACGCTCCCAATGAGGTTCTGGTAGATCCAGACCACCCACAGGTAGCTGGGCCTGTGACTCAGGATGTCGATCCAGGTGTAGATGGACTGAATGAAGACAGGCAGACCCCGAAACGGGCCGCAGTCAGCCGACGGCGTCAACCTGGCAAAACAAGGGAGAGGACAGCGTTTCTAGTGGGCGATGTTGGTTCTAGAATCAGGGCGTCCCTTCAGGACTCTGGACCTGGAACCAGCAATTCTGGCCTGTGCCACCCGCACCACCCTTCCAGAGGAAAGGCTCTTGCTCACGGCCTCTGCTGGTTTGTTTTCCACTCGTGACACATATCCTGGACGGCGGTGTCACCTGATCCAATGGTAGCCAACCCAAAGGCCAGGCAGTGGCCTCTTAGCTCAAAGAAATGAACTGAGGTGATCAGATTGTCTTTTTTGGAAACTTGAACTAAGGAATAGGAAGAGGGGACCCTGTAATCTATGGGAGCTGAAGCTATGTCAAGGATGGACGTGCACCGTCAGTTGTTACGAACAAGCAGAAACTAGAGGGCAACAGGGGCTAGTCAGGACGAGACAGAAAAGAGAGTAGCAGGACATCGTGAAACAACAGAATGGCCTGTCCTGAAGCCACTTGAACTGCTGAGGGTCCCAGTTCCACATGTATCCTAAAAGTCAGCTTCCTTAGTTGTTTCTTTGTTCCCTCATCCATTTATTCATTCTACAAGGATTTACTGCCCTCGGACCAGGTACTATGCAAGCTAGTAAGCCCTGAACATTCCATAGTAAACAAGACAGGCGTGATACCTGCCGTCTGCAGTTTCTGTTCTTCTGGGACAGATGGCAACCAGCAAGTAAACAATCAAACAGATTCACACTAAGGCATTTCTGACTTTGAACTATGGAATGAGAAGAAGAAAGTGCCCTGCGAGAGTAGAGGTGGAACTGATAACAGACGAGGAGGGTCGTAAAGGTCAGAGCTCGGAGATGGCTTCTGAGCTGAGAACCAGAGGGTGCAAAGAAGGCTGTCGAGCAAAGAGAATGAAAGAGCACTTCAAACAGAGGAGCCACCCTGCGTAGGGAGGGTTTCTCATGGTCCCAGAAACGGAGCTGGAGCTCTGGGCCTGGGGTAGGATGGAGGCGGGTTCGGGGGGAGGTAGAGCTAGGAGGGAGATTGAGTAGATAGGACCTTTTAGTTCATTTAGATGAAGTTCTGTTCTCCAGGTGGAGAAACGGGCCTCTCCCCTTTCTCGGGGAAGTGAGGAGGCTATGCCAGTCATGGCTGTGGGCACCTAACAAGGATACAGTCCCTCTCTTGCTTGTAGCGTCTGTTGGTTACCAAGAGAACTTGGCTTAAACGTTGTGTTAAGCATGTCTATTTACTCTGATGGTTTGCCATCTGGGACCTTATGGACCCTGGAGAGACGGCCCTTCCTTCCCAGGGCTAGCCTACAAAGCAAGTCCTTCACAGACACACGACCCCTCCAGAGCCCACCTCCCTCCCCCACCTCCTCTGTCAGCTCTCACACTATTGGGCCACTATTCTCCTGCCCTACTCACCCCCGGGCCAGGTATCAGGCAACCCCAGAGAGCACCAAGGCCCCAGAGCCGGCGCTGAAATGATTCAAACTGGCCAATCTTGAGCCTGCTTACCCTGCCTTGCCCATCCCCTCCCATGGAAACCACAATAAAGGCTCTTGCCTGCATGTTCTCCTCACTCCCTCTGCCTCTGGACCCACCCTGGTACCCTACCGTGTACCTTCCACCCAGGGCGTGGTTTGGTGTGCCCCCTTTATTTGGGATCTGGGAGGGTAACAAATGATCTTTTCAATGGCCATCGTCTCCTGAATAATAACGAACCTACTCTGGGAAACACGCCCCCACCCCCACGTCTAAGACCTCCCCCGGAGGCCGCTATCTCCTACCTCCAGATGGTGATGGCCAGGGTACAGAGGACGCCGGTGAAGGACGGGAAAAAGAGCACAAAGATGAAGCAAGTCATCATCTGTGAGGCCCGCCAGGCTTTGCTCGGAGGCTGGAAGTTCATCTTCAGGCTGACCTGAAGAGAGACAAGCGGCCACCTCCCATCGGTGATCTGCGGCCAGAGGGGCAGACCAGAGGGACCCCAGGCAGGACCAGGCTC